>NC_082599.1:13645965-13962888 GCF_030936135.1 Gavia stellata | reverse complement strand
TAACGGCCATTTCAATAAGTATTATTACATTGCTTGCATACCATTTCTTATAACTCCACGTACCACTGTTATCCATGGGAATATACAGTCTCACTAGGAATCTTCTTGCTCTCATTTACTCTGAGAATGAATTCTATTACCTAATTACACACTGTAGAAAAAGTGTTTCCTTTTAATGGTTTCCAGCTTGCTTTTTATTATTTTTTATTTTTATTGTTGTTATAGTATTTATCAGTGAAAAGGGACATTCCCATTCTTCCATTTAAATAGGCACCATTTCACATACTTTTGATACATTTGCCTATTCCTCTCCTTTATAAATCAAACCATTTAATCATTTCAAACTCTCCTCTTGAAAGTTTTTCCTTGTTTGTGATCACTCTCATTGTCTTTCTCTGAACACACTCTAATATATGATATACTAATTCAAGTCTTGATTCTGCAAGATCCTTACCACTGCTTGTGACCCACCAGATACTTAATTTAAAGCATACAAATATTCCCTCTGCTCTCAGTGGGACTTTTTGTGTAATTAAATAAATGTTGAAGACGTTGCTGGTTGATGTTGCCAGATACATGTTTCTGCCTACAACCAAAAAAACACATGCAGTTTTATTAGTCACCCTAGAGGGACAATCTGTGTAGCTATTGATTTCAGCCATATACTCACATGCTTAAAAATAAGCCCACAGTTAAGCCTTTGCTTCTTCAGATGAATGCCAATCTGGAGATGTTTGTTCCCAGAAGACCACACACTTACTACATGAACATACTATGACAACAATCTGCATGGAAACAAAGTGATATTGAGGAAAAAGAAGAAGAAAAAAAATGTAAAAAGCAAACAGAATTATGAAACCAAACTACAGCTAAACACAATGACAATAAATACTTTTAGCCACAGGCAATAAAATATTGCATCATTAATAAAGCTAAGTGGAGAAAAATTTTGCTTGTCACTTTCATTTATAACTTAAATTTTATACTTTAGCCTTACATGTTAGCTCAGTGCATTACACATCTCTCAGGCAATTCCCCTCTGGCCCCAGCAATCATGAGTTACTGTGGTTTCAGAAAGTGGTGAACTGGGTAAATGGAAACTGATTTTCAAGGATAAAATAATGGCCTAATTCAAGGCCATAGCAGTTTTAAAGGAAAGACAGTTGAGGTAGAGAAATAGCAAGGAGTTGATGATATGGAGGTTAAAACTACAAGTCGTCATGGATGTGGGAGACAAACCTGAGAGGAACTTATGGAGCGTATTTAAGCTGTTCTGAGATTAATCATTCATGGGTTTGCACATGCCATCGGTAATGGATACAAATAGTGCTGCTCTTGACCTTCCCAGTGATCCAAACACCAAGCCCATTCCATGTCCTAGCCTGTAGAGGCCATTCAAGAGACTCACCAAATTCAAAGAAAGAACTGAAAAATTAGGTGAAAAGAGCTCTTCATTCTACCACTTGGTTCCAAGAAAAGCCAGAAAGAAATAGTGGCAAGTTATCTCACAGTTAGTTATGCAGTGCAAGGGGCTGGTGTACCAGTAGTGTTAGTGAAGAAGCACCTCAGTAACAACACATTTGGTTTTCTTTAATAGATGTAAACCAGAATAACCCCATTTATGGATGTAAACAAGAGTAATAGCTGTTTGGGATCTTGTACTGTACATTCTTGTTATATCTCTCGTTCATGCATCAAGTCTGGGGAGATTTATTGGGTAGGGACCCAGAATAACAAGTCACAGAATCACAGAATCACAGAATCACTAAGGCTGGAAAAGACCTGTAAGATCATCAAGTCCAACCATCAACTAACACCACCATGCCCATTAAACCATCTCCCACAATGCCTCGTCCACACGTTCCTTGAACACCTCCAGTGATGGTCCTTCATATATGAACTAAATTTTTGAGGGAAAGAAAAAGCTGAAGACAAAATTCCTGGCATTACCAGCTTCAAGAGGAAGCAAAAAACTCACACGCAAGCCTCAAGGGAAATAGAGATCAATGCATGCAAAGAGGACTAATAGGCTAAATGTTAAGCTTCCCTTGAGATCTCCCTTCTACCCACTACAGAAACTAATCATTACTACCAACTCCTGTCCTTTCAGCCATTTAAAAGAATATGGCATGTCTGCTAGAGCCAGACATTAGTTTTGGTTTTATGGTATGAGTGAGTGAGCAGTGAAATAGATCTTTTATTATTTTACTGCACTTATTTTCTCGTCCTATGCTTTTATGTGAGGGCACCTTATGGACACCCTGTTGTAAACTGCAGAGTCGTTTATGGTTTATTCCTTTAATATGTTTCATACTGAAGTTGAGAACTCTGTTGCATCAGACAAAATTCAATCTAAAAAAGTGAGCAGTCTAGAAATAAAAGAGAAAAGAAAAATAGCAAGAGGAAATTCACATCAGCTGCAGCCTAAAGACATTGGAAAAGATTCTGAGGAGTCTTAGATTTACCGTCCAACGGAGTGAATGGAAATGTTGCTCCTGACTTTGGGCTTCAGTGCTGGCACCCCATAACATCCATTTCATTTATCCAGCAGCAAAAGAACCTTCACAAAACTATTCCAAAGCAAAGACCATGCAAGAATCCTTGGAATTCACAAATCCATTGATTAAACTAGTGCTATTAACAGTATCTCTTAATTTGAAATTTTTGTACATACATATATATGTTCAACAGCAACTGTAATTGTTTCCAGATTCCTAGTGATTCCCAGTATCATCACTGCTATTTGGTTCCAACCTTCTTAATTTAAGCTCTGACTAAAACACATGGGGCTACCTTGGATCAGGAAAGATTGATACTGTCAGGCTGGACATCAAAAGGAAAGATTTGTTATAAAGAGAAACAAATGCACATCTCACCAGTATCATCTGAACCTGTCCAGATTATAAAACTCTTGTGTTAGGTCTTGTGTTAAAAATTACTATTTACTACATTGACTAATTGAGTTCATTTTTGCAGTTAAACTTTTCTCTATAAACAGTGTTAAAAAGTGCTTCTTATAACCTAAATATAGAATATAACCTCTCCTTGCCTATTACATGCCATAATTGGCATCTTTATGCACTGCCAGGCTGTAAGGAATTAATCCATCACATTATGTAACTATATACTGAAGTTCATTCTTCTACTGTAAAATGTGCACGTATTTAATCTTAAACCTAGTCTCAAATCTTTTAAGTAAATATTTACATGCACTTTTGTATTTTATCTAGAGGGAGCTAAGCCTTAATTTTATAGACGGAAATCTGATTATAGAAAACTGAATAATTCAGTTACTACCATATACTTTCCCATAGGGTTTAGTCGGAGATTACCATTGACTTAAGTGGGTGTGTACCAAACCATTAGAAAGGAGCATGAAAATTAGATATCTGAGTCACTTAAATCTGAATTTGATTGAATTTGAATTTCTTTAAACAAAACTTTTCCCATTGAAACCACGTGATTTGGAACACATTTATACACCCACATATCTCGTATCATTAAAACTTGTTTGCATTAGAATTTTGTGATCTGTATGTTTAAACACTGCTAATGGGGCCCAGTCTTAGTTCTTTTGACGATTGAATAATTTGTTAGATACAAAAGTTGCCTTCTGACTTTGCACTTTATTGATTCTTACTGAATTCTCAGAGAACTACAATTCCGCACTCTGAAAAGAAAACGACTCCCTATTTCCTTGTTTTTCTTATTATTACTTGGGATCAGTTGTAATTGTGTAGGTTTCTTCATACTGAAGAAACATGCCTGAGCTACACAGGGTGATTGATCCAAAACAATCTCAAAAATGGGTGCTCCAGACCTCTTGCAGTTCTTTAATCCTCTTGATATAATGCACTGTGATAGAAACTAGCATTTTTGAAACTGGCATTTTTGATAGCATTACTGTATCAGAAAGCAACTCAGTGGATGTCTCACTCACTCATGAACGATGGGCTGAGATGTCCTTTTTGGTAGTCACTGATTTATGGTTCAAGTTGTCACTGTTGAGCTGTGCTGATGCTCCTGTGCTTAATTCCAACAAACACATTCCAGAATAATCTTTGCTATAATTATAGACCCGTAGCTGAAGGCAAGAACCAAATTAAATAATCACAAGAAGGGGAAAAAAAACAAGGGAAGGGAAAGAGAAATAACCATTTACTATGAAGATTATCCACTAAATAATCCCCAGAGAGCATTGTCTTGGTCTTGAGCCCGGTCAATGTATCTGTAAATTTCAACATGGAAAAATTATTTTGAAAACTGAGCAAAATATCTAGTTTTCAAACTATTTGAGGTGTCTCTCATATTAGGCTCATCCAGTGTCTGGTCCAGTGGGAGCCCAATTTCATCTGGATTTTTCAAGGGCAATAACAACATTTTAGTTCACCTTACTCAGTTTAATTTTCAGTGTATTTTTGTCTGCATGTCAACTTCTTAATGTTTTTTTCATTATTGCAACTCATCTTTTTTGTTTTCCAAATGATTTTTTCTTATGAGTCCCTAATTTAGTAATCTCCTGCCAGCAGATACCTGCTTATCGTCTCGCATAACACAGAAGCCTCAAAAAGCTTTCCTGTGATGGAGAGTTACATGCGTCACGACTTACATAATTAATTTTCATCGGATCCTGTCTCTCTTCACCATCCCAGCATCCACATGAACATTTTGCTCCAGCTGTGCAAAGTATATATTGTCCTTTCTTCCTCACTGGCCAGCAGTCTGGAACAGCCAAATGGCCTAATCATGGGCCTATATAATTTGCGAATTAGTATCATATAATATCCTTGCAGACTGTTCTCATCATCTCTGTGATTTGCATGTACTTTTCTGGATAAGACTCATTAGACTTCTACAATTCAGGATGTAGCGTCCAGTTTCCCAGGCTTAATGGACTCAATAGTTATCTAGTAAACATAGTCAGTGGAACGTAGGATGCCACACCTCTTTTCCTGAAGTAAATATCTAAAATATGTTAGAGGTAGTATACTCTAAAAATGCCTCTGCCTCTCCATTGACTTTAAATGGAACTCACCCACCCACCCAGCTGCAGACATTTATGCTGAGGACTTCTAAATTATGTCATGTGTATTCCCCCTTAATGACCACATCCTTGTTTACATCAGAAGTCAGCAATAAAAAGAGTTAGTATCACAATGCAAATAATAAATTATAAGACTCTCTAACTGAAGTTTTAGGTTGTGAAACAATCTTCTCAGGGAAGTGGTGGAAAACTATCTGTAATACCAGAAGGTAACCAGGGCAAAGATACAGAAAATATGTTTCTGTGATTAAAAATATTTACCAATGCTAAAGCTTCCCATGAAGCAGTTTCTTGTTACTGCCTAAACAAAAATGATCAAACTAGTCCAAACCTACAAATCTTCTATAAATATGTTTCAAGTTTCTATTCCATATCCTCACATCACCATAAGACTGTTATGCTGACATAGCAACTGTAGTGAAACAGGGAAAGAAAATAACAGAAACTGAAACTATGATACTGAAGACTGGCTCTATTTTTTTGTATTTATTTGAGATGGAAGCTTTTATTTAATTGGTAATAATTACCTTTACTTGTCTCCTCTGTCTTTCAGGAATCTTACATGAAAAATTGTTGGTTTCGATAAATGTACAGTGATTTTTGTGGCTGAAAGCCCTTCAGATTCCTCAGGCCAGCTCTCTGCTTTGGATCCTAAAAGAAAAAAGGTCTTAAATCATGCACAGTGCTAAATGAAGAAACCAATGTAGAGGCTGTCCTTAGTTTTAAAGCGCTTATTTTAAAAAAATAGAAATTATTTCCCTCCCCAAATTAAAAGAAAACATGAATACACATTTTACTTCATATCTTTTCTTGGAAAAGTTTATTCCCATCCCCAAAAGACTACTAACAGTGGTGGTCATCTCACTACAGTGAAAACAGTTAAGCAATACGCAGACATAATATTCTTATTTATAGTAGTACTGAGATAGTAGTCACTGCAGTAGTCCAGTAATATTCCAGGACTATTCCTGATAATCTTTTAACTCAAGCTTGAGTTAAAGCAAGTTGCAGCACTGCCCATTTATTTGTGCAATTAAATAAGCACTCAACCTCCCCAGCTGAAAAAGTTGTGACTGACCTTTTTTTTGTCTTTTGCGCTCAGAATCATGCAGCATTATTTCAGCAATGGATTTGATACACTCTTCTAGCACTGCAAAAAGAACTAATAAGGTTGTCCAGTTCTGTAGCAAGGAATCCATAATGTTATAGCTTGAAATTTAACTGTTAAATGACAACAGAGGTAAAGGTCATCTATGTGCAACCAAAATAAACAAGGAGTGAGCTGTCATCTAGAAATGACCTTCCTCGGAGAGAATAGAAATGTATGGGTTAAGAGATCAGTAGAACAACATTTTTAGACACTACTACAGTCTCCTTTGAAAGACTTGTAGTGATAGAGCAGCTGGGAGATGTTTCAGAAACACAAAAAAATGTTATAGAGACAAGGAAAGTGAAATGCAAAGCAAAGTAACAGAAGAGAAGCAATTACTGAAACCACAGTGAAAAACACAACACAAGTCAGTGTTCACCCAAAGGAATTTATTCTCGGTAAGTTTTTGACCTCACACGAGAGTTTGTCTTTGTATGTAAGAAATTGCAGCAGGTAATCCAAAGAGGAAAATTCTAGGAGATCATTTTACGTTACAGGAATTAAAGGATTAAGCACCTTCACTCAATGACTGTGTTGTCATACGTTCCTGTGCAGCAGAGTGGCATATCCTTAACAAATAGTATGATTGCTATCTGCTTCCCCTTTCTGAGACCCCATCTTTGCTACTTGGCTAAAAAGCACAGTGGTATCTCTAATAAAGACAAGATAGTCCAAGATATAGACCAAAATATTCAGATGGTAGAGATGATGGGTCTGGTTTCATTTATTCTGTGGGCCAAGGCACACAAACTCATATTCCCTAGCTAGTCCCTGAACTGGAAGCACAACTGTGGTGTGCTCAAAAGCAGTATTGTATGGCACTGTGCCTGAGCAAAGCCCTGTCAAGAGCAGAAAGGAAGAATACAAATAATTTAGGACAACATCAGGAGTCTTTTATCTGGCCAAAGTGTGTAAAAAAGCATTGATGAAAATAAGAATCAGGACCAATGTTTCTTACTAGATACATGCAAAGTGCTACTAAACCTCTCCAAAATAAAGACAGAGATTTTTAATGACACCTATTGTGTTTTATTTCCTTCAATTTAAATAATAACAAAGAGACTCTTACCAAAATGCTCAAGCACCCTAATGCACCATTAGCAGTACAATTAAATCACAGCAGCATTAAACATCTCATCAAGAGCTCAGCCAACCTACAAAATTACTCTTCTATCCTTTCATTCCCTAGAAAGCTTCCACTCAGTTCCTGTCCATCTAATTTCCTTAGCCATCTTTGAGAGTCCCTGAGCAACTGTAACGGAGCCATGGAGGATTGAAGGCATTGACAGAAACCCAGTACAGGCTGTTAAAGTTATTTGTCAATGCAGATACATGAAGAAGCACAGAGCTATACAGCTTTTCGGGCAAGTCAGATAAGAGAGCAATAACAGACTCTGCAGCTGTGTAAAGCAACTAATGTCTTGGACTTTGACTTTCTCTGGATAAAGCAAAGTCCTGCCCATTACATATGATTTGCTATTTCCCTGCCAACGCCTTTCTCAAGAACACCAGGCAAGAAATACTGCCACTGAATCATACATATCAGAGAAAGAGATTACTTCCCTCCTGGAGAGTCAGGGCAGAAAAAAACAGAACAGTGAGTCATAGTTCTTCTTCCAGTCTGTGGCTGAGGTCTCACTGCTGGCCCAAAGTCCACAGAGCATTTGCTCTATGGTAGCAAAGATGCAAGGCCACTTCTCTGCCTTGACTTTTACACAGCCAGTTGACAAGTGCCAGCCAACAGACCTCTCTGGAGTGCTTCGGCTGCTAATGCAGCTTCACTCTCACCCCACTGACACAATCTCAGAAGGATCTATAAATAACCAAAAGAATTCACTCAGTGCTGAAATAAACAGAAGGGGCCAGATTGTATTGGTGTAACTGGGACAAGGAATGCATTTGGGCTATTGGTGTTCATCTTACAATCGAATTGCAGCAATGTGCAGATGTCTGTTACACACTGACCTAGCGTACCATGGAGAAACAGGTCAGCCACTGTGTGATCTGCACTTACAGTTGGTAAACAACAAAAACAAAGACGTATTCCTTAGCAGTTCCCAACAATATTAACACTGCCTTCTGACCCAGTTTCTCTGAAAAGGAGAAGCAACACTTAATTGTCGTGGTATCTTTCTTTTCTTGCACTTGGATTCTTCTACTCTGAAGACCATGCAGCTAAACCATCAGCTTGATGTTCAACACTTTGGCCGGCTATCTACTCAGCCTCCCTAGTACGGCTTGCATCATCGTTTTGATAACGAAGATCCAGAGAAAGAATGGCTGATTTCCCTGCAAAGAAGCACCCCTGAATAAAATAAAAAAAAATGCTTCACATTCCCTCTGTTCAAACAATGTCTGCAGCCATACAGTGGGTGACATTACTGAGAACAACGACATCTATTCAAATTTGTAAAGCAAGCATTTGATAGACATGCTTCCTTCGACACAATAACTTCACTGAATGAGCTGTTAGCTTATCTAGCTTCTATGCTTTGAAGTATACTGTTTGAAAAAGTCAAGCACATACCAGCAGTCCTAGACTCGAGTTTATTAGCTTGAGAAATGTTTTCAATTTCACACTGAAAGGAACCAAAAATGTGACAGCTTATTTTATTTGCTCGGCTTTTGCTGATTGAAAGAAGTGACAGCGAGCATTAATTTACCATACAGTTATGAGGAGATCTGCAGAGAGCAATGAATTTCTAAGAGTTGCCTTTCTTAGTCCATGTTACATAATCTTATTCTTTGCTGTATTCACAGTTGACATCCCACAACACTTAATCCTATGGAAGATGTCACCTAATATGGATACATCATGTGCATTTGTCTAAAAGATCAGTGCACGCGGTACTTATCTCTCTGTATTTAGGCCTGCAGCTGATGTTGATGCCACTAGAAATTATTTTATCAAGTAAATCAGTCATTCAGATATTGCTGGCTATGAAAAATTTCCATTTGGACAGGACAACTCACAAAAATAAGTAAGTAAACAAGTACATGCTTTATTAAAAAAAAGTTTCTAAATTACCCAGAAGCTACTATCTCATGTTAAGTGGGGAAAAGAGGGAAAGACCCAAAAATACAGACCTTAACTGATCCAGATCAATCTGGCTTTGGGAAAGAAGATCCTTTTATTGATAACACACGTACAGTGTAGTGCTCACTGCAGCTAAAAAACATCCTTGTTATAATGTGTAATAAAATCTATATGATGGAATTAAATAACATTGTCAAATCACATATTTTGTTTATGTAAACTTCAAGTAGTTTGCAATGCTTGCTAATTTTTGAACTTCATGGAGCCTGTTTTTTAATAGAGGTGTAGTCTAACTCCTTACAAGATTTCAATACTTTTTTTTGAAAAGCTGGGACTGCCAACACCATAAAAGTATTTATACTGGAAGGGAGAAATGACGTCTTTTAAGATCATCAGGAGCATTAAAAAGGATTTACAAACATAACAAACGAGTTTACAAACTGTACACCAAATGTTGCTGTTGGATTTGCAGAGATTCCAGGCCAATTTCCATTAAGTGAACACAGCAGCTCCACAAAGAATACAAAGAAAGAAAGAGAGATATACCCTGTCCTGTTAATATTTCTTAAAGCATTTCTAAAGAATTTCTTCAAAAATCTCATCTCTAGTCAGCTATGGAATACTAATTTATAGTATTTTAGAACATGTAATCAAAACCAGCTACAACTATATTGTGATTTAGATACTATTTGCATGCACTACTTAACAATAGTCTCATATATAACATAAAGTGATAATAATTTGAGCTGATTTTGACTGTTCTTCTATTGGGCTTGGAAAAAGACGGGAGTATCTCTATTTTAACTAAGATAGTGGAGCCAACATTCTTATTTTGTGGTGAAAGTACAGCTATACCAGTGATCTCAGATGATTATTAGGGCTATGTACAGACATCCTCAAGTCAGTGTGTGGAAAAGAGACTTTGGAAATGGCCTGTATTGTTTCATGCAATCACATAGATTTTCAAAGGTTTGATTTTTAATTTTTTTTCCCACACAGAACAGGCCATTTGCCAATCTACCCCATATCCTTTATGATTATTTCAAAGTATTCTTATTATTCCATATTATAGGTTATATGACAATTGTATGTGTACTAGACAACTTCCAGCTGTCTATTATTAGTCCAGTAATGAAAGTGCATTACTGAGTCAATTAGAAATCCATTGAGGTCTATTGTAAAGTTTTCATTGATAACAAGAGGGTTTCTACAGCTAAAAATCTTTTATAGAACAAGAGAAAAATGAGTCCCATTGTAGAAGAACCAAAATATTTTTTTACAGTATGCCAAGAGCTAAACATCACAGTAATACCAGACCTAGCTTTCCAGGAGGAACACAGGCAATACCTAAACTTGGATAAATCTTTAAAACATCACTTTCTTTTTGATGTAGTTTTTTTGTTTTGCTGATGTAGTTTCAGTAAATAGATAGAAAAAAAATTACTTTAGGCAACTATACAGACAGATCATTAAAATCTAAACAGCTATAATATCTGTATTAAAAGAATAAAAAAGTGACAGATTTGAATGATGTCAGTGTTATTTTTCTTGAGTACATTACAAAGAGCTTTCAGCATGCCTGCAGATATGTAAGTAATCATTACCTACACATAAAAGGTCAAGAACCATCTAAATTACATGGGTTTATACAATCCAAAGGTTTTGTTAACTATTCAATGTCTGATGATGTCATTACAGAGCATCTTATCAAGTGAGTCAGTTGAGCAGGACATCATCAAGAATGTTTCAACTTAAACAATCCTTCAGCAAGGGCTGCCCTGCTCAGAAGTCCTGTTTAATGAACTTGTAAACTGCACTATGAAATTAAAGGAAAATCTGACTGCTCGTTTTCCTTGTTTATGCCTTCTTTAGGAAACATCTGCTAGCCATTCTGCTGCTTCTTCTCCCCCTGCCCCCCTTTTTTTCCCCCCTGCTACTATTATTTCTTACATTGCTATTGATTCAGGGATTGAAGGTTTAGGCAATCTTTAGTCTTTAAAACCTGCAATTTCTGGGTTTAGTTGAGGTCATCTAAGCAATGAAGAAACTAAAAACTGTTTGTTGGAATGTAACTGGGGGAAATGATTTTTTCCCCAGGGGGTAGAATTATGACTTGGTTACATGGCGGGAACAGAAGGGAGCATTTTTTGAAGGTTTTACCCCTCTTGCAACTGTGCCACCACATGTATACAATCCTGAGCTATTAGACTGATGGAAAACGTAGTTTGAAAGCTCCATGCAAGCCTGACTGCTACAAAGCTGACATTTTATTAACAAGTGTTATATTTGCGAGTTGTGTAGCCCCAACTTTACTCTGGAATTTAAAAGGTCACTGCAGACACCAAATAAGGCTTCAAACCTTTAAGACCTGCTGTGATGGACAGCTGGCATGGCATGCAGAACTCTGCCACAGGGCAATAAAAGAATGAAGTGAATATTTTAGCAGTGAGCTGTCACTAATTAACACAAAATTTATTTACTTGAAAGATAAATATATTTGGAAATGGTAAATACTCCAGAAAGAATGTTTGGCCATCAGTTGTGCAAGTGTTAGTTAAGTAGGAAACACACAAGACGTGTCTTGGCTAGGCTCTGAAGCATCGAGGCTGAGTATCTCCAGACTCAGAGACATGAAGTTGTTGAACTGGATGACGATTTCACACTGACTGCAGACAATCTGCTGGTTACAGTGGAATGACCTCTGACTTACACCCTTTTAAAATGAGAGACGAGAGGCATTTTCTGAGCGTCACGCCCAACACTTGCACTTTCCTGCAACTCCACAGCCTGGTGGCAACAACCTCCAGGTGCTGTGGAATACCAGCACTTTGAAGCAGCTATACCAGAGATTTTAATCCAGTGGATTACAAATATGAGTTACTAGGAAAAGTGTTTCTCCTACATTTGGCTCTATGTACTGGGTATGACAGCACTGACAGTACCGCCTTGCACTTCCAGCAGGTTCAGGGGTGTGCAGGATCTGAAGAAAGAGGTATAAAAATAAAGTTCCCACTGATTTTTTTCTCCTTCAAGGATATTTCGTATTGGTTCTTTGCTCACAGAAAGTTTTAATACACCTGAAATTCTGATTTCTGTGGGTTTTTTTCTTGTACGAATGTAAAATAGAGCAGGGCTGAAGCTTTTTCTGCTAATACAGAATAGTTTTACAAGGTTCCTACCCAGTAAAACAGCACATGAAAAAAGGCTGCTGAAAAACTGAAGGCCATGGGAAGTTCTGCGCAGATATACCACCTGGGACCTGTGGGGGAGCATACAAATATTAATAATTAATAGTTATAATTTGTAGGCACTTCTTTGAGAATATCTTTAAGAGGGACAACAGGGATTTCCTCTTGAAAGAAGTTCAAGTTGGCCACGTTGCTCCAACATTAAGTCAAAAATGTCTCCTTAAGCATTAAATATATTTAAACCCTGTGGTAACATGGAGACAACTTATTGTGAATTCCTTCATGGAAGACCACATCCCATGCTAGCAAATCATAAGCCATCTTTCCTGTGTGTGGCCACCAAGAACGTCATGTGTGGTCACCATGTCAAATCATATTCTCCCAAACAACTGCAATACAATGCTTTAATAGGCACTGTCAGTATGCAGCGGCCACATCTCAACAAAAAATACCTTTGAGAACATCCATCCCAGGATATTGATGTACAGCACCAAACCCACTCAAGCTACTAAGTAGAAACTCAAATTGCTGGACAAGTGGGCCACACAGTAAGAAACTGTCTGCCAGTGTACATCATTCACACTTGCAAATTACCAAAGCCTTGCAGGCAATGGCAGACAATAATTTTAAACTGTCTTGATGTGCTGCCTAGCCAGTCTTCAGAGCAACTGGAAAGCACAGGATCTCCAGGAAGGCATCTGAGACAGTGAAAAAGACGTGGTGCTTATCAAGGTGCTGACTAAATGGGTTCCACTGTGTTAACTGAGAATCCATCTGCTTTTGCCAGATGTTAAATAATTAACCTCATCTCAGCATGACATAATTTATTCTTAATATATCCTCTTTTCTTCAGACTCTTGTTTCAGTTTACACAACTAACCCAAAGCCAAGAAATAGATGTGAGCCATTCCATATGGCATCATGCCTTGTTCCCAAGTGAGAATGTATATGAGAACTACATATTCACAAGTCTACTGGTAAGGTTACCTCAGCTCTTTGTGTCACTGGGTTCAATTGAAATCCATTCGGTGCAAAACCACTGCAAAGGGAGGTGAGCCTAAAACACAGTAGCAGTACCTCAGATCTTGTACAACTTCAGGACTGCTCAGTCTACAGTACAATTTAGTGAAGCTTTTGGATGCTTAGATGTCATCCAACAGAGAAAATCCACTGGAGCGTTGCAGCGCTCTGGAGCTGCCCCTCCACTGGAAGCCATGCAAAAGAGAATGTCAAAAACTTCCATGTCATCCTAAGACACCCTGTAACAAAGAAATTCACCAGTCACAAAATCTAGACAATGTATCACCCTTTTGAGTGTCTGGTATAACACACAGGGAAGATGAATGGAAACATGAGATCGTCCTTTTGTCTGCTTTTCCCTTACAAATCTTAAATTCAAAACACATTCTATACAGTATAATAAAACCTCAGAAGCACTAATGCATAGCCTATAGGACTGAAGAGAGAAGCAAAGAAGTGGGCAGTCTCAGAATGGTTTTCTTTGTAATTGCCTACTGCAGTTGGAATGAAACATTCTACATAAATTATGCTTTATTCCGTGTTTTTTCTTTTAGTTTCAAAAGTGCAGAGACACTGCCAAAATGAAACATTCAGACTCCACTCAGTGTTAAATGACTGAAGATGATGTGCTTCCATGTAGTACAGTATCTCATTAAATCAGGGTCTAATCAAGCCATAAATGAAACATGTCAAGGCACTGGCTAGCCGAACTGTCTCATTAGTATCTGACCTCCACTTTCAGAAAAACTCTGTAAAGACCAACTTTCAAAGCTGGAGTATTTTTGTTTCATAAAGAATATGGTGGTGAGTAGTGTGTAGGTATGGTAGAGAGTTACTTCAATGTACTTAGGAAAGGTTTGAAGTTTAATTCTGCACTATGCACTGTTACTTCAGAGCACCTTCAACTCCAAATAGCTTAAGAGAAATTGAAAATACCGATAAATCTACATCTGAACTAAAAGGTAGGATCCATCTTACCTATTGATCTGTGTTCTGCAGAACCAGTGCTTGATTCCAGTAGTCATCAACCTCTGACTCTGAACCTGCAGATGTGATGTCAACTCTGCTGCTTTGAGTCCCGTTCTGCCCTGTAATTGATAGTATATTTTGAACCAACACGATGAAACAACTGAATGTAGGAAATCCATTAGCAGCAACTCCACAATTCTTTACAGCTTCCTTTCTTACCTTCTGAAACATGCTCTTCCTCTCTGTTACCTCTTAGCGGTGCCAAGGATAGAGAAGGAGATATGAAGAACACAAAAATCTTTCTAGCATCAGAGGATGGCAGACAATTCTGATGCAGATAGTGGCAAAAATTTGACATCCAGCATCTTGCACAGGAGGGCAGGGTTGAGAAATAAAGCCCAAAAGTTCTTACAAATATTATCGTGGTATCTTTAAATGTTCAGATAAAGTAGATATGATCTCAATCCTTAGCATCTCCTCCAAAAAGCACAAAGAATAGTAAGTGCTAATAATAAATAATATTAAATATAAAGAAAACATGTAAGACACTGAGCATTTTGGAGAGCTGCAGGACTGAAATGACCTTTTTGTAATGTTGGAAAGTTTTCTAAAAAGAAATGTTTAAGTTTCATAAGCAGAGAGCTTAACTCCCAGCATTACAGAAGTCAGTGGGAGTTCTGCCATTGACTTAACGGATCATGCTTTTTAAGTGACTGAAAGGGAGGAAAGTGTGTAACGTAGTTAGCATCTGGACGAAAAGAAAGGAGTCTTGAATTTGCTGGGAGATGTCCTGGAAGAGTAAGGTTGCAAACATGAAGCATATGTGTAATTTGAAGCAAAGGGGCTCCTTAGCATAAAGCTAAGCACATTACCAAGTCATCACGGAACTGGGATCTTGAGCATCCTTTGAGAGAGGTCATATGTGTATGTCTGCTTGGAGGACACCCCATCACCATGTCTGTCATTTCTTAGATTTCATTAAGAGACAGCTATTACATTAATCTTGGTATGAATAATACACCATAATTGAATCTTTTTTTCCCCACCTTTTTGGGATCTTTCTCTGCATTAAACTTCTTTCATTCTCCCTTTGGAAACAAGAATCTTTACATTAAGAAAGAGGATTAGATAACTATTACGATAAGTTAATTTAATGCACAGAAATTCTTCTTACATCATGGTTGGTGGCCAAAATTTGTAAAATTTTTCTATCAGAAATACCACTTAACTTTGTTGGTTTTCTGATATCATTACCTTGTGCAGTACTTGGCTTTATTTTTAAATGCATTGAAGTTTATTCCCTCAAAATCAGAAAACTTCAAAAGTAGTATTCCTTGAGTGCAACAAAATTCAGTCTTTCTACAGTAGCTTTCCAAGACAGATCACATTTAAAAAAAAAGGATGCTGTGTACCAGTGAAGGTTGTCCTGTGTTAGTTCTAAACATCAAAATAACAGAAAAAGAATAAAAAATGCAAAACAGGTAATAAATTGTATTCTTCTAGTTTCTTTTTTAAAAAAGAAAAGTTGCAAATTACATAGTCTCCCCAACTTCCAAGCAAAGTACTGCTGTTGCAGTCACCGAAGCATGTGCCTGACTAAGTATAAGAACTGGTGTTCAGAGTGTGCTTCATGTCCATGGGCTTAGCTGCAATGCTTGGGACCTACATTTCAGTAAGTACTGCCCATATGCCTGTTCTAAATACTGCTTTAGTTCTGCTACTATGAATCAGAACAGCTGCAGGTTTTCAGAATTGCATGTGAGATGCGGTGTACACACACACATTAAAAAAAAGTAGCTCCCCATTTAAGGAAATAAAAATGCCCTTATAAATGTCCAGTGCTGTATCAGCAACAATACGTGTCAGCCAACATTATTGCCTTTTTATCACAGCTGTACTCTTTATCATGTTTGAACACCGTCTCTTCCCGTCAGTGTAGTTCTCCTACTGTTTATCCCTTTGCTCCATCTTCGCATTCTCCCTGTGTAAGTATAATAAATGTGTTATACGACAGGTATTTCAGGCAGTGAAACCAGCAATCACTCCCTGGTGCTGGCATTTCACCTTTGACTCAGTGCCCTGGAATCCTGTCGGATGCTGAGCTCTGACGTTCGCGGGCTGCGGCATCGGCTGCAACCGAGCGGGGGACAGGTATCAGACATGTCACCAATGACATCACCAGTGACTCTGTGCATGTTGCTTGCTATTACTAAACATTATTTGTTTCAACGATGCTACAAAGTGGCCTATGATGCTATTGAGTACCAGTGAGAGTTTAAAAATATGTTTCAAATGTCCTTATCAAATATTTTAACTTTTGTAAAAAGAGCCAAATTTTCCCTTCTTTCCGTCTCTTCCCTCCCCCTGCCAAGTCATGTCACTGATCAAGTGACATGGGAGCCATCATGTGACTATTGAAATCCCATTCAGATGGTCTGAAGAGGGTCTTTATGTCAAGAAAAAACCCACAAAGTCAAATACTCTCCAAGATTCTTTCAAACATTCGGTTTATCTCTGTGTCGTTGGAATGTTATTTTCAGAAAAAGGCTGAATCTGCAAAGCTCCTTCAACTACTAGCCTCGTTAACTCCCAGGATTTTATCAGGAGTCTCGTGATACTTGCTGTCCTGCTAAAAGCCTCACTGCAGCATGGAAAATATTAGAGAATCCACCATTCCACGATTAAACAAACCAAACTTGGGCTTCTCAGTTGGAAAGAAAACTCACCACACATGGACCCTAAAGCTCAAAAAGCTAAATTCAGAAATTTGGGAGAGAGAAGTTGGAAGCAACGTAGAGGTTTATGTTTGTTACCGGCAATATTAGCATGCGCCCTGGGCTTGTGGCTCTAGTACATGTGATGGCCCTGTTACAAAGGCAAAGGCCAGCAGCAGAACGCAGACCCAGGAGTATTTACAATCTGAAATGTCCACAAGGCTGGGCCGGGCCCTGGGAGGACAGCACACAGTCAGAAGTGGTGTGAAGCTGCCTGTCATCAGAACAAGCAAGACAAAGCCCAGCCCAGCTCCTAGGCATGAAAAAGCTCAGCAATCGCTCACTTCCCCATGCGATAGGCAAGAAGTGAGGAGGAAGAAGAGTCATGGTGTTGCATCACTCGCCCCCTTATCCGAGGAGAGGAGGAGGAGGAGGACTGGCAACTTGCCAGGACCTTTCACTCTATTTTTTTTTATGCTGTACGTGCAGAAAAGAAAAAGGAGGAATCCGGCCCTCAGGTTTTGTTTGCTAATAAGTTATCGTATAGAGACTAGCGAAAGGCATGCCTTAAAAACATCGACATTGGCACCTACTACTTTGTTTTGCAAAGGGCTTCATCCTGCCTCCCCCTCCCCCTCTTCCACACGCACACTCACACGCACACGCACACACTTCTGGCATTTTTCTGTTCCTGTCTTTGTTTCCATTAGTGATATAAGAATGCGTCCAGCCTCAGTTTCAACACGTTTTCTTAAAACAGTGCGGATACAGACTTATTTTCCTGAATGCCTTTCACTCACATTCTAGTTAAAAAAACTGGTAAAGAAATTTTGAGGGAGAGAGAGAGAGAGAAACTACTTCTATCCCACAGCAACTGTGGTAGGGAGAGTTTTTCAGCCCTTAGAAGTCCCTAGAGAACTTTGAACACATTTACTAATATCAAAGCAGGGCAATAGCTTTTCAATGACATCACCTCCCCACTCCCTGCAACTGAGAACTCACCGTTCCCTGAACTAGATAGAGTCAGGAGGTTTGAGTGCCAAAGGTCTTACACCATAGTTTCACCTGCAAGTATTAGGATTTTCAGGCAATCAGTAGCTGACCTGCTGCATTTCATATATCTTGCTAGTAGCAAAGTTCTTTGCCGTCTACACATCAATACTGAAGAGTTGCCCATGTCAAACTGCAAGGTTTATTTTAAGACAGCCCTAAGAGGCTTGAATCCAGTATTAAAATGATATGTGTCATTAAAAATTGCATGAGATTCTTAATATCCAAATTTAGGGCTCAATTATATTCACAGATGTATTCTGGGAGTGAATCAGTGCCTGGACAGGGAAAGCTGCCCACAGCAGAATGAATGTTCAAGATATGTGGCAGCAAACCCTCGTGAAAAATGAACCTTTAGGTTGCAGTGATACTCTCAGTGTCTGATACGTTACACTGAAGACAAAGACAATCTCAGGCAAATACAAATGCTTTCCACTGATACAGCCGGGAACACTGTAAGCACAGCTTACAGCCAACATTTGTTCTCTTTTAGGGAAAAAAGAAACATATACAAACAACTGTTCTTTTCCAGCCCGAAACAATGGAATAACACGATAGCTCCTTTACAGTGGTGAAATTCTGACAGTGATCTCAACAGCTGCTCAGCCACCAACCACAGCATTTACAACTGGTTAATTACAGACACCCAAACCCTTGCAACACATTTTGCTTTCATGGCCTAAACAGTATAATCAGTGATTTTATCCAGGACTGCACAATAACGTCTCTGTTTATCAGAGAACAGAGCATAGTAACTTATCCCAGATTCATCATGATCAACTTAAACATATCAACTTACATTTTCTGTTTTCTTTTTTAAACTAAAAAGAAAGAAAAAAACGAGTTGAAAAGATTTTTTTTCTTTTGTAAAAATGCAAAAGCAAGAACACTGCAGATTAAGCTTGGCTAGCCCTTAGCAAGATCCTTGTTCTGTGCCATGATTATAACAATATGATTGTGAAAGTGGGAGGATGAAAAGGATGTTCAAATTGACACACTTCAGATCAGTGTGATGCCCTTCCTCTTGTGAGTAGCACTTCACAAATACTTTCATTCAGCTGGACTCCTCTGGATTTGGCTGGAGAACTCAGGCACAAGAGATGCAGGCTATCTAGGACTATCCATCACATGGCTCTCAGGAAGAAGTAGCATAAATGATCCTGCAGGACAGATATTGAATACAGTAAACAGAGTAAACCAAAACCAGAACCTAGGGAGACTATTTTGTTTACTCAAAAAGGAACAGAGTTCTCTGTGTGTATAGTTCTGCTTGTCTATGAATACTAAATCAGTTTAAAAGTTTTATCATTTCTCTTTCCCATGGGGGGGAAACTGAGGCACAAAAAAGTGCAGGTTAATTTTTCAGTTGCCCCTTAATTTTGAGGACCTGATATGACACTTGATTTTTAGGGCAGAAGACCAGGATGAAAACCCCAAAGAACGTGTAAGACACCCCCCACCCCCTCATCTCTTATTAATAGGCTCAGAACAGTGATTTATTTTGCACAAAGTGAGTCAGTAACTGGGATTCACATACAGATCTGATGGATCATCCAGAACCCAGCCTGCCAGACACTGCTCCCAAATAATATCTGAAACCTGGGGGAGGGGGAAAGCAATAATAGCACTGAAACTAAACACTGGATTGGACCTTTATTTTCTAGCCACTTGAACTGCAGAAAGGGCTTTTGCCAACTTATTTTGCCCAGGAAATGAATTCCAACCTGTTATGTAAAAGCCCTAATGAATTCCTGCTCTGCTGACTCAGCGGTGCAGCGAAAGCAGACCACCTCTGCCTGCGAGCCGAGCCAGCGCCAATCCTGCTCAAATGCGACCAAAACCACCGTACGCTTAATCTGTTGAAAGATCACTGAAACACGTCTTTAAAACCCACCACAATCAAGAAAACCCTAGAGGTTATCTGTTAGGTGACAAGCGGAATGAACTTCCAGGTATTTTTCAAATCTCATTCCTGTAAATAAGAAACAGCTGACTATGATCCTGCAAATTCCAGTTGAGAAAGCTCTGATGATATTAATGCATTATGTTGTGTCCAGAATCCCTTGACAGAATTACAGCATTACTGTACACAGCTGGGTGGATATTATTATGTATGTTGCACAAAGAAATCAGAGATTATACTATCAGGAATAAATGCAGCCGAGGTCCGACACTAATGCACTTTAATACAAAGCTGGTGTCTCCAAATTTAGTACAGTATGTTTTTCAACGCTAACTTTCTAACAACATGGACAAATAAAGCCATGCATACACTGGCAAACTACGCTGTGGCTAGAGAAGTTTGCTGATGACAGTCTTGTTATTGTAACAGGAAGTGACTCAGCCTTGGCAACAAGAGATCAGATATTTTAGTCAGAAGCATTAGGTCATTTTTTTTCCCCTAACCAACCAACAGTTTCACAAGGCAACTGGTTTTGTTTGAAAATAAATATCTATGTTGAAAGTGATTTGCTGAGGGAGCGGAGTTAAACATTTATGGTTAGGAATAACCACTTGGTTTAATTCAAGGCATCTGGAAACCTCTTGTCCTTTTAACTCTCTTCAATTTGCTGCCTGTACAAAATTCCACCCCCTCAGGCAAGAATTCTCCCACATGGGTGAGTAAAGTATCACCAGCTACATTATCATCGTGAGAGTGAGGATGAGTGAGGAGATTTGTGCCTGGACCAGTAACTTTCCGTGACAATTACACATGACTGATGTCAGCGTTACAGCTAAAGTAAAACTACTTCACCCAGGCATTACAGCTGAAGCAAATACGTGCCTTGTTGTAACGGCCTATTACATGATCTTTCATCAGTTATTTATAAATGGCACATGATGTGATGTTGCTTCTCCTAAAATCAATGTGAAACAAAAATTCTCTTAATACCTGGCATTCAGCCTAACTTAGAACAGTTTCTTTCCTTCTCTGCTTCTGCACAGTTACTTATTGTGTGTATCTTTTGCATTACATATAAGCTCACACAACTATGTGGAGACAGAAAAAATAGTTTTCCTCCAAATGCTACACTAAGTATTACTCATTTTTGCTTCAAGTACCTTTTAGCACAGTTCACAACTGCATAAAGGTTGCACAAAAAACCCCTAACTGTTCAAGGTAAATTAAGATTCTCCCTCTAACGATAAAGAGTAAACATGCCACCAGCTGCAGCACTCCTAGAACAGGATTTTGTCATCTTCATAATATTTTCCTGATCTGTTGTCAGTTTTATATTTTCAAAATACCAAGGAAGCATAATACTCTGCATCACAATGACTCAAATATCCCATACAAACATATAAATAACACATAAGTAACAATGCCAGCTTTTTATCTTGGGCAGGGAGCAGGCAAAAAAAAAGTTCATGGGGGTATCTTAAAAACTCTATAGCAACAGTGTTTATCTATTGCCTCCATACTGTGCCCAGAGCCTAATTTTAGGTATTAAAGATAAAACTCCGGACCATTTCCCGCAACAGGCACTACAAGAACACAGTAAGGCCTCAAGCATTCTTCTTTGACATCGAAACACATTATTTTTGTAAATGTGTGAAAAATTAAACTTCTTTGAAAAGCCATTACAGTGAATATGAATTTACAATTCAGCATTAAATTAAGTATATACTGAGAAACCTCAGCACTCCACATCATTTCGCTGTTATCTTCCTTGTGACACAAACAGTATTTTTTAATTCCAGCCCACTAAAACAGCAGATTTCATAATTTTTCTGCTAAAGCAACATAGTTTTCTGTGCTCTGGCAAACTGCGTTTTTATCTTCTAGCAGGAAAAAATAGCTATCTTGTTCCACCATCTGCCAAAAACTACTAAACACAGGGTGTGCTTCTGTGATTTCAAATTGCAGAAGCTTAAGTAACTCCAGTGTTATACCTATTAAATACACTGGCAATCAGACCTTAACATTTTCAAAGTACTGTGGCACATTATTTTAGAAAGGTATTTCTACCATACTGTTCCAGGTCTCTTCCATACTGCTAACACGGTCTACATTTCAGTTAGCTGTCCCTTCTGAGCACTGTTATGTATCAGATGATTTTAACTAGATAGTCATCTTGAAGTGTTGGACAAAGGCTCACTATCTATTCATAGCTTAACGGTAAATTTGAGAAACCATGTTTCTTTGTCTAATCGTAGAACCATGGAACACAGTATGAACAGAATTTCAGCTCTACTGCAAAACTCTTCCGATTCCGTATCTAGTCTTCTGATACAGTATGCTACTGCATACTGACAAAACTTACTGCCTGAGAATTGCAATTTTATACACTGAACACTCACACACACACATATTTATGTCATTTTTTTATGTATCTCATATTTGCTAAGACAGACTTGAAAACACAAGCCCCCAGTGTTTTAACACTTGAAGGATAATAAAAGGAACTTACATTTCTTATTATCCACATTTCACTACTTTAAAGCCAATGTTCTGCTTTTCTGGGACCTAACATTTAATATATGAATGTTTAGAGTCAGCTTTCTCTGCAGTATATTCAACAGGCACAAATATATTGCCATCTTCCATTGGCACCATGTCAGTTTTATGATTACAAATCCTCCATTCGCATGTGTTCTTCGCAAAAGCACTCACGTTTTAATGGGCCTCCATCATACATGAAGCCTTAATCTAGGAACTGACAAGTTTCAACCCTGATGTTGTATTTCTTACTGAAATAGAGACTCCAGAGCTCTGATGTAGCACACTTAGCCAGGAGCAACAGTTGACAGGAACAGATAAACCATAACCTGCTTGTTACCGTGTGCACTTCCCAGCTTCATCTCAGGCCAGGCTGACCCAAGGAGCTGGGCTTGTAGAAAACATTCCGAGTTTTTCAAAGAAACGGCTAATTTTTTTGCATTCTTTGTGGGACAGAACATTATTTTAACTTATTATGAGGCACAGTAGCAACGAACAATATTCATGATTTGTACAGCTAGGGAGATAATACAAGTTACATTTTCATAAGGACAAAATATTTTTCCAGTTGTATACATTTGTGATGCTGCTGTAATGAATTTTAATGCTCTCAAGTTCGAAAATTAAAAGATTCTGAAAACTCATTTTGGGCATGCAAAATGAATTCCCTTTAAACTACACAAGCTTTTGGTAGAATACAAATAATCAAACATACACAGAGAGACCTATAAAATCACATTCTGATCATTTTTCTCTTCAATACGTACTGCAGCATATAAAATGAGGGGGAAAACAGAGCAACTGTGCAGAAGCTCTGTAGAACAGAAAAAGGAAACAGGAGACAAGCTCTCCTTGAAACTAAAGAAAGACACAGAAACTCTAGTTAGAAAAAGTGTTTCAGAAAGTGGTCTTCATTTGCCTGTCTCATTCTATAAGTGATCCTAACAGGGTCACAGAAGTAGTAGTTGGAAGGGGAGAAAAACAAACTCTTATGAATCACAAGAATGAATAGAGAAAATGTACTATACTGAAATTATATCCTAATCTAATGTAGAAAAATTATGCTCTTCCTAATATTCTCCACTCCCCTGAGGATTTCACTGTATAATAATGTAGCCTGTAATATCTTCAAGGATTTGCAAGCATATTGCGCCAATGAAGATGCCGTTCTCAGATATTTTACCAAGGCTGTGTACTTCCTCCATAATTATCCTCACAGGTTTGTCTTTCTTGTTATTGTTGTTTGATATTTTAAAGTGAAGATGTATGGAATACGTGCCCTCCTAGAGGTCTTACAGAAATCTTTCAAAGCCTTGCAGACTTTTTGTGTTTGGGTTTCAGGGCCATGATTAGGGACTGGAATATCTTTCATATGAGGAGATACTGAGATAGCTGGGACTGTTCAGCCTGGAGAAGAAAAGGCTCAGGAGGGATCTTATCAATGTGTATAAATACCTAACGGAAGGGAAAAAAGAAGAGGGAGTCAGGCAGGACAGGAGGCAATGGGCACAAAGTAAAAACCATGAAATTCAATGCGAACACAATAAAACACTATTTTTTTACTGTAAGGGTGGTCAAAGACTGGCACAGGTTGCTCAGAGAAGTTGTGGAGTCTTCATCTCTGGAGATATTCAGAACCCAATTGGACATGGTCCCGGGCAACCTGCTCTGGCTGACCCTCCTTCAGCAGGGGATTTGGACAAGATGATCTCAAGAAGTCCCTGCCAACCATTCTGTGATTCGGTGAATATTTTTGTACCTGTTTCAGGATATTTACAATACCTGATTCTTTTCCTAGATTGACCAGTCGATAAGTTTTGCCTTCCCTAATGACTTCCACAGCCAACAAGGTCGTAAGCCAACCTCCGTAAGCAAGTAATCTGCTTCCTGCTGGCTAGATAGGAGCTTACTTTCCTCTGTGCACTACAACATTTCCCAATTCGTGATCATTCTGACTAGAACTTTTTGTAGCATGGGTTTTCTGGCTTTATTCCGCATGCCAAGGTTCTTTTCCTAGCAAAAACACAGTCTAAGATAGGGCACAGTGGTAATCATAGGAAGCTGGAACACAGCTAGGTTACACTGTTGAATACGAAAGCTCAGAAACAGTCTTTGGCCCTCCCAGCTTACATGCAGAGTTCATAAGACTTAATGGCAAACTAAAGCCGATGATATTGAACTGACTTTTAAAGACATGAAATCCTCCCTTGCCTCAGTTCTTGATGTGATTGCAATCTGAGGTTGTGCATGTCTGGAAAAGGTTAGAATTTCCTTCAATATTGTCTCAACAATGAGCCACAAGTCCATCACCTACCAGAAACTCTGGATGTCAATTACAAACATGGATCTTTTGCCAGTACAAATAGGATTTCAACTATTAATTCTTGTCTTTCAAGAAAAAAAAAATCATATGCTAGCAGTTCTTCATTAATTCTAAACTTACCACTACAGATTATCAACATTTACTCAATGCTATAAAATCATGTCACTTGTGGAACAGGCTTTTGTGCTCCAATTCCTCTTCTGAGTTCTCTATTCCTTGTTCTGCAGTTTAAACCTTTTTCCTGTTAACCATAAAATCGGGAAAGAGCAATCATCATACACAGCTCTCAACAACAATGATGTGTTTCCACCTCTGAAGAGTAAGAGACTGTGGAGCAGGTACTATAATGGTCATAAATGCACGTTGTGAATCAGTTCAATAAATTCAATACACTTCTTAAAACTATTGCAACAAAAGATACTTAACTACTAACGAAAAGGAAAGCAGACAACCTTTCTGCATATTTATGAAAGTATTTGTAGTTTTGGTTTGAGGAATGTGACATTTTATAGACCAAAGAGGAAAGCGAATCTTATTTAGAAAAATTAAGCAAATAAAAGAATGAATGAAAAAAGGGAAAAAAAAGAAATTGGGCCTTTAACAAATATTTAGGGGTTCCCAGAGGGACATTTCCTGAGTTTTTTATTACTATCTGAACGTCACAAAGAATAAGGATGGGAGTCATGGCTCTAAAAGTAAAGTTGTACAGGAAATATGACATCCAAGGACACGTGGCAGGTACAGGCAAAATGCCAGTGATGATGCAGAACAGTCACTCTGATCACACCAGCAGTCCTGTTGAAGAGAAGATGCTAGACAATGGAATATCCACTCCCATGATAGAGTCTGAAAGACTAAGGTGTGTTGGAGGTGAGTAAGTGCCAGCTCAGATCTTCCTCCAGCTCTACTGTCTGAAACTCATGCAAGGACAATCTTGACTGTCTTTTAAACAACAGCACTGTAAATGACATTAAACTTCCTTTCCTTTTCTGTGTTGTGTAATGCGCAGATGCTGGGCAATCACCACTGGTCCTTGCTTTTTGATAGAGCTGGAAAGTGAGAACTGAACTAACAACTCTAGTTAAGTGTTCACTTCAAAAGGCAGAAAGCCTATTTAAAGGCTGAAATATGTCTGCTATGTATCTTAAAAAGTGAATGCATGCATATTTGTTTCAAATATTGTTTGATGACTAAAGAACATGTGATACCATCAGAATACTAGTTTCTATGCTACAGAAACATAATATTTTGCTCTTAAGAAGCTAAACATATCTTAATATTAAAAGAGTCACATAGCTGAGGATTTTCATTATGTAAAGGGTGACACAAGCAATCACAGGAGTCCAGCAAGGGTAGATATTTGTTCCTGCTCAGAGCTGCAACATGTGAGGTGACTGGAAGGGACCTACCTAGATATAGAGCCTAAACCCCCATTATCACAGAAGACAGAAAACCATCAATAAAATAACACTAAAAAACAAATAAGGAATTAGACAAATTCATGGACAACAGGTCTGTAAACAGATTTTTTAAGGCACAGGTACAGCATCTAACATCACTAGCCCAGCAATTCTGAATGCTAAGGAAATAGAAAGGGAACTGACTGCAGAAAGTGGCTAGACTCACAGACTCTCCCTAACTAAAATTATTGCCACTGGGCTTTTGTTTTTGTTATTTTAAAGGGAAAATGCAAATCTAGTCCTTCATTACCACAAGTTCTGAAGTTGAATTTCTGGCATTTCTGCATAAATTTTGTCATGGTTGAAGAGAGAATACTGAACTTGATATACCATTGGCTTGATCCAGTAGGGCTTCCTTCTGTTCTTATCGCTAATTAATGTCATTTTTGTTCCACTACCCCTACTGCAAGATTTAATATACAACCTTGTTCCCAGTCTAAAACAAAAACATGAAACATCCCAGTTTCCAGCCTAGACCTTTCCATAACCACCTTCTATACAACTCTTCTTTTGCCTGTCATGTTTGTTAACTATTTCTTCCTCTCTGATATTTTTTCCTCTTCATTCAGAGGAAAAATATACACCCTCTCAGCTGTTCTCTCTTTGGCTAAATAAGCAAATGAGCATCATTTTTTATTTTCTCTCTCTCACAACGAAAGTTCTCTAGGCCATGTGTCACCCTTCTCTGCAGCTTTTCACATGCAGCGTATTTCCTAAACATGGAAGACCACAGTTAGATACGGTATTCCAGACATGATCTAACTTAGGACTTTGCTCATTAGCATCTCTCCCTGGAAATGCCTCTTGCACCCCACGATTTCATTTACCTTCCTGCCACTGGCTGAAATTCCTCTCCTGAACCAGGTGATCTCATGATCGGGTGATCTCACGATCAGTGAATAAATGGCCTATTCGTTCTTCTGTCAAGTCTAACTGATGATCTTCTGCAGTGCAAAATAAATCCTTGGGGTTGGTACATAAGTGCATGACCCTGAATTTCATACTGTTTTTTTCTTTCCATTGATATTACCCCAGCCCTCAAGGCCATTTCTTTTTCTGTGGTATTACAGTACAATCCATCTCTGTATTGACAACATCTCCCAGCTTTGTGCCATCAGTATATTTCATTACTACATTCCTCCTTCTTGTGCCAAGGTCAGGAATGGAAATATTAATAATAATTCTCCATGCAATATCAATTCAAATATTTTCATGAAGTTGAGGAAAATTAGATCTGTCAGAGTTCCCTTGAGAAAATCTATTGATTTTCTCTTGGTAAGAGAAAATCTATTCTCTTATCAGTGAAATGTCTAATTAATGATATCATGTTAACCTAATGAAATCTAAATTAGACACCAGGGGAGTGTCTATGGAAGCCAGCAGAAAGATGATAATTCTGTATTTTTAATCTGATTGAGATCCTCTTAAAATCTGAAAAGATTCCCAACGATCTCAGAAGGAAGGCAGTGAAATATCTAGCATGATGATTGATGACACCTGTAATATTAAAACCAACATCCAACAGATAAATTAAATAAATCCTACATATTATTTGTCAGGTTTCTTAAAATTCATGATACTGTTCCGAAAGTCAGTATTTTTTTATATCACGAGTGTGTTAGTGTTGTTGGGTTTGGGCTTCCAGTTTTTGAGTCCTTGAAAGGCACCTTGGTTGCCACTTTAGGACTTTCTCAAATGTAAAAAAGCAGTGACAGCCTATTTATTTTTCTAGTGGAACTCAGATTTTCACCTCTTCACTTGCCTCCAGGAAAAAGGTCTTAGAATTAAAAAAAAATATTGTTGAATTTTTTAGAGGTGTATAAGTGTCAGATGCATTTAGGCACATGCAGAACTTTTGAGGGATTAGGGGAAAAGGGCATTTTACAAATAATTAAACATCATGCTGAGAGTTGCCATCATATTGAATTTTCACAAGAAAAGTCATTTCATAAAGTGATTGTGGCTCTAGAGATTTTATATAAGTGGTCTGTACTATTGCAATTGTACTGAAATAAAAGTACATCCACTGAGATTATGATGGATGAAATAATTACACATATTGTGTATTTATCTAACTCTGCCCTACTTCAGCCTCCTGGTATGAAAATGAATGTTCCATATGTCATTTCAAGACTGAAGAATGGATGATGGATACATGGATGTGTCTCAAGATTGAAAAAATCTAAAGCAACACTGAAATGCTGTAGGAACTAACTGAATGGATTGGAAAGGACTCTGTTTTGGTGACAGTTTGAGATGGGAGGTTTGTGTTTCAGGGCACTATTAGAGGCTGAGGTGCACCTTGAGGGTTAAATAACAGTCCTGGCAAAGACCTCTTTCCTTGGTGAGACAAGTTCAACCACTTATTCCAGTTGAAGAGGTTGTTGCAGATACCCTGCCCTTTGGCAATGTGCAGATTAAGCTACTGGTGCTGGGCCCTCTATCTGAAGCTACACCAATGATTATTCAGATGTAAGAGCTATTGCTGAATGCAGCTGTCTGACAAAGCACGATTTCATGAAGCCAGCGTGTTACACCTGAGTTTAGTGTTTGCAGGAGCTATTTACTTGCGGCTGATACTCATAGTCCTATATTTCAATGGCGTAGGTAATAGCTAATAAAAAATCATGTTTATTCTCTGTGTAGAACTATTGTTGTAATTTACAGAAGTTCTCAGACTACTACCCTTTTTTAAACACTTTCCATAACACATTTTCAGTAAAAAGTTTTTCACCCTGAAAGTATATCCACAGTCCACATTCATTAGCCTTCCAAGCATGCCACAAGGCTCATCTTTTCATCCCATGGGGATTTGGGAAGATTGAAAGCTACTGGATTAAAAGGAATTTTACTTGAGCAAGCAGTGTTTCTATTTCTGAAAAATGTCCAGGAGAGCTTATTTACATTTAATTGCATTTTTTTGAATTTTCAATTTTTGTGTCATTTTAATTTGTGAAGCAACATCTACAGCACTGTCTGATACTTTACAAATGCGCAGAGACACCACATGCTCTGAGTTACAGCTCATGAAGGCAGGGAATTGATGATATTTTAATTATCTGTACACATGCACCATTGTGTGCTCGCGTCTTTAAACACTCAGATAAGAAGTTTTTACTTTCTTTCAAACAGGGACACACCTTACAATATCCAACATTTTCATGCTTCACTTCCCACACTGCTTTCCATGACGCTCTGACCAGCCATTCTTTTTCCTTCTACGACTTCTTCTCCCCTGTGATCATGTTTAGGCACATCCCCTTTTAAATTATGAGACAACCTCCCTAAAAGAAACATGGTCTTTTCAACAGTTGCTGCCTACGTCGCTAAAAAATAATGCTATGAACATCAGCCAAAAGCTAGAGAGCAATTCCGCAATGCTTTGGGCCCAGCAACAGCACAAAGGAGCAAAGGATAGAAACCCCCAAAGCTCATACTTCAGAGGACATTCCCACCATGTAGCAATAATGAGTCAGTGAAGCAAAAGCCATCTGTTCATCTGGACACAGATACTGCTTGTCAGTTAGCAGGAAACATTTCCACTGAAGAATCTCGCTGCAATGTTAATCTCCCTGCATAGACAAACTTTCGGTGTTTCAGATCTTCTAGTCTGTAAACTGGGGACACTGCAGCTTCCTTTCACCCTGCTTCGTCTGTCTTCTTTTCGAAAACAGGCTGGTCAGGCAAGAGATTGCCAGTGTGGATGTATCTATCTCTACAGCTTGGCTATTACCATGAGGTCTCCAAGTCAATTCATGAGTCTAGCTGTTCTCACCAAAAACTAAGTATTCAAATGCAGTGACACGGAGCATCCATGACTTTCAGCCAGCAGCAGTGTCATGCTCGTGAGGCCCTTCGCCAGCGGCATCCTCCCACTCCTTTCCGTTCCCACTGCTACATGACTTAGCCGAGCTGGGACCCCTCTTCATCCTGGGAAATTGCCATGTTCCCCCTAAAGACATCCCTGACATCAGCTATTGATGAAAGTGGGAGAAGTGCAGTCATAATTAATACATACTTTGAAATAGTTAGTGGCAGAAATACACTCTGTAAAGGGACCAATCAGCCCTAATTAAAGTCATGTTTAACTAATCTTTTTGGAATGGGGACTGTCATTTAGTGTATGTTCTTGCCACATGTAGCCCAATGGGATTCAGTATTGCTATCACAACATAAACAACAAATAATAATAACTACAGATTTAGAAAACTTTTTTTTTTTTTCCTAGTACGGCTGCTTCTGTAGGCATCATATTTCTATTTGCTTGACTATCGTACAGTTTAGGTCACCAGTGTGTAAATGTTTAGCTCCATCGGAGCAACTCACATGTGCAGGATGGGTGGCTAATTATTTTCATGTGTGTAATGTTTTGGATCAAATTATTTCCACATTAATTTTGATGGATTAGGTTTCAGGTGGACAGGACCCAAAAAATCAGATAAAGTCTTAAAGATCCTGCTGTACTGAAGACATTCTTACCAATGACATTTAGAAAGAATGAGAAAGCACTTGTTACTTCCATTAATATTAGATTTACAAGACTTATAGGCATTCTTTAAAACAAAAGCGTGATTTCACATTCAATCAGATGATACCAAAAAGATCAGTTTGTTAAAAACTTTCTCCCTCAAGTTAAAACAAAAAGGCAATATATTTGTTTCAAAGAACACAACTTTTGATTTCTATCATGCCTCTGAAATCCATGATTTCCAAATGAATGACAAATGAGATTTAAAAAAATCCCCACATGAATACATTTCATAAACTGCAAAAGAATGGAAAAGAGCTAGAGAGAAAGATTTTGGCTTTTGTATAAGCATATTAACTTAATTGTTTGCCCCTTGAAAATAGGAAGTTGCCTGGAGCATTTAAACTCAGAAAGTGCTCATTTAAAGCAAAACATTTTTATTTGGCAAAAATCTTCTAGGACATCTTCTAAAAAAATTCTACATATTTTTGAGGGAGAAGGATTAGATACAAATAACAGGTAAGGAAGACAGAGAAGAACACCATGTAATTAAAAAATGCTAATAGACAATTCCTGCACCAGGTAAAAATCACATAGCATACACCTCCAAAGAAGACTAGCAAGCTTCGCTGGAGAAATCTTGAAGGAAGCTGCCTATCTCTTGGAGGGGGGGGAAACACCACAAGGGGAAAAGGCTTTAAAAGGCTTGTGAAATTGCCAGCAGGAAATGAAATGACCACCACAGATAAGAACTCCATCAGGCTGTAAATGTATAGGAATAGGGTTAACACTTTGGTTGTTATTCAAAAGCAAATGAAAGATGAGCTTATGATAACAAGCTTGGATTAGGACTCAGAAGATCTGAGTTCATTTCTTGGCTCTGCCATAATCTCTCTTTGTGATTTTGGGCCAAAGCTTATATTTGGCATAGACTGAAGAAAGGAAGTAGTATCCTTTTTGTACAGTTAGGGAACTGAGACCCAGAGATAACACTAGCCAAGGATTCACAATGCTTTATAGGCATTTACATTTCCAATAAATTTCCCTGCAGAGAAAGATGACTGAGAGTTGAGAGGTATCTTTGTGCGTCTGGTCCTCCAATTACCTGTGTTTCTGTTTCCTCATTATAGCATTTGGATAAGAAATCCTTTCTCCTCCACTTTGAACAAAGGCTGGTTTTTTGTCTTTTTTTTTCTCCTCAGCAGGCTGGAATATAACCTCTCAGCAAAAATACTCTTTTTACAGTCATTTGTATATTTCTTACAACTTCACAGTCTCATAGTGGGGATCCAAGAAGCTTCCATGAATTAACAAGTAACTAGTTATTATGTGTGTGTGTATGTATACATATACACACCCATTAATCTCAGATACTTACAGAGTAAATATCCTTATTTTATTATTGCTATCATCCTAGTGCACAATAGCAGTAATGACAATAATGTGAGTATATTGATGAGGTCTGCCATGGGGCTTACACAGCAACTAGTAAATTCCCTGATTTCCCATGCACCAGGCTGAGCTCTTACACTGACTGGGACTAAACCCAGAGCACTTCAGTGGAAACTCAGGATTACTTCATCATAGTCACCTGTTTTTCATGTCCTTTTCCCTGCTGATCTTCCAAAGCTACCCGAGTTACACTGATGTGAATGAGATCTGAATCCTGCCCGTTGGCAACAGTTACTGAAAACAGGAAATGGGATATTTCAAATAACAATAGGTAGGAACAGTGAGTAAAGGTTCACTATGTGGTAACAGTGCTGACTCTTTAATGACTATGTTTATTTCCTTGTGTCCCGAAGAAGGCCACAGTTCATTTTGCTCTTGAATACATACTGGCCACATGTGTATCAGACACTCTATCTAATTTTGCAGCTTATGTTAATGGCGGGGGGGTGGGAGCGGAATCAGCACGGACTCCCACTTCTCATAACAAGAGACGCAACTGGACTGCTCTCCTGTGCCACGGCACCAAACAAACAAGTCAAGTTGCAAGGGCCGAAAGGTTCATCCCAAGCCCTGTTAATAGGAAAGCTTCCTATTGTTGCAGCAGCAGTTAGGTGGTTTTTTTTTCCTCCCAGGCACCACAGAAAGGGGTACTGTGACATAAGAGAGAAACCCTTTACAAAACTTACAACCCACATAATGCACTTCACATAAAGTCAGAGCAGAGATGTTACGAGCTGGAAAAGATATCCTGGGCCATGTAATTTATTTCAAGCAAAGGTCTGCTGTTCTTGGCTGAGGCTTCCACACAACTCCTTGTCTGGTCTTGCCGTGACTAATTCCCAGAAAAGGCAGTTTCACAACCACTCCAAGCAAGCCAGCCCTATGTCTAATTGGCATCACTGCTTAGAAATACTTCTTTGCATTCTTCCATGAAAGTTCACAGTTACAGTCTAATTCTGTATACTTCTATTAAGCTTCACAAGCAGCTAGTGAGGCGGTCCAGCTATTTCTAACAATCATTAGTCCTCCAGTCTCTCGCTCCACAAAATGATTGGTTCATGTTGGGTTCCTTTTCTCACAGCTTCCAAAATCGGTCTGCATTAAGTTTCCCAGCTTAATGCACTGTTAAATAATGGCCACTAATTAGCAATGGCAAAAAGGAAGAAATGGTCATATGAAAATGATAAAATGCCCAGTGACACAGGTTTGGGGGTTTTTTTCTTAGCTCAAGCTCCTTTTTTCACCATTAATCATAGCAATTTCGGCTCCTCCACCTGGGGAGGCAGTCAGTAAACTTCCTAAAAGCAGCCAAGTAACTCGGCATCAGACAAGTCCCAGTTGCTCAAATTTGCTACTTCCTGTGAGGACGCTTACCCTAAAACCCATCTTTCCTAAAGACGCTCTGCAAAGAAAGTGTGCTTTTCTTTTTATTTATTACTTGTATGTAGAAAGAAAGGTTTGGAAATCGACCTCATTTTGGGGTGGTTTTTTTTGTTTTTTCTTTTTTTAGGAATAGAAATTCAGGTCTTCTAAATCATGGCAGATTTTATGCACTGCTTGAAAAGTAGTCATCCTAAAGTTCAGATACCACAAAAATGAAAACTGTTAACTTTTTGAAGTGCAATTTTTATTTACGCTGTATAGGATGAGTGCTTCTAAATACTTTAAAAACCCATAGGTGATATTTGCTGTATTAGAAACCATGAAATACCTATTCAGTTAGGACTTATAACTATTAATAATACTCTTGTGTATTATTAAGTGGACTATGCAGCTGAGCCTCTTGTGGAAATAAGGTCTAATTTTTTGCCAATACAGTCACCCAAGAAAAAGCTGAAATTGAATATATGTTTTGTTCATAAATATGTCCAGCAGCTAAGCATCATGGAGGAAAAAGACCTATTTCAAGCAGAAAGACAACACCAGCACATGAGGAAAGAAGTATAATAAACTGGTTGCAAATAAGCCAGGAATTAGAGGACCGTCACTCGTAATCACAGCACCGAGAGAGAGAATCCCCTTTCCAATGCCAGTTATGGAAACGGAAAATGTAATTGCCTTCAAGGTGAGGGTACACAGACTTAGGGAAGACATTCTACAGCACGTCTGCCTGAAAAAGGATTGTCTGTCGTTACCTTTTGTTCTAGTGCTGTTTCTGGATGCTGATGGGGATCACAGACCAGTTCCCAGAGCGCTACCTTCTCATCAACTGTTTAGGCACGTCTTGGAGTATCGAAGTGAAAACAGGAGTTTAAAAGCATGAACTCCAAGGCTCCGTAACAGGTAAAGTGTAGAAATTACATAGCTCCAGGTTTGGTCTGAAGAGTGAAAAAAGCCCAAAATGATAAAAAAAAAAAACCAAACGAAAAAAACCCAACCCACAACACCTCTCTTTGACGCAGTTGTGGGTCATTGGTTCATGTTCTGTTCACATTAGCTAATGACACAATTTTTTTCCCTCCATTCTGGTTAATTGTTTCCAGTATTTGTAGGGCAACACATCACCTCTCCTTACTGTCTTCTGTGTCTGCTAAACAAGTTCAGGTCACAGTTACCTAAATTCTTCCTTACTGTATTTTTGACATTATTTCTTTTTTAATTCTTTTACCTTTCACTCTGTCTTAGGCTGGCTTATAGTCTGAAATGTAATTCTCTAATTCTGCGAGAGTGACAGATCAGGAATCACCCCACTTGCTTGCCTACTCATAACAGTTCTATTTATATATCCTCAAAGAGCATTTACTTTATCTGTGGTAGAATCACATTGCATGCTAGTTTTCGATTTAGCAACTTACCACCTCGGATTTCAAGTAGTGTTCTCTGCTAAACGACAATGCTTTTGTGCACTTGACACTCTCTCTCTCTCTCTTTTTCCCCAAATAAAGTCCATTTATCCTAATCAAACCACAAGCTATTGATTCCTGCCCATTTCATCTAACCTCCCTGCATCTGGCTGTATGTGAACCATTTTCAGGAGGTTTTCTCCTCTTCTTACTCTCAGCACGGAATACAGTGCAGAGCAAGTTAATGTGTCCTCTAAAAATGCATGAATATTCTAAGAACAGAACAGGTGCTCCCCCTGCCTCATGTGGAGCTCAGCCCACCTGGAAAACACCGTCTGTCGCCCGCTACGCCGGAGAGCTGATTTTCCAGGAACAGTCCGCCATCCCTGACAAAAGCGGTTACTACAGAGAAGTGGTGGGGCATTTAATGTGGCAATATAGCTTTTCAGACAGAACCTTATTAAAATTAATGAACCAAAAAAAAAATTAAAGCACACAAGGCCTTTTTCTCTGCACATGTTTGTAAATCAGCAGCCTTAAAGGGGTAAATTGGCTGATTATCCTAAATTGTGGACAGTCCTACTTAAAAGCCATTGTGCAATTCCACAGGCAGAACACCGACATTTGGAGTAATCCTATATAATTTGTACTAATTTTTGCTACTTTTATAAATGACCTAGACCATACAGAGTTAAAAACACACTAAACATTTACAGGATGGGAAGCAAATCTGTGGCTACCTCTACATAATCAAGGACATACATATTGAATTAGCTGTATGGCAGTCACAAGAAATTTATCCAAGGAACTCAACAGCTGTATTCCTTCCCTACCCATTAGCACTGCCCATTCAGCACACATGCCTCGGCATCCTTCACCACCACCATAAATGAAAAGGCCTCTGCTCTAAATCAGGTGGTCTCTGTTGCTGGTTGGCCCATCTAAATAAAGATGTGTAGTCCCAAGGGACTGAATGATTTTAGTTTGGGTTTTTTTTAAGTTAGAACATGTTTTCAGTTAAGGTTTTCAAGGTAAATTCCACCCTGGTGCATGATTCAAAAAAATCCCAGGGATATAAAATGGATATTTGAAACTTTACTACTATGTATAGCTTGAAGAAAGTCATTAGGGACCAAATTGTATCTTCAAGTATCTCCACTAGTTCATTCTTTCCTTTCCTTTCATTTTGGGGCCTATTAAAAACTGTACTAATATTTATTATCCTCTGTAGACTACAATAAATTTCCTTCAACTCACACACCATCCCTTCATTCCACCTGGCTGCTATTAGTGCCAGTAGTTTCCCTTCAGCTTGCGTTCCATGGAACAGTCTCCTAAACCACCACAGCATGTTATTGACTCACCGTTTCATTTTAATTCCTGATTAAAAATATACCGGGTAAAAACACTATGCCTGTTTACTTCACTCTACCATCTCACCCATTCTTTCTTATCCGGGAATTGACCTTTAGTTCTAAGGATGCTTTTTGTTACTTAAGATTAAAAGTTGTTAATACCGTTGTAACCTAGAACTAATGCATCCAGTGACACTTAGGTCAATTTTCTTTTAAATGCCCATTGATAAGGGCCTGATGAAAGCCAGCATTTAATCAGGTTCAACAACTTTTACTGCAGCATAGTCACATCTGTGCCATGGTTTTCTTTGATTTGGTTTATTTTTTCCTATAGCAATAATCTTCATCTCGCTCAACCAATCACAGACTGGCAGAAGCTCAGAAAAGCTTACTTGTCAACTAAAAACGCATTTTATTAAAGGAGCTTTCTTTTTCTTTTTGATATTACATCTCCATCAATTTACATCTGCTATCCCCAGCCATCCCTCACTGGGAGATACTGCCCATCTGAAGATAATCGTACAAAATAAGATCCTTATGCTTCAAACTCCATATGGGCACAGTAAATCTCATCCAGTCTCTGTCAAGCCCAGATCTCTCTTATATGAAACACAGCTAAAAGGGGGCAAGTGTAAAATAGAAAGAGTGGACAGTTGCATTCACTGTCACTATGTTTGAAAATAAAATCTTCTCCAAAGAGGGAGCGGGTCAGTTAAACGAACACTAAGGATTTCCAGAGTTATGTTACCAGGTTATATTTGACTGGAGCCCACACCGCATTTCAGGCCACAAAATATTTAACTCTACAGAACTAAAAGTAGGCTCAAGTAAGGTGTATAATTCATCGACCTGAGGGCTTTTTTTTTTTTTTCTCCTTCATTTTTCTTCAGAGGATCTAGTTTTGTCCACAAGTAGACACAAGCCTATCTGCACTATCCGTTGTCTGCAAGGCAATTTTGGATCTATATTTATGTGTTTGGCCACATGAAGCCAAGTAAAGAATTACTGACTAAACCCAAGTGAGCTTAAGTTCTCTGTATTTAGATGTTTCAAGTCTTCAGCATTGGCTTGTTTTTCTAAACATAACACTCCAATAGACCTTGGCCTTTTTTTTAATAGACACAGGAAAATCCAACCATGAACACCAGTTGTTTGTTTACAGAATCACCAAATTGATAGTTTATGAGAGACTAAGGGATAGAAAGTTAGATCAACATCTTCACACCTGCAATCACTACCTCGCAGAAGACAGTAGGCAGAAGAAACAAACATTAAATAGCTTAGTTACCATCTGTAGGTAACTAGCAACAGATACAAAGAAAAGTGGGGAAACGGAAATAACGGAGTAGAGATTATGATAGAAAGATCAGCGGAAAATTAGAAGTCCTTTATTAAAAGAAACACATTAGGAGTGTTTGTTCCGTGTGCTGGACACTCCTTTGGAAAGCTAACAACCCCACTTTCTTAAATTATATTAAGACATCCGTATCATCGACAGGTCTAGTCTTAAAAAAGCCAGTGGCTCTGATACCAACACGCAAATAAATATCTGTGCTTTGGTGGAAGCAGGCACTGAAGAATGAACTTTTCCTGGGGAAGCAGGATTTTCCTTCTCCAATGGCACAGGGCAGGAGCACACCTGCCATGGTACTCATCCCCAGGGTAGCTGCGTGGGCCCCGCCCGGGGAGCAAAGATCTCCATGCAGAGCCCCATTACCATGGTCAACCTGTTCTGCGTTGCGATCCAGCTGCCCCACTGAAGTGTCAGCGAGGGCCTCGGGTGTCCCTTTGGGGACAAAGAAAAGGAAGTAACTTTCTAGCACTCCTAGTCACTAGGAAAGCACAACCCAGGAGACCTGTAGAATATGTGGATTTTGCCTTGAAGCTTTCCACAAGGGGAAGGTGCCACAGGGGCTTCACGGTTACCCCCCGCAGACAGACAGGAGACACCCCAACACCGCCGAGGGCCCGGCCAGGCACAGGGCGCAAGGACTGCCGGGCAACCGCGGCTCCCCGCGCCTGCAGCGCCCTGCGGGGAGGCCCACCGCCGCCGGGGAGCTTCCTCCCACCGGAGACAGCCCCCCCGCCCCCCGCGCCTCCGCCCCCCTCACAGCGACAGCGTCCGCCGCACAGCGCGGGCGGCTCCGCAGCGCCCTCCGCGCCCGCCGCCGGCAGCGCAGCGCGCGGCCGCCTGCTCCCCTCCCCCGCGCGGCTCTCCTCGCGCGCGGCCGCCTCGCGAGCACACACCTCCCCTTCCGAAAAGGCAGCCGCTTCCCCGCTTTATATACCCTGCTAAAAATAGCCTGCCGCCGAGCTCGCCAATCAGGAGGGGGCGAATTTCGAATCGGGCCAATGGCGGGAGCCGTCACGGCCAGGCTCGGTCACGCCAGGAGGAGCCGCGATGCCTGCCGCGCGGCGATTGGGCGGCTCTGACATCATTGGCACGCGGGGCGCGGAGTGCGTGGCGGAGATTGGGCCGCGGCGGCAGGCGGCGTAATGGGATCACGCGGGGCGGGGGGCGGGGGCGGCGGCGCGGCCGGGCAGAGCTTTGAATAGGGAAGTTTTGCGGGGGGTTACATTTGCAGTCAGCGCCGTGTTTGCAAATATTGGGTCCGCTCCTGCGCAAGTGTCCTCCGCCGGCCGCGGGAGGGGAGAGCCGCCGCGGCCGCCTCGGGAGACGTCCTGCCTTGCTGTGCAATTAAACTTTGCGTGAAACTTTGGGTCTTTTTTCCTCCCCAAGCTCCTCAAGGAATTAATATATATCTCTATAGATACAATTATTTTTTTTTTTTTTTTCTTCTCTGGAGGAAGGGGGGGGGCTTGGCAACTGAGAGCAGAGGTTTGACACCCCCCCGCACACACCCCTCAACCCCTGCACATAAAGGAGGCATCTGTATTTTTGGTAACCAGCACTGACTTTGTTGTTGCAACTTGAGACATGGATGTTCTCCCCATGTGCAGCATCTTCCAGGAACTCCAGATTGTGCACGACACGGGTTACTTCTCAGCCTTGCCGTCCCTGGAGGAATATTGGCAACAGGTAAACGAGGATGTCGGTGGTGTTGTTGTTGTTGTCGGGGCGTTTTTTTTTTTTTTTTTTTAAGCCGTATTAAAGGATGAGCGGATTTTTAAAAAAAAAAAAAAAAAGGCGAAAAGAAAAAAAAGGACAGCCCAAGCGTCAGCACCGAGTTTGGGGAGAGTTAAGCACAGATGCGTAGGGATGTTTTGAAGCAGGTGTTCTGGTTTTGAGTAAGACGGCGTTTTGGGGGGAAGCGTCCCGAGGGGAAGGCACGGAGCTGCGCATCCCCTCTCCTCGCCGGCCGGGGGCTGTCAGCCCGGCGGCGGCCCAGCCGCTCCCCGCTCCGCTCCCCGCTCCGCTCCCCGCTCCCGCAGCGGCGCCGAGCCCCGCGCTCCGCTCCGCTCCCGCCCGCTCCACGCCGAGTCCTGGCAAAAGTTTTGCGCTTGTACCAGGTCCAACCTCCACAGCTGGGTCTTGTCATCCGAGCTCCCTGCCTTGGCCGGGGGCTGCTCTTCGCCCCTTGCTGTGGGGTTGGGGGTTTTTTTTTCATTTCTATTTTTTTTTTTCCTGGCGATGATGGGGGGAAAAAAAACCCTACAGGAGTGTATGTACACATATGTACACATGTCTATGCGTGTGCATAGATACATGTATATAACGTAGGTGTTGGCCAGCGCAGGGAGCTTTGCGGAGTCCATGAGTGGTCAGTCATATGACAGCGATCCCCTTGTGCTAATTGCCTTGGTCGGGGAGGAGGAAGAACGGAGGCTCCTTCCCTTTAATGGACATATTTTGTTGCCTTCCCCCCCCCCCCTTTTTTTTTTTTCCATCCTCAATTTGATCCAAGCCACGGGACGGCAGGAGCTGCGGTGGCCGCTGACACTGTAGCGTTGCCCCGGGGGGGCCGGGGCCGCTGGCTCCGCTCCCCAGCCGGGTGCTGCTCAGCCCGGTGGCCGGATCGGGTACCTGCCGGCTTTTCAGAAGGGCGAAGGAGCCTTCCCGAGAAGGTTGCGATGCGAAGTGCTACAACCTTCACATGCTTACTAATTGTATGCAATGCCTCTTCTCCCCCCCTTTCCCCTTTGAAAGAGGCAGCTTCATAGTACGTGATTGAAATGGAGCTAAGTAGTTTCCTTCAGGCATTTGGGTTTTTGGCGAAGGGCCAGCCCTCGTTCCCAGTAGCCTTCAGAGGCATTTAAACTCGGAGAGAGCTTCACTCCGGTCCCCATTACTAATTACCTAATGAGGAATTTAAATTAGCTGGGAATATGAAAGTTTAACAAGACCTTAATAAATGCTTTTTTACCTGTTTTCATGGAAAATCAATACGCTGTTGTGTTGTCCCTGTCGAAACCTTTTTTGTTTTTAACGTGCATTGCAAACCAGTTACCTAATTATAGACAAATACATAAATACCGTGTGCAGGGCTGGTTTGGTTTTGGGGTTGCTGGGGTTTTTTTCCCTGTTTTTGCCCAGCTCCGAGCCTGGCCAGAACATGTGACCCAGTTTACTTGAGCGGTGCTGGGGGAGAAAGGAGGCTGCTCCCATGGCAGCTCTGCTCTTGGACAGATGGGAAGGGGCTGTGAGGGGAATGTGTGGCATCTGGGATCAGGTTTTGCTACCGGGCTTGGAAGAGATGATCTTGCTAAAATAAGTAGAGTTTGGTATGGAAACTTGGTGTGTTCATTTTCTGTGTAACGCTTCCATATGGATCGTTTCCTATAGTGGAAAGAATAATCCCAAAACATCAGCTTGTTGCCATAACAGTTCATACCCTTTTTTTTTTTTTGTTCTCTGAAAATGGCTAGAAAGTCAGCAGGGTGAATTGAAATTGAAAACCGGAGCTTCACCCATTTGGGGTGGTTTTGTGTTTTGTTTTGTTTCGTTTCATGGAGTAGAGGGGAATGGGGGGGGGGTGGGGGGAAGTTGTCCATGTACTGTTGCATGTACGTTTGAACAGAGTGCTTTCTTGGCAGATGGTCAGGGTTTTAAAAGGAAGTCTCCTTTGGCATTGCGTGAAAGAAAGAGAGAGATGACTCATACAGTTGCACTCTTGGCCAGTAGATAAAGTTCTCGTTCATTGTGGGACTCCCAGCAGGACCTCAGAGTAATTTCCCGTTTTGCGTTCTATAGAATAGGACATTGCTATTATGGAACTTTTTTCTCCCTTCTCCTCTGTTGTTGAAGTTCCCCGTGTTCCTCCAAGCACGCACGGGAGCAGTTGGAGTTATGTGGCGTGCATGCCAGTGCGCTTGGAAATGACATTCTTTGAAAGTCGAGTGTGCTGCGTTCTCATGCACAGGAAATGGGAGGATGTCTGCTGCTCCGTTGATGTCCCCAGAAGACTGGCCAGCAGCTCCACAGCCATGCTGAAATGTGGCTTTGTTTTCTGACACAGCGTTTGGGTTTTAACTGCGTGTCAGATCACATTGTGTTCAGTTGGGTCCTTTGAGCCTCGTGTTTGTGTGAGAGAAATACAAAACAACTTGAAATTAGACGAGGCGCGAGAGCGAAGTGTAATTATTTGTTGTGGTTCTCTATGGTCCTTTTCAACGTCAGCCTACTGAAAACACAGATTTTATGATGAGAGTGATGATAATTTGACTGACTCATTAGAATGCTATTTTGGAAACCAAAGCTGACTTGCACCTTCAGCTGTGCGTTTGAACTCCTGCCCAGGTCTCGAAAATTGATTTCTTTTCATCGTAACAGTCACCTAGTTACGGCTGGAGGAGCCTTTAATTTGTTTTGAACCTAGAAACCTCAAATCGAACGTACTGCATTCCTGCATGTTTTTTGAAGTGTAAAATACAATTGGGTTTATTTTTAAAGCAAGCTTGTAACTTTTCCCTTTTTTCTTCCCTCTCTTTCACCTAGACGTGTTTGGAGCTGGAACGGTATCTTCAAAGTGAACCCTGTTATGTTTCTGCATCTGAAATCAAATTTGATAGCCAAGAGGATCTCTGGACCAAAATTATTCTGGCACGAGAGAAAAAGGAGGAATCTGAACTGAAGAGCACGTGTGTCCCAAAAGAGGACAGTCTTACTAGTCAGAACTTAGAGACCAACAGTTTGAATTCTGACGTGAGCAGCGAATCTTCAGACAGCTCTGAGGAGCTCTCACCCACGACAAAGTTTACCTCTGACCCTATAAGCGATGTTTTAGCCAGTTCAGGAAACTTGAGTTCGTCTGTCACTTCCACTCCCCCTTCGTCTCCTGAGCTGAGCAAGGAGCCTTCTTCCCAGCTATGGAATTGTACGCCGGGTGAGTTGCATTCACCGGGGAAACTTCGTACCGGTACCACTGGAAAGACTGCAGAAAAAGGTACACCCGCCAATGGTGACACCTCGCCAGATGGCAGAAGGCGTGTTCACAGGTGTCATTTTAACGGTTGCAGGAAAGTTTACACCAAAAGTTCACATCTGAAAGCACATCAGCGCACTCATACAGGTCAGTAACCATATGCTTATTAAGAGTTGGCAAGTACTGTAGGGAATACCCCTGACGGTGGTGGTGTCACAGAGTTACGCAATTACTGGGTGGGAGCCCAGGTTTGGAGAGATGATGTAATAGTAGTAGAGGCTTACCAGCATGGACGACATCCCTTCCTCATTCTCTTTGTAAGCGAGCTGAAGCCAAGACAGTTGGTGGTAGACTAGTCTGCTGTCATAGCAAATAGCCACCCGTCTAAACAGGCAGTAGTCGGGAAGCTGCAGCGGCACGCGGTCTTCAGGAGCAAAGGTCTAACCAAAATAGACGCTAGACCTTTGTTGACGTTTATTTCTAAAGCGAAAGTGCGGTGAGACTTTCTTGCAAAAAAAAAAAAAAAAAGGAAGGTCATATCCAAAAATCAGTCAGATCACTAAATTCTGTAGGAGCTTGTTTTCATGGTTCCATCTACGTCAGGTCTATTCAATCAGACATCCCAAGGCCTTGACGATACAAAGTATAGCTATAGTTGTAAATTATTTAACAGTTTAGTGTGCCACCATTATCAGCAAAAATCTTGGAAAGCCACAGTGTGTTGTAGCCCTGCTAACATATCTGCCTAATTGAACTTACAAATGTATGATTTACTGTATAATTTCATCCCAAAATACTGAGCAACAGCGTTTTATTGTTATGGAACCTGAACTAAAAATAACAATCCTATGTATTGTTGGGAAAGAAAGTGAGGAAGATAGACACCTCAGAGCTTTTATAAATATTTTATGATTGAAGTAGTCTGCTGATTTCCTTGTTTGAGCATTATTATTTGACATCTCTTTGACAGCAGTTACAGATATGTAGAGCTGCGCCTTGGCTCAATAGCCATCGCTTAATGTGAGGAATTGGCCTGGCGTTCTTGGTCTACCAATGCAAAGACCTATATGGTTGGGGTTTTTTTCCCTCCCAAGATGTGGAAAGAGAATTCAAGGAAAAGATCCTATTTTGACTTGTGAGCTCAGCATTTTGTGGCTTTTATGGGAAGTCTGAGCAAGCTTGGATGCTCCCATTGTCATGCAGGAGTCAGATAAAACAAGATTATTTCAAGAGGAAAGAACAACTTCCACTGAAACCGTGGTGGTTGAGCAGACATAAATAGCTGCCGGCCTCAGAAGTATTGCAGAACTGTTGTCCTGGTGCTGTCTGGCTGAGAACGTTCCTGTGAATGGAAGTGGTATTTCTTGAATGCTGAAATAGCAGTGTTCAAAGTGGCATGCAGGCTTTTCCAAGAATATGTGGCTCAGCAGAAAGGAGGTTGCATGTTATGCAGATGAGTGTGCGACAGAGGACTTTGATGCAATACAGTAGCCTAATTGCATTTTGGAGCCTAGCTGTGCTGTCTTTAATCATCTTTGAGGTGAATGATACCTTTTTGGGAGTAAGCCTACCATTACAGATGAACAGGAATGGTAGAAGGTTGGATTTCTTTGTTTCCTGTGAGCCTGTTTAATCGCCTTCTTTTTTTTAATAAGAATGAGATTATTCGATGGGCTGTTGCAGCAAAATAGTTAAGTAGGAATCATGTGGATGAATTTTGCAAGCCTTTTTTGCCTACATGTTCTGAAGCATTCAGATAGGTTAAATAAAATCGTCTGTCTTTGGGGGGTGGAGGAGGTTTACGTAGAAAATGAATGGGATAGCACCTATCTTTCTTTGAATGAAGTCATGACTAACGTGTAATCTGCTTTCTTTGTAGGGGAAAAGCCTTACAGATGTTCATGGGAAGGGTGTGAGTGGCGTTTTGCAAGAAGCGATGAATTAACCAGACACTTCAGAAAGCACACTGGTGCCAAGCCTTTTAAATGTAGTCACTGTGACAGGTATGTGACTGAAATGCACCTTTTCAAATAGTTCTTTTTAATGCTTGTTGGAAAGTGAGTCTAGGCTGCTTTTCACTTGTGAAGGAATCGTTTGGGAACGCAACTGCGTCTGGTATTTTTAAGGGATTATTGTATATTGAGCCTGGGAAAAAACCTCCCGTTTTACTAATCTGTGGGATGTGGTTCGTAGCCTGATGTTGCAGATGGGTGTTGAGAAGTCCCTAGCATTACCACCCATCTGCAGCGCTCCTGGGTGCCCACAGACACCTTGAGTGCTCCCGTGTATCCAGGGAATGCAAAATCCCTCCTCCACCATCCGCGTTTTGGAGTGGCAGAGCAAGGGGGGTGCCTCAGCCAGGCGTATCGCGTCCTGAGTGCCAGCAACCGTGGGCTAATGCGCAACCTGACTCTTGCCTTGCAGGTGTTTTTCCAGGTCTGACCACCTGGCCCTTCACATGAAGAGACACCTCTGAACGGGTCAAGAGGTGAATCCTGCGGGCTAAGAGGCGTCAAGGTTGAAGAGCCTTGAGCGGAGGGATGCGTGTTCCAGCCAAAGCATGCCATTTTGCACCCTACCCAGTTGCCTCCAGGACCTCACTTCCTTGAAGGTCTTTTGAGGGCTAATAAGTCATGTAAGAAACGGCATAGCAACCGCGGTGCGTGATGTTTGGGGTTTCCTGGACTCATACACTGGTATCTAACCTTCTGAGTGGCTCCTAAGCCTTTGCCGTGAGCATGTGCACTGAGAATGTTAATGATTGGGCGACTGTATGCGATGAGGATCTCTTGATGACTGTATGCTGAGGCACATTTTTTTTCTTGTGGTTGTTTTATAACTGTAAGAGAAAAAAAATAGTCTGAATGTCTTGTATGTGAGGAATATCTCGTGAGATGGGACGACCACCAATCATTTCCAAGGGGTGGGGGGAGGGGTGTCTGCACCTTTTTAGAGGGAAAATGGAGAGGGGAAAAGGGGGAATAAAAAGCGTCAGGATGCCAGAATGGAGATGGGGGACCTCCCCGTTCCTGTGTGAGAGGAGCTTTAGGTGTCTGGTGCAGCTATTAAACGTGCAATGTGTCAAGTAGCTTGTTTTACTTGCTACAGAGCTCATTTGTAATCCATTGTATAAGCTGTGTATTTACAAATGTAACACAACTATAACTTTTCATTATAATACAAAGGTTATTGCATGGTTCTGGGGAACTATATGCTTTTCCATTCTTTAATCAGGACTGCAGTTTTGATTCCTGTTAAGAGCAGCTAAAATACAATTGGTCTAATGTTACATAATGTATGGAACATGAATAATTTTTTCTGTTGGGTGGATAAAACCACTATTGGTTAGAAACTGATTTTTCTCATGCAGCTAATTTTTCTCTTATTTATGCCTTGAGGACTAACTTCTGGTTTTCTAGCTGTTAATGCACTGTTGACCTTAATAATGGTGCCTTATGCAAGTGACCTTCTCTTGTAGGGGGTCTTATACAGGGGTATGGGTGATGCATGCTTTATTAAGGCTCTCTTTTCACCTGGCATTGTACTGTATCAAATGTATAATATGAGGGGAAAAAAGGTTACTTCCAGGGTCCTCCTTCACAAAGACAAATATAGAGAAAAGTCGTTCATGTCAGTACAGTATTTGTTTAACTTAGACAATTTGACTGTGTTACAGTATAATGCATATGCCAATTGAATACCTGACCAGTTCTGCCACCTTGAGACTTTTTTTATATTGACCTTGCACAACAACTGTGTATATACACACCCCAACTGTACTTAATATGTCAAGTTTTCATACATATTAAAGATACAGGAGTATTAAAAGATGTATTTGCTTAAAAGGCACAAGTTTCACATCTATATATCTAGCTATCTGTTGGTCATACAGAAAGAAACTATATTACTTTTTTTTTAAAAGTGGGCAGAAAAATAATTGTGTATGTATATTTGTGTGTACAGTCTGTGTATGTGTGTATATATATAGATAATATATAAATATTTTTTTTAAAAGGAAAAAAATTAGAACACATAGCTAGAAAATGCCACAGCCCATCAAAATATTCCCTCTCCCCCCCGCAATACGGTTATTAAGGAGACAAAGAAACAAAAGATACAGTTAATTAAAATCTAGCATTTTTAGAGGCTTTACCTTTAGCTTAATGGTATGCTAAAGGCTTTGTTGGCATTCAGTCCTTCTCAGACTGCTGACTGTGTTTTGTAGTTATTAGGTTGTCTGGAATAGCGTATCTGTGGCCATTTAAGAATGATATGAACCGAATATTGGCATGCTGAAAGAATATTAGCTGTGTGCAGATGAAATACACTCGGGTTTTGGCCTTCCAGCTTACTGGAGGACCTGTGAGTGAGCTAGTCGTTGTGGTGGTTGAGCTCTAATTTTACATAGTTCAGCTAAAATAAAGACTGTTTTTTCCTAGAGTAGAAATAGTCTGTCCAAAAGCAGTATTTTTTTTTTCTTTTTAAAACCAGCTCACTACAGTCGATGCAAAGAAACATGTGACCTGTTTCTTTTTCTATTTATTATTGGTCTTGCTTACTATGCTAATATTTTGGTATCTCTTCCTGGAAATGTATGTAGATAAGTGGTTTAAAAAAAAATATATGCAAGTGATCTGGTTCTAAGGAACACACAGGCTTAAATCATTCTCATTTCATTTTTGGTTTAAATTGCCTGAAAATGCACTTTTTTTTTCTTCCCCAAAACAAACAAAATTTCCCAGAAAATGGATTTCTATTTAGAGTTGGGTTTTGTTGTGTGTTTAACTCCTTGTTTGCATTGTCCTTGGCTTAGCCATAATTCTTATAAACAAGAAAGTAAACAAAGGCAAAAACAAACAAACAAAAAAAAACCCAACCCCAAACAAAAAAAATTAAACTTGCACTGGCTTGTCTCAATTGTGAAATACCATCAAACTTGTGTGGATGGGGTGGGGCTGTGTGCCATATGTCAAATGCCTGTAATTTTCTTAATAAGCAAGTACATTTTGTTCAGGTGATAACTGAGCCTCAATCAAGCTGAAAAATAAAAAAATAAAACATTTTTGCTTGAAATTTAAGAAGAAAAAGTTTCTATTAGTGAAATTTCTTTTTTTGTTTTTGAAGCACCCTGTTATCTAAAGAATCTCTTTGTAAGATTTTTGTAAAAATTTTGTTTTACAAGATTTTATTTGAAATTGTTTTTTGCAAGATTGTTATATTTCTGTATGAATGTATTTTTTATTGGAATAACATAAAAAGAAATTCTTATCAGCATCACGTGTCTGGTTTCATCTTTCTCCTCTCTGATGTCCTACACACCAAACGATGTCAAATACTATGTTGACGCTTTGCCTTGAGTCACCTGGTCGCAGGTACAAACGCCTCTGGGTCATGTCGCTTTGTGGAAGACAAGCCCTGATGAGAAGGTAATTTTGGCAGTAGAAACTAAAAGTTCTTCCATATCTGAAAAGCTGTTGTTGACTCATCTTTTGTCTCAGCGGAATAAATGGTTAACGTGATTGTTACTGGAAGACTGCACCTTTATTCCAAATTGTTTGTTCTGGAGAGGTGAATGCACATAGGACAAGTTCTGCGTGTGGGAGAGGAGATTCAGTGGGCATTTAAAGTGAAGGAAAACACCAGAAAGGCGGTGGCTGGGCTGGAGGCACCTGTCCTTAGCTTTTACTGCAGAGCATGGGCCTTTGAACTGCCGGGTTGATGGGGAAGCAAGCCCGCAGCCTTGAAGGCGCAGTTGTGGGAAGGAATGCAGGGAAGGAACCACGTGAGATCTGCCTGGCCCAGGTGCACAGAGCTGAGTATGCTGTAGGGCTGACCTGACCCACATGCTGGTGGTGACCTTCAACCAGCCAAACGCAAGCCTCCGTGAACTGCATTTTTTCAGAGCAATGGCTCTTCAAAGCATGCCTGGCATGTACACCAGCTTGGGACACATGCAGAACTTGTTTAATGTTGCCTTGTGGCTTTTGCTTCACTCATGCTGGTGTTAAAAATCCTTTAAGCACAGAGTAACAGCACTGGCAGAAATGGCAAAGTTATATGCTGAGAAACTGACTTTGAACATGTGAGTTCAGTTCACAGTAATTGCACATTTCATGGTTTTAGATGAGAAAGGGTCTAAAAATGGTGCAGAAAAGAATTGAGTAAATAAATAAAGGTTGAGGCAGAAATAGTGTGAAGGGAGAGACCCTTGCCACCTACCTCAGTTCGCCCTGCAGCGAGCTAGTAAGTAGATAATATGCCTCTGTACAGGCAAGGAAGAAATGGCAACTTAAGCAAATCCGTGATCTGCGATGAGAGGGATATATTAAATTTTACCACTGGTACAATATCTCACACAATGAAACACAGATGTCTTCTGGGAAACTTAGTTACGGTTGCAGTAGAAATAGAAAAAGCTGCCGAGTTTTAGGGATTGTGACATTTTACCTCCTCATCTGTATACAGCGTGGAAATGGAAATATTTTTAAAGAACTGAGCTTGACCTTGGAGGTTCCCCACCCAAAATGTTCAATGGGTGTGTAATATAGAACAAGGATTGGCAAATTTTTGCCTGTTTATTGGGTGTGTGTCATGCAGGGCTGTGTCTTACTGTACCTACAAAAAAAAAAAAAAAAGGCCTGATAACTCCATTATTAAGGATGTTATTGGGATCCCACCCCCTTTTTTTTCTCAGAGAGGTTGTACTGAAAAAACAGGGGTGTTCAGGAAAAAAAAAGGCTAGTGACAGAGCTATTGGGCAACAAGGAAACTACAAAGCAGAAAGCAATAGCCATTTCAGAGTTAGGGCATTTCAACATGCACATCTGCTGCAGGCTTGCTTAATTCTGGATTTTGAAATGCAAAGCAGATGGGAAGGGATATGAATTTGAGGGTGAAGAAGTCAGGTGGCTTAGGTATGGACCTGGATTAGTAGCCTCAACAAGTTCCAACAACTTCAACTGAGGTTAACAAGGTGAAAAAGAGGACAGAGCCTGTGAGCCAACATGTTAGCTTCTTGCTGCAAAGGTTAGATATGGCATGTTTGTGCACTTAGGCACACATACGTGCATGCAAAGGTCAAGATGAAACAGTTAAAATCCCAGAACAGAACCTATTTGGGTGTTTGTTTTTCTTTTTTTTTTTCCTCTTGGGTGTGAAAAATCCTGGCATACAAGTGGTCAGTGCAAGTAGGGCATATCACAGTTTACCAACTTATTTGAACAACTGTATATTATAAATAGAGCATGACTTTGAAGTTCACAATAGACAAGTGATTGCTATTTTCTTAAACTGGATGTTCATATGGTTTAGAAGTTACTGTCTCTGTCACCTCTAAACCATATTATGATTTGTTATAAAGTGAATCTAGAATTGTTGTGCCTGCTGGAGCATGTTGAAGACAAGCTGTATTTTATTCTTTCCTCTTTAGGAGTCGTTCATGGTACCTCTGCCGTTGTGTCCATCTTTTACCTCTTCCATTCTTCTCAACGACTTGAGCATACGCTCTTTATTTTCTTTAATTGCACTGCAAGCTCTGAGAAATTAAAACAACCTCTGTAAACCACACAAATAGCAGAAGCAAAATTAAAAACAAGGAGAAGGAAGAACTGTGGTGATTGTTTCAAAAGGTAGCTGAGTGTTACTTATGCAGCACCAAAAGAGTACGTGATCTTACATATGCACACAACAGGGAGAGGCAACCTTTAATAAGAGGAAAGCTCCATGGTCCATCCATTGGAGGTCTCCTTAGCCTTGTCTGGAGAGAGGAGTTAAGGCAGACTAAAACAGTAAGGGGAGCTCTAACTGCACAAGAGCGGGGGGCGGGGTGTGGGACACAGGTAAAGGTTTCCCCTCTGCCTTTTAAAGCATAAAAGGACCTGTATTTCCTTCTTGTTCCTCCATTTTTCAAAAATTCCTTGGAGACAAAATGACTTGGATAGGAAGTCTCTGCAATACTTCTTTCTCAAGGTTTTTCAGCTTTGCTTGCTCGGGTAGCACTGGTTTATAGAGTAGGCAACAACACCAATACTCCAGTTCTTTATTTCTGCTGACAGGAGGTTACTGAGCAGCTCGTACCCCCACAGAAATCTGCCTGCTTTTGCTTCATCCCATGGGATTGTGTAGCCAAGAGGCATTCACAGGTTCTTCTGAAACAAAGCCTCTGACATGGCAAGAAACTCTGCTGAGATTATACAGTCCAAGGCAATAGTACCTTTATTTTTTTTCCCTTTAGCTCTTTTACCTCTACACTGGCTGTTTCATCCCTTATTCATGGTCCCTAGATATATGGCATTTCTTTTTGATCAAACCTGTAGCACTACTGTCTCATAACCATTTGAGCTCTTACATATACGGGAGAATGAGCAGACGGAGTATTGCTTTTGCACATAGGTCTACAGAGGTTTCATCAGTCTAGGATTCATTGGAGCTACCCTGGGAAATAAGGGTTTGCAGGTTCATGCATTAATATTGTGAGGCCTTGGTCAAAAGCTCATTTAAGTCAAGGAGAAATTCCTCACTGAATTCAACTTGCTCCAGACACAGTCATTTTTTCATAGAGCTGAACCTGAGGAAGAAGTGCGTTTGAAATCCATTCAGAACCAAACTTTAATTCAGTGACATTTATGACTATATTTTGTCCATTTCCCATTGAACATTTGATAGCCGGAGTTTACAAGTGCAAGCGTTGTAAAGCTGATTTTTTTTAATCAGAAATGTGATCCTTTTTCTGAAATTTATTTTTGATTGCAGACTGATGATAGACCTTGTAATTGGTTCTGCAGTTTCAGTTACACAACAGCTACATAATAATTTTGTAAGTTATAGCAGTGACTATATTGAACTGTAATGTTTTCAATCTGAATGCTTCACCAATTATTAGCTGAGAAATTATTAACTGAAGAAATTAACTGGATTTGTAGGATACCATAGCAACAAAGGTGGCCTATGGCTTTAAAAAAAGTGCTGCATCAGGTACAAGCCAGCACATTTTGTTAAAATCAAGCGAAACTATTCAGAATTTGCAATTGAGGCTACAGATTGGTCGTGTTTCTGAAATATAGGTTTATAATTTGTCACAGGAAAAATAACTCCATAAAGCAAAACTGCTAAGGTGTTTTAAGATGATCTATTGTGCGGAGGTGTCTAGTGCAGCCATTTTGGATTGGTGTCATGATAGGAAACAGATGGTATATGTGTTTATGTTTAACATTTAAGGAGGTATAGAAAGCAATTGGGAGGTGATGTATTTTGTTAATGGGCGAGTAAAGCCTCATATGTACAGTTAAAATAGAATGTAAAAAACAGGCAACATTTTTTCAGCACAAACGAGGCAATGCAACAACACGCTTAAGTAGATTTATTGGACTTGTTTCACTTTAAATAATTTTAATGAGAAATTCTCTAAATGTTTTTGAGCGGAGATAGAAAGTAATCTGGTAACCACATGTCTTGATGTAAGCCAAGCTGTTCTTTAACAGCACTTTCTTTCAATACAATATAAATTTAGCTGGAATTAGCATTGCTGAATATTAGTCCCTCAGTGCCTCACTTGCTAAACCTCCATATTCTTTTTATTGCCCCTGTGCATTTCAGAAGCAGAGTGTGTGGTCAGTTCTGGACAAAGGCAAAGTATCTAACAGGGCTGGGGAAGGCAATGTATTTGCTGAATTCTGGAACATAGCAAACACCTCGGTAATAATTCAGGAAGGTAGCAGATCTGCACTGGATACAGTAATATATTTTTCCTGTAACGTGCTACCTTTTGGATTTGATACTGAATATATCAAAAATCTGGTTATGCATGCAAAGCTGTATTTTTCTGAATTTTATGTACTTCACCTTACTGTATGTTATTTCATTTATAAGATTTATCTTTGAACATGCAGTGATAGTCAAAGACTATTGTTCATTTCCAAGCTTCACTAGGCAAGTTACTCAGTCTTCTGGGTTTTCCTTTATTTGTTTTTGCTAACTATGAAGAGGACATTGAGGGCAACTGGATTTTAATAGATCCTCACTGTAATTAATTATTCATCAGCAGTAGAAGTATTAGCAGTAGTAGTCCGATATGCAGAGGAGGCTGAGATCTTACCGTGGTGAACCTACAGGGAGAGAGGCTCTTCCATCCAGGTTCTGCCTAATTAGACCACAGCACATTTGGAATTACCCACATCCAAAGAGAGAGAAAGCAGTTTTGCAAATTGTTCTGATGATCTCAGCAGTTTTCCTTTTCCTGGTCAGACAGATAATGCCGTTGATATTTTACCATAATTCCATTCAGTCCTGTCTGCCTGTCACAGAGGGACTCATTTTGGACACCAGGATGAGAAATCACCATGCAGAACACTGGGTTTCAATGCATTTCAGTGAGCACTTTTAGGTGGGACCTTGTCATACCCATCCCCGTTTCACATGATTGGGATATTTCTTATCATTTCATAATTTTGTTTTTTATCTCTAACAACCTTCTTCTGGCAATAACTTCGGTATATTCTATGTGAAATGCTTTGGGCCTACTGAGATTTCTTCTTAATTTGAAAAAATTGTTAAGAATTAATCTTTAATCCCACAGATAGAAAAGAGTAAATAAGAGATGTAATAATGTTATAGTATTAATGGGATTTGAGCCTCAGCAGGAAATAGATGCATTATTCATAAGGATTGTTGGTCTTTAGTGTCCCAACAGCCCCTTGTGGGGTTTTGGAGGCATTAGACTGGTCACTGGAGAGAGGGTTGCTCTAATGCTCAATCAGCTAAACTAAAAATATCGCTGGAATTATAAAGGAAAAACTAATCAAATCCTAAATATAAATATGATGATACAAATCCATCCCCTAGTTATCTCCAGAAACCACCCTGCCTCAAAGGGTTGTCAGTGACTTGTCCCTTATTATCTTTAATCAAGCAGAAGAGAGAGGCATTGAACGCCACAGTGGATCTGTACAACAAGGCACTGCAGGTGAAATCTATAGTGCTGTGCTTCCCGCTATATGTGTGCTGCCGGCCGGCCCCCGCTCCACTAGCGAAGGAAAGGGCAGCAAAGAGACAAAGGGATGCAGTGTTTACACAGTGCCTCTGAAGTCCTCTGTAGCTTCTTCTAATTTCCATCCCCAAAGTCCAAACCACAGATGCTTCATAGGGCAAAACCAGCCTGAATGCCTGTAGGTAAAAATTATGTGGTAACACGCAACAAAGAAGCTGACTAAAGGAGATTTCTGCAATAAGGTTTCCAGCACTTACACAGATGGGATCTACCCAGACTCTGGTCTCTGTGTTCTGTGACAGGACATTATTTGTCTTAACTAGAATGGTCAACTTAAAAAAAAAAAAAAGTGTGTATTCTTTCATTTACCCAAGCAGATGAGGCACTACAGTTTGAATATCTGTCTGAGAGGCTAAAACTGCTGGTCACCAAACAAATGTAACTGTGTAATTCAATATTAAAAAATAACTTTTTCATTAGACATTAAATATTTTGGGATAACGATGAGGTCATAAAAGACTAGTGTGTTTGGCCAGGAGAGAGAAGAAGATTCATAAAGAATAAAGAACTGTGGGATATGGTTCCTTTTGGCACAAAGGGTAGCACCCGAAGTCTGCTCAGGCAAATATTTGTGTGTGCAGATAGTTTAATGCAAAGCAGATTTAAGCCTCAATTCTGAAATAAGGTCCATGCAAACAGCCTTCTGACCCTCACCTCCTTTCCCCTGAGACACCAGAAGCTGTACAGGACTTCTTTTGAGCAACCCAGAGGACAGGGACCATCCCTGATAAGGGATGCGGAGCCCCAAAAGGAGGTGTCCTCATGCCTCCTGGGGCTGTGCAGCCCAGGTCCGGGGTACACCAGGACCCTGAAGGTGATAAACTTAAGTGGGGAGAGTGGGTCAAGTTCCAGGAAAGATGTAGCTCTTTGTGATATTGGTGTTTGAAAACACAAATCAGAGCAAGGGTGCTAAGAGACAAAATCTTCAGCCTTCATACTGTAGCACTTGGCTTTATTCAGTGGTTGGTGAGAGACCCTCAGCTTTGTGCCTGCCTAGGTATCCCTTCCCAGAAAAGGAAGAGGCAGTACCCCCCTGATCCCCCATACACTTTACTGTGTCCTTTCAATACATGACATGTAAGTACCAGCTTACATTTTAAGACTAAAATTAAGTTCTTAATAGCAAGGCATTAACAAAGAAAAAATAATGACAGACTACAAGGACCCCAAGAATCTTCATATTTTTTGTTACAATTTATATATATATACACACGCACATGCTTAAATGGAAACAGATTTTCTTGTCTAGGATTTTTATTTTCTATATGCTGTTACATTCCAATAAAACAGTGTCCTTCAAGAGTCATCTGTGGGACTGATAATAATATATCAGCCTTAAACTAGGGTGTAAGATGAAACCAGCTGAAAACACTGAACAAAACCAAACAGTCTCTGCTAGTGAAACATGCAAAAAATAAAAAAACATTAAAGGCAAAAAATAAAGCCAGCTTTCGGAGTTCTTTCAAATTTAACACTTTGTGGGAATATAAGTAACCTAAGCATGTCAACATTGAAGTTGATGGTTGTATTCAATGCATCATAGGTCCAAGCTTCCACAAGTTAGTGTCGTGGTTTAAGCCCAGCTGGCAACTAAGCACCACACAGCCACTCGCTTGCCCCCGCCCTGCCCCAGCGGGATGGGGGAGAGAATTGGAAAAGTAAAAGTAAGAAAGCTCAGGGGTTGAGATAAGAACAGTTTAATAAGTGAAATGAAATAAAATAAAATAATAATAATAATGATAATAATAATAGAAATTGTAATGAAAAGGAAAATAACAACAGCAACAAACAAGAAAGACAAGTGATGCAAATGAAAACAATTGCTCACCACCCTCCGACCAATGCCCAGCCCCAGCAGTGGTTCCCTGGCCAACTTTCCCCCTGGTTTATATACTGAGCATGACATCATATGGTATGGAATATCCCTTTGGTCAGTTGGGGTCAGCTGTCCCGGCTGTGTCCCCTCCCAACTTCTTGCCCACCCCCAGCCTACTCGCTGGTGGGGTGGGGTGAGAAGCAGAAAAGGCCTTGACTCTGTGTAAGCACTGCTCAGCAGTAACTAAAACATCCCTGTGTATCAACACTGTTTTCAGCACAAATCCGAAACACAGCCCCATACTAGCTACTATGAAGAAAATTAACTCTACCTCAGCCAAAACCAGCACAGTTAGGAACCAGGCCTTAAAGAAAAATAAATTACTAAGTGGAAGAGTGCCTTAAAAGTCTGAAAATTACATAATGGTGATATGACACTGCTTTTTTTTTAATTTAAATTCTGTATTTTGGATCCAGGAGGGTGCATTCAGAACACATTTTCAGGATTTCTTTACCATGAAAGATAGAAACTTCTGTTTTAAAAATTAAAGTTAAGAAACTAAACAATAAAAAAGGCAATAGATACTCAAGGTCATACTATAAAATGGTGTGAATTGGTCACGCTGAGGCAAGTGTATGCAAATAAAATCCTTTGCTAGAGTAAATTGGTAGAGTTTCCTTGATTTCATGGGTCAGAAGGTATGAGCCACATCTTTCAGGCTGACAATGTCTGGAAAAAAGCTATGAATGCAAAACCACCCCCAGTATCTGACAACGTGGTCCTTCTTCAGCTAAAGTCCAGAGAAGGAGCTGAATCCTTAGAAGTGCTTAAGAAACGTCATTAAGTATTCCTCTGTGGGAAGTCCACACGAGCATTGCTCTGAACTGACTTTTTTTCCCTTTCTGCTGTTCCACCTAACATTTTTATCTCATTATTTTTAGCAGTGGTAAGTAACTATGACAGGAAGACAGAGTGGAAAATTAAGGCTTGTTAAGACTATTATACACCAAAAGGATCATGTCATAAATGAGATTTGAGTCTGCCCAGTTTGGGATATAATTAAGTAATCATGTTCAAGGTGGATGGGTTTGAGACAATAAAAGGCCACTGGAGGTTGTTCAGTTTCAAAAGGGCACATCTTTTTAAGCTGAGAAGTTATGCAGATGCAATTTCGGCAGCGGTGAGGGACACGGGCTCCCTCCCAGTTGTTGAACATGGGGGCTTCTGCCCCGGGAAGGGAGGGCAGCTCTCGTGACCCTGTCATCCTTCAGGATGATCTTCCTGCCAAGCAAATGCTCTTTTCCTGTGTCTCGTTTTCCGTAAGCATATCACCAGTGTGCATTTGCCTCTGGCTTCAGTCTACAGGAACCTCTCAAGAATAAGAACAATAAACTCAGCAGCCTGGGAAAGAGTTGCATGTGCTGAAAATTTCACTATCACTTCATTCGCTTTTGAGGAAAGTGTGTTTAAAACCAGTCATCAAGGCTGTGAATAATGAGCATATTCCGATACTATGGACACAACAAGGAAGTGTCAACAAAACCACAACAGGAAAACAGTGAGGCCTTTTCTTGGCTTTGAGAGAATACAATGAGTCTAATGTTGCTGCTTTCTCATTTTTTCCTATGTTATCAGCATGGAAAGCTGGGCAGGACTTAGCTGAATCACTGCTCAGAAGTCAGTCCAAAATGTGAGTGAGTCAAACAGTGTATGGGATACAGTGACATGTGTGTTTAGTGTCAGTAGGGTTTCTCGTACAATTCTTGAGGGCATAATGGATGACTTTTCTTTGCCTGCAAGTAGGCACACTCATTATATGAATCATTAGGGGAATGATATTGAAAGCTATCATATCATAAAGCTGCAGAGTTTTCCACTGAAAACAGCAGCTTAGAAGAGCTTCAGAATCATGCTAACAAAGATGGTACCTTGCTGGGATATCTAGTATTACACACACAAAGAGATTGAGCTGACCTGGGGGAAGGAGTGTTGGAGGAAGGAAGACAAGAGAAGAGGGATCACAAAAAGTGACAAATAATACTTTTAAACACGATATTCTTCACTTCTAAATTCAAGATTTAAATGCAGAGTATATGTGTATTTTTTCTCTAGTTATCTTTCCTCCTCCCTCCACCTTTCGTAATTCCTCAGAAAGGAAGACTAGGAAAAATCTGTTCTCAGGTTTTGCCTTGCTGTCTTTCACCTTTTCCAGTGTGCCACTTCTTCAAATGGAAATGATGTCTGTTTATGATTTCAAGCATGCAACTAGTAAAATATTAGCCAAGACTTAAGTTCTTACTTTGGCAAAATAATTTTGCTTTCAATAAAATCTCAGGGCAGGGGGATGGGATAGGACAGGACATGACACAGACAGACCCAGCAAAAACAATAAATTAATACTGTATTAAAAGAGTCAATCAATCAGTCCTACTATACACATCGGGAGGTCCTTCCTTATCTCCCCTTTGCCATGTAGGAATGTTGTGGAAATGGGGGTCCTGTGGGATATGAAGGTAGAAGCACAGTGTGGAAGGCAGCTCCCTCCTCATCCTCAGCGCAGGGAAGGCTGGGGTAGTGGTGTCCGTGAAAACAGCATTTGGTGGTGATTGCACTCCTATGCGGGAGCAGCTACAGGAGGACAAGCTTTGGGCGTGGAGGGGTGCTGCTGCAGTGGGGCAGGCTCAGCAGCTGTCCCTATGGCCATGGAGGAGGGGGGTGACTCGCAGGAACCCGCTGCCCCACTCCCCCATCGCTTCACCTGCATTTGCTTTCACAGCTACTGAGGGTGGACGTTTCCCACTCTGGCAGGTACATATGTGCTTTTCCAGATTAACATAGTGTATCATCATCTGCATCACTATTGCATCAGTGTTTCCTGGTGATTTTATCAGTCCCAACTTCTTTGCTGTGGATTGCTAATGACAGGCCACAGTTTAAGAAAGAATTGCACAAATGGCGTATACTTGTTGTTAAGGCTTGAAAACAAAGAATGTCAAACAGTCAGACCTGCTAAGGAATGAGGGAATTAAATTAGCCTACCTGTGCCCCACTGTGCTGAGTCTGGTCCAGCTTTCTAGAAATGCTGGTTCAGCAAAAGCAGGTGGCAAGGAATCTAACTGGAACAGCAGGAGCAGCTACATTTCAAAGTTCGTTCTTGTCACAAACCCTTTTCTTCAACTTACTAGGTTTGAAATGGCTCGTAAAGACATTAAAGAATCCTTCTTCCCCCTGCTCTTTTTGCAGTACAGGGAACCGTGACTCTCCTTAAAGCAGATATTTTGGGGAATGAGCTTTGTGTAAAAATGTTGTATTAATATAAAATCAGAAGCAGTGTGTTTCCACAAAAAATTCATGGCAAATTTAAGTTTTGGTTAATAAAGGATTTCTTAACTATTTTGACTAAGGATCCTTTTTTTTTGTTTATTTGCTTGTGAGATGCAGAGAAAATTAAAATCCATGTTTTTAGAATACACTCAATAGCAATAACTCTCACTTAACTATTAATGGAAGCAAATGACTGAAGTGACCCAGATTTCTTTTTTGTATTGTTATGAGAAATAGCTGCACACAGAAACCTGTATTTCCTGCATGCAAAAATATTGTGTCAGTAACAGCTGCTAGACCTATAAGCTAAAGCAGGGGCAGACATATATTTTCTAAACTAAAGCTAGAACTTCAGTATTAAATCTAACCATTAGAATATGCATGTGAATAATATGTCAGATGAGCACACAACCAAGTGTCTAAAGACATCAACTCCTTAGAAATATCATGGGTTCTTTCCCCTTGTGCCAGTTTAAATTTGGGATATCTCCATCAAAGTCAGTGGAGTCAGAACCGTGTAAAACTGACACGATAGTAGGATGTGATCCCGCCTGCCTGTGTAACATCTGCCATCTTCATCTATTCAAAGATTGAACTTGGGCCACACATATAATAAACAGACTTCTATTGCTTTCTGGGGAAGATATAGCTGCCGAAGAGTTATACTTGAAAAATATCTGGGGGCTTAGTGTTGATCTAAATGTTAGTCCACCCAGCTCCTCTGCAATGTGCCATCACTACAGCAGTCTCAGAGCGTCTCTCACACACAAAAAGACTAAGCTGCCTACAAATACCAATTTGGGCTTTCTTTGAGGAGTAGGAGGTGCACTTCCCACACCCAAGAGCTCTTCACTCAGACCAGCAGCCCTGGAGGCTCAGGCTCGGGCTCAGCCCCACTGCCAGGCTGGGGAGGCAGTGGGGGCAGAACTCCTGGCGAGGAGTTAGGGCAGAACTGGCAGCAGGGCAGCTCCAGCTGCTTTTGAGCAGCCACCAGCTGAGGATGCCAACTGTAGATGACTGGTTTGGGTTTCAGTAGGAAGGTCCTAAGTCCGCTTATACGTGATACAGGCAGCATACTTCCGTAAACCAGGGTTTGGATACCACTCTGAGGTCAGTCACCTAAAGCTCCAACACCCAGCTTTGTAGATGTTCAGGTCCTTCCTTATATTCACTCCTAACACATTTTCCTCAAAAATCTCACTCTTGGATAGTCAGTGTCATAAGGACTATCTGTCTGCCTGAATGTATATATACATGTATATGTACACATCCATATATATACATTACATTTTAAGCTACGTAGCTCACTGTCATTGACTTTTAGAAGAAATGTAGATTTATAATAAATAGGAAGATTAATATTGACTTAAACAAAAAAGCAAAAAATCTCCTGTTTGAGAATTCAGGTTGCTGAAGATATTAAATAAGTCATTATGTTGCACCTTAGCTGTTTCACAATATTTTATTTTTACTGGTGGGTCAAATGAGTCAGCTGACTGTAGGCAGGATTTAAGACAATAGGTAATTAGTGTACGGGTGAGTAAAAATATATACACTGCATACCTTTCTGTCTCCACATGTTATTTTTCCTTAACCTGATGCCAGACTCATTTGATAAAAGTGACTCAGCTTTTGCTGAGTTGGCCCTGCCATTGACAAACTCACCCTTAGGAAATTACATTTTCTCCTCCCGGAGGTGGACTTGCAACATATTGTCAATTTTAAAGGTTCAAATTTAGGCAACAAGAGTAAAAGAACATGCTTCTAAACTCTTTCATAAGTATCGTAAAAGTATATCTTTTTATTTCCCTTGAGAAGAATGTGAAAACACGAGGTAAAGATGGTCAGTAAAATCTCTCCAAAATACGTGAAGTATCTTCTTCAACCTCTACCGAATTTTCTTCGTTTCAGTGAGTTATGCTTATTCTCTATTTCCACCCCAAGATGCAACAGCTAAGAAAGGAGAATATTTTTTAAAATAATCTCAGTTATGCCTTCACCTTGTTTAAATCAGCACACCTCCAAACATGACAGTTCAACTACCTGCTGAGAATCTATTTCTCATTAAAAAAAAACCACACCAAAGCACACTTTATTAATATTATAGGTTAATTTACATTACAGACTTAATTCACACAATACCTATAAGGCCATTGGCCCTGCTTTAGTTCATGGTTTTTTCCTACAACATTGTCAGATACTGGACTGTCACTTCCAGACTGGAGGAAGTTCTATTTTCAGCTAATGTGAAGCAGGGCAGCTCAGTAAATGCATCAATTTATACTACATTTGAATCTCAGTCTGCGATCTTTCTAGAGTTATTGTTGAGGTGAAAAAGGCTGAAGGAGGAAAAATGATCAAGTCTAAATAGGTTTGGAACATTTTTCATGTGGCCTTCTCCTTAGTGAAATCAGAGCTCTCCATGTAATTTATGGGCAGAAAGACACCTAAAAATGAGGTTCAAAGAAGCCAGAGCTTTGTGTGAAGTATTAAACAGTAGGAAATGACAAAGAAATGTTCAGACTTCTGCTCTGCCATCAAAGGTTGTTAAACGAATACTGGGTTAGAGGAAAACACCTTCTCCCATTTCAGATTTGCAGCTACAAATGACTCTTGGAATTAGTTTCATCTGTCAGCTTCATCTTTTCTTGCAAACAGCAGAAGTGATACTCTCTTGGTATGTGTGAGATCCATATATCTTTGAAACCCGCTTTGGGGAAAGAAATTGCACCAACTTTTTCTGCAGTTCAGGAAAGCGATCGCTCTTCTTGGAGTATTCTGAAGTGGTGCTGAAATTCAGTATCCAACTGTAATTGCTCCATTCTATATAAATTAAGAAAATACTAATTGAAAGAGAGACTGGGATTTTATCTCACTAGGCTGCAGAGTTATTTTCTCAATGCTTGTTTAACCCCTAAATCTCTATTTCTGAAATCCGAAATAGATAAGATTTGCATTTAAGCCTCCCCTGTCTTAAGAGAATCCTTTATCCACCAGGCTCCTGAAAATAAGGAAAGATACTCCTGAAAGATTTTAGTTTTGTTTTAGAATTTAAACTCAGATTAACATGTTAACTAGGTCAGGCACTCAGGTGCAATTCAATGGCTTGGTTTATGCAGGATGTCAGACTGTGAACTCCTGTGTAACAGGTACAGATCAATGAAATTTTACAGATCACACAGAAGTAGCCTAATCCATCTGAAGTCAATGGTAATCCTTCCAATAACTGCAGTAAGCTTTGTACTCACCTACGTACATGTCCATTGCTCTGGGATGATGTATATTGCTGGTTTCTTCACTGTGACAGTAAAAATACAAAATCTACTTATAGCATGAAAATGTCAGTAGGTTCTGCCTATACATTCATTACGCTTTTGTTTGGCTTTGTTTTGTTTCTGTGGGCATTGATTGCTGACTTTTTACATTTGAAGATTTTTCTAAATCAGTTTCGATCTCTAGGAATCCCCTCCTTGCCTTCAGTACTTAAAGGAGGGAAACAAAAGAAGTATTTCTGATGCCACATGTTGCATGTTCACAAGAACAAATGCTCAAGATCCCTCCCCTTCCTCTGCTGCCTGAAGGACTCTCTGATAAAACCAATGCACTTTTTTTTTTATGTGACTCGTGGTGCTCTTAAGATCTGACATGCTATGTGGGTAGGCATCAACATTTTACAAGAATCTTTTTTTATACCTCCAAATTCATAGTTCTCCATCAAAGATTTTAGCCCAAAGAGCAGTTAATAAAGCTGGATGACCTCTTGCTCTAGGATTTCTTAAGTCTCTTTCAGACTAAAATTAGATTTCCTCCTTTAGGAAGAGAAACAGGCCAATGTGTGACCCTTGAACTGTCAATCATCTGGAAGTAAAGCAGGGAACTGATTTCTCTCAGAGCAGCAGAATGAAATGCTCCAAAATAATAATAATGTGGTTATACATATTTATAAGCTCATCATTATTAGTCTTTAGTATGATTGTTCCTACCTGATATTCAATGGTAATTTTGGCCCATGGATATATACTTTGACCTAGTTCCATAAGATACTCTAATTTCAAATAAATCATGCTTTAAATGAGTTAACCACTAATTAACTGGCAGGTCTCAAATAATAGTCATCTAGGGGGAATCATAATTGAATGCTCTAGTCATGTTTGACAGGTGTCTGTATTATGTCCAGCGCTGTTTAACATTTCAGTTGATGGTCTGGGAGTAAATATAAAGCTGTTGCTGAAAAATATATGGATGGAACAACATTGGAAAGAATAGTAAATAACAAGAACAGATTGATGAAGGGAGCAGTGCCCTTTCACAGATATGCATTTTAATATACCAAATGAAACAACTTATTTCTAGGAATAAAGATGGCAGTACATATATTTACAACAAAGGACTATATTGTGGAAATCAGTGCCTCTGTAAAAGATTTAGGTGTATGGTTTGCAAGCAACTTGGTATAAGCTCTGGAATAATGTGCTAAAAAAAAAAAAAAGAAGAAAGAAAAAAGAGGAGGCTTATATGATCCTTGGCTGATAAACAGGAATGAAGGGGAGGAGGGACACAATTTTTCCTTGATGTGTAGTAAAACTGATCCTGTACAGTTCTGGCAGCCATATGTTAAAATAGCAATTGAAAAATTAGAGAGGATGCAGAGATAGATGCCTTACCCTGAGAAACACAAAGAAGATAGTCTGCTGAGTTGAAAAAAAAGCACACTGAAAGGAAACTAATCAAGTACCTAAAAAACCCTCATCATTTCTCTCACACCTTGCAGGTGAACAAGACAGAAGTTAAAAATCACCACTTGTTTTCCAGAGCTCATTTTCCTCAAGCCTTTTGTATTCACATGGTTAAAAGGCAGTTGTAGCCACTCCTGTATTGCAGAATATGCCTCTAAGTCATACCATCACAGGGCATGGACAAATGCTGAAAACTAAAGGGCCTTTTAATTTAGAGGTGGGAGAAATAAAAGAGACCAGTAATTAGAAGAGGGAATCAGACAAATTCAAATGGGAAGTAAGACACACTATTTTAGGAAAGAGGATGATTAGCTGTTGGAATGGTTTGCCAAGGAAAGCAGGGGAAACTTTGATGTCTGCAGATAAAGACTGGATCTTCTTCTGAAAGAGATGATTTTGACAAATAAAATTTTGACACTGATACTGAAATAAGTGGGTGAAACTTAAGGGCCAATACTGCTTCTAAAGGTTGGAGCGGAGATCTTTCTTTGTCTTTAGATTCCACTTCTGAAAGACTCTCTGACTTTGGAAGGAGAATGCAATTTCTCATGAATATAAAGAAAAAAAATCACAATGTGAATGGTTAAGCAGTGGAACTGGCTGCCAAGAAATCAGAGAATCTCTACCCATGGAGACTTTTAAAACTCAGCTGGAAAATTCCCCAAGCAACCTGATCTAATTTTGAAGTTAGCAGCCCCTTCAGTAGGAGATTGGACTAGATGATTTCCAGAGGTCCAGTCCGGTATGAACTTTTCTACAGTTCTGCAGTTTTCCTGATGTGCAAGATGCTGATGACATTTGATGACACTTGCATTTATAAAGAATTCCAGAGTCTTCGGATGGACACTGTCTTCTAGTGATGTCCTGTTTTTATCTGTCTGTACAATGGATAGGCAGTACAACTTTTTCCTGGATATGAACAAAGACAAAATTACACGTCGTGAAGACTTTTGATAGTCATGTTAAAGAGCCCATATATGTTTTGGTTTATTGCATTGTTAAATGTATTGTTTGTAAATACATTCTGCTTGAAAACATTGAGAGAACTCAAATGAAATAATTGGCAATCCAATCTAGATGTTGCTCTGCTCAGGTTCATTGTATAAATGTAGGTTTTGCTCATGCTCCTCAGTGGGTTCGTATTCGGACACTTGTTTGAGAACATGGCACCACCAGCTGTAAGGTGTGTGGAAAGGATGTCTTTATTCAGGCCAAGGGAGCTCATTAGGCTTAATTTCAAAACCTATTGTAAGTTTGAAAACTCTGAAATGACTGTCATGCTATGGACACGGGAGAGATCATATGCTAGAGAGGAGCATCGGCAGCTCCCCCTTCCAGCTGGTGCCCTTGCGGGTGCCTTGCAGGAGAGCCCTGGCAATGCTCCTCTTGATTAACAGCTTCTGACCAGAAAACTCCAACCTTTCAACCCTCAGCTCAGCTGCTGTGCAATGTGCTGCTTTACTACCCTCATGTATCGACAAAGGAAGTCTTAGATTCATTTTTTTATTCATGGGCTATGATAGGGAAATCATTGCATTGCTTCTATTCTCAAATTAGTGAGCAAAACAAAAGGGAAACAAAGGGGAGTCAAATAGTTTATCATACAGCTGAAGCAATGGTGACCTTGTCTGTCCACAGGCAGAGCAGCTAATTGGGCAGGGAGGTGCTGTGATTTAGTGCCTGTGTCTTTAGATTTTAATCTGATGTAAAGTGACATAATTGTATTGATCTCAGTGCTGATTTACACTATCTGAGAATATTACCATTTATTTTTAACTTCACTAAATTCCCTATCTGCTCTAGTATTGCTGATGCAAAGAAAATTAAAATACTCCAGATCAATCTAGTTTCTCAAAGTAACAATGAAACATTTATAACTACAGTGAGAAAGGTGCACAGAAGCTCTTTTATTCTATCCTGCTCTTAAGACTTAAGTGAAATTACTGAAGCATGTTCTAAATTTTATCAATTGTGGCATATTTTATGCTACTGGCATAGTATATTCAACAAGTGCATTAGAAGAGTGCTTAGGACTTTGTAATTACACTCATATTTCATTTTAAGATAATTTCATGCTATTCTTTCAAAAGGCATCAAAGTTGGAGCTGTAGTCTTGAAACAATAAGATGTGATATTAAAAAAAAATCAGATCTAAAATGCACTTCTACTTCTCTAATGGAATATAAGTAAAATACAGCGTGCAACTTTCATTCAAAAAACTTCTGTAGTCAAAGAGATACTATTGATTCAAGTCACTATTAATTTAATGAAATGCCATTCTCCTTTTTTTTGCCCTTCTTTGCTCCCCTCCTCAATCAAAAATCAGGTTTACAGTCTCAGTTGTCTCAGGAAAAAAATATATATTATACTAACACTCCTGCTACATGGATTTTAAAGTAACTAAACCATTATTATGACACATGGTTTTTGCATATGTGAGGAACTTTCTGACTCGGCACTGGGCATGTGGTGACTTTTTTTAAAAAAAGACCATTTCCTCTGTGAATATATGTTTTGTATATTTAGCTGTGCTTTCTTCAGGGCCTGAGAAATGACTAGACAGTGCAGGTTTATCTGCATCAAATTCAGTGGGAATTCCACATGTAAAGAGGTTGCAAAATCAGGACTTCAGCTAGAAAGCAGCAAGTCTTGGTCTTAATAGGATGGAATTTTTGAATACAGAGGGATTGAGGCCAATTAATGCAAGGACTAGTCATGGAGAGCCATGGGAATTGTATAATGGAGGAACTGCTGGACTGGATTCTAAATAACAAAGGGAGAAGTCCTGATCTCACCAAAGCGGGGGCCTGTTCTCTATGCAAGCCTCGGGCCAATAATGCAGAAGGTGCGTAGTAGTCACCACGTTCATCCAAGGCTGCTTTCAAGCCTTGCTGCCTTGCTTCAGGGAGTGCACAGGCAGCTTGTGCACAGCAGAGCTGCAATTTGGTTGCAAAGCGTAATTCCCTGGCACTGCAAAATATATACAAAGCGTAAGCCTTTCACCACTTCAACATTTTAGACTGTATGCAAGGAGGCATTACAATTAGGCTACAAGTTCTTTGCTATTTGAGAGACGCAGTAGGTTTATTAATAATCTGACTTCAGATTTGTGAGGAGAATCTAAGTGATGCGGTTCTGGTAGCGTAGGATGAGCCTCCCTCTAGCTCGGGAGAGAGGCATACCTGAGCCGGGAAGCCTGCCATCAAAGACTGCCTCCACATTCAGGCTGTGTCTATTTGTTGTGCCGTGTGAAAGATCTCCGAGTTAGCTTTTTGCACACTATTGTACTACCAAGAAGTATTTTGAATCGCAGAAACAAAGCTAAGCAGCTCATGCTAAGCATCATGCAGACAAGCTTATGCTGCTCCTGATTCAGTGCTAGCTGCGGGGATCTGTGCATGGGCTCTGCTGGACAGAACAGAGCTACCCTTGCTGGAAACAGTAACGGCAAAAATCCCACCAGATATGACAAAACACGGAGCATTGAGATGGGGCATGAACACAGATAAAAGTAATCCAGCAGGTTTCACAGCTGGATTAGCAAATTTTAAAGGATACAATTTGAGAAATTAGAAATACAGACTGGCCTGGGATTTGTTGTATATGTGCAAAGTGTACAGCTCTGACCCTGAATTCTGCAGTTCAGAGCAGTATGATGAGCACCTGATGTCCTGTCTTACAAAAACATTTCATTCTAATTAAACTGAATATTGTAAACCTCAAAGGATTGATGCATATTCAGTATAGCTCAGGCAGTTCACCTAAACTGAGATTACAGCCCTTGGGTTATACTGGGTTCTCATAAAGTTTGTGTCGCATTTAATATATTACCTTTCATGGAATGTACTGTGTCTTTTGTTTTTGGGTTTTTTTTTTAAATCAAAGTTCTCAGTAGGTTTGCTCCATGAGTCATTTTCACATTCTCATGCAATGCAACAAAGAGTTACTTTAACCACTGTGGTTCTCCTGCGCTGGGAAAATTCACAGGTGAGTATGTCATGTTCTTTGGCATGAACAGTAACTAGACAGTTCCTTTATTTGCAGTAATTAATCCTGCCTGCAAGTAGTGGTATTTTCCACAGTCTGTACCATTAAGTGGGAGCCTAGTTTTGAAAATTGATGCTAGTTCCCCAGTTGCATTCTTGGCTAAGGTTGGGCGTGTAACATCCCACAAGGTCATTTAAGGGAAGGAAATACCTCATGTTTCCCAACATCATCAGTTCAGGCATGACCTGATTTTGCAATCTTACTCATATTAGGCAATTCCCTTGCATGTCATAGGATTACTTGCAATAGCTCAGGCTACTTGCTTTGAAGGACGCTGACCTTGAATTTAAATTATCTGCTCCCTAATATCCTTCACTGTAGGAGAGGAAACAATCTTTCACACAGAATTAGAAGAGTAAGATGATCTTGGAACAGCACATGCAAATAACCTCCAACCACTTGTTTAATCGAGTAAGAGGTCAGCTCCCAAGAAAAATTTACATCCACAATGTATCATTACCATTATATAATATCTAGCAGAAATATTTACTGCAGCAGAAGTGTAGAACACGGGGTTAATAACCATTGTAAATGTTCTTTGCTGAATACCGAACCAGCCCAAAATAAAGCACTCACTGTGCATTAAACAACAGCATCTAATGGTGGCAACCAAGGGGTCAGATAACATTATTGCTTCAAGTTCTTATTCTGTGAATGCATTTTTGGCCTTGAATCCCTCTTTACAGTATAAATTACCAGCTTAAAGAGTACTTTTAAATGCAATCCTTTGAACAGGAGTGGGAAGAGCATTTAAGCAGCGCCAAGGTCCCCATAGACATAGCACTGGTGTAAGCTGTCAGGGGAATGTACTAATAGCCCCCAGAAATGTACTGTGATTGCCATTCTCCCTGCTTCAGTTTTAAATTTCCCCCTCTCAGGCCATAAATGCATAGGTCAAGTCCACCTTGGCCACAGAGATCAAATATGTTCTCTGTAGGGTTTTCATTTTTCAGACTTTTTTCAGAGGTTGAAATGAAAACTTGCTTTATATTTTGTGACTTCTTTTAATAGAAATCTTTTTCTAGGAATCCTTGTAGAGGGTTATTGTATGTTACTGCTCCTCCCTGGGTCAAATTTTCTCTTGTTGTAGCAATTTAAATGGAGCTTTGCCAGCTTACAGCAATAGAGGATATATTCCCATGAGTTTTACATCATGAAGTTTTATTGGTGATGTTGATTCCTAGGGTTACCACATACCTGAAGAACTCTGGGCAAAAAACCAAGAACTTTTTGTGTGATATTACTTCTGTTCACTGCACATGAAACTTAACTGATTTCAGGTATCCTCAGGTTTATATTTTCTATAAAGTGAAAACTACGAGCAGAGTATCTCATATTACAAACACAAAGAAGAAAGGCTTGCCTTAATATTTTCTTGCAGGAAAATAATAGTAGGCTCTCTCTAAAACATCTGATGAATTTAGCAACAAGACCCCATGCAGCAGAGCCAGATCTCTCTAATCCCCTTTCTCCTCTCATGTTTTCCTCCACAGACTGTTGTAGGTCAAGTATTATTCCTACATTGAGTATACTAAAATATTTGTTGCTCATAATAAAGCTTTTTACAATAAAGACTGTGCAAACAGAAAAAAAATTTTATCAGCCTTGCTGAAAATATTTTACATTTGGTAACAGATATAGGAGTATTTGTGTCTGGGATTATGAATGAAATAAATTGTATTAAATTATTAAATCAAATCTTCTATTAAAGCACAAGAAAAATCATGTTGTTTCAGCTAATGAAGTAACAAGAGCAGTTAACCTTGTAATGAATTAATGAGTTGTGTTGGAAAGGTTTGTAAAGTAGATAATAAGGAAGTTGTAGCAGCAAGTGTCCTTGAAAGACATTCATGAAGCTATGTTTTGTACAGCATTTTACAAGTTAATATTTGACAGCATTGCATGTAATGACACTGTAGAATATGCATGATGTAATTGTTTAGTTACCCAATAAGATCTGTTAAGTGTTGCGTAAGGTGGGCACGCAGTCAAGGGGTATGGCTTCCAAATGTATATGTGAGCAAGATACTTTGTGGATAAGGAAACCAACATATTTGAGGATTTGGAGGAGAAGGATCTGTGGCCCTGAAAAGAAAACTCTGATAACTCACCTTCCTTTGCTCCTACTAAGCCAGAGAAACTTTGTGATAACAAGCTGTTGAGATTTGCTTCTTGGAATACTTGTGCATACGCTTAGAACTAGAATAACAAATTTACAGCTTGTTGGTTTTAACAGGAGCGAAAACAGTATTTCCTACACTAGCTTTAATGCATCTGTTTAGAAGAATAAATCTAATTAAAGATATATTATTTCTATGGCCTGTCTTTATTTTATGTTAACGTAAGCAGTCATTATCTAATTTCAGCCACTGGTCCTTAAAATTCCTAAATCCTTTACTGCATCACACGTATCCCAATTCCAAGAAATTTTGATTATCCTCTTCTCACATGGGGGATAATCTGCTTTTTATTTCTCTATCCCACTCCCACCCACTCACATTTGATATAACCTCTCAGTGGACCTTCCACATGGGGAAGGGCCTATAGCCCTCAGCCATGTTTATCCTCTCCTTTTCAATAAATTCAACACTAATTCTCTGACTCCTGGCCGTCTAAACTCAACATGGGTAGCAGCAATCCCCCAGTAGAAAGCCCATCTTGCTAACCCTACAATGCAGGAAAATCCTTAATTTTTTTCTCCTGCTCTCTGAGTACTCATCAAACCCCTACAAACTCCCTGCATCTTCCTTGGCGACCTTTCAGCAGATCACATGTGATTCCTTTTTCTCCCTTTTTGAGTTCTTGGTGCTGCAGCATCCTTGTGAGCAGTGGCAGCTCACAGTCGTCTGAAGAACTGCCCTACGGATGCTTTTTCCCATTCAGTGTGTGTCTACTGGAACCCTGCTCCCAACCATAGCTCCCTATGGGAATAATAGTCAAGCTCAGGAGAGATCATATGTGAGGTAAAAAAGGCTTTAGCTTTTTTTTTTTTGCTCTTTTTCCCCCCCTTTTTTTTTTCCCGCTGTGGGTTTGTGTTTCCCCTGCTGGGCTCTAAAGCTAAAGAAAAAAGGATCAAGCCAAACCCTCATATGAAGTGATACTGTGACATGGGTAACTTCTGTGTGGATAGTCCTCAGATCATGGGGAAACCATCTGGCCTTTTATTTATATACCGCTCAGTTTCTGGGAATTTCAGTCAAGAACCAGGATGCTACAGTCTTATACACTGCATAGTTTGGGTGAAGGGGAGAGGAAATCAGTCATTTCCCCTATTTGGATCTAAGCAATCCACAAGTTTTTTCATTAGTGACTATCTACACATTAGGGTCTTGAGCGGCATTGTAACACTGAAGGATGTTGCATCGGACAGGGAATTTCCAGCTTGGCTGTTGCTGCCTGTTTCCTGACTTTTTTTTTTTTTTAATTGTTACTTTCTCCTGAATTTGAAGTTTTAGAGGGCTGATGTGCCATCACAAAGCCACGTTCTGTTTTACTTCTTGGTCTGCTTCCGTGCTCAGTTTGGGTTTTTGCTCTTTGCTTGTGTTGTGTGGATGCTGGATCCTGGCATTCAGAGCGACTGTATTGTCTGCTTTATGGTGATTGATGGGATGATTCATGGAATTTCAGCTGTTGCAGTGGGAACTTGAGAGGAAGGGTGTAATTGCTCATCTTTGCCTTTGTTCACCTCCTTGAGTGTTTTGCTTTAAGGAAACAAAGCAGCTACACTTTTGTTTGAGGTGTTTCTACTACTTTCTTGAGATTAAGAGCATATTGACCACATATTTGTCTTCCTTTCCTGTATTTTACACAGAATTTCTCAAAGTGTTCACAGAAGAATCTGAAGATATTTTTGGTAAAAGAGATCCAAGGAGAAGACCTGGTTATAAAGATGATTGTTGCAGAGATTGGAGCCCTTTTTCATTCTATTCAAGGCCATTAAATTATTTTACAATGAATAATATGTTGTAGGAACTTTTGAACCATGTAACTGGTTACTTATTTATTCTTATGCAGAATGAGTATATACAGGCTGCAGAATAACACAGAAAGATGCAAGCAATATTCATAATTTTTATAGTGCTTATATCAGAACACACTTCACCATTCTGGGAAACTGAAGTGCAGAGACAAGATCACCCAGCGTGTTCAAGGTCACCCAGCAAATCTCTTTTAGAGACAGGGCGTGAACCCAGATTGCACAAGTCATCATTCAGGATCTCCCATAGCTCAAGTGTAAATGAACACACAGGGCACTACGCTGTGGAGAATAAGACCCAAAATGTAGAGAGAAGGTGGATACCTGCATTAAAACACATAATTTCTTTCTTTCCTTCTTTCTCTCTCTCCCTTTCTTCCTTTCTTCCTTTTTTCTTTACTTCTTCCTGCAGTGCATGTGATGCACATATGAATTCTGCCTTGTTTTTTTCCCTTCAGAACTGCTTATACCCTGTGGTTACTTGAGTGATAAGGTTCAGCTGGCCTGTCATATGACTTTCCTGATTGTTTTCTTTGCTATCATATTCCTCTCACAAGTTACTATTCATTGTGGGCGGGATTGGGAACACAGCGAAAGAGCTGTGTTTCAGCTGTGGCAATCCAAGGAGTGGATGGCTTCTATGTTTTTTGTTTATGGGGTCAGACTCCTCTCCCTTAAGTACCAAACATTTAAAAATTGAACATGAAAGTCTGAGATACTCATTGCAGACTTTCTTCATAGTTATTGGAGAGAAATGAATTTCTGTAGGAGGTATTTACTTGCCCTGTCTTGGGGGCCTACTTTTATCCACTGTCTGTAAAGGGAACTGAGAGTTATGCGGGACACAAGCATGTGAGAAAGTTAGCTAAGTCACAGTAGGTCAATTGACTTCTGCTTTTTTCATTACCCCCACTAAGGTTACACCCCTACCCAAAGCATCCTTTTGTTTCTCTCGAGCTGGTCAGTGAGTGGGGAAAAGGGAGAGGCTCATTTCAGTGACAGACTTACAACAGTATTTAGCAGTGGTAAAGGTGGTGGCAGAAGTCCGCAACTTTGCTTTTCAGTCCTTGAGCAGTCGACAGGTTGCTTTCTGCTTCCTTCTTGCAGTCTTTTGCTTCTCAGCACATCCTACTGCTTTATTCATAAGGGAAATGTGACTGGAAATGCCAGCTCAAAAATACCATGCACAAAAATCTGCTGCCTCTTTGTGTCTATGCTGGCTGCCTATGACATCTCACTCATTGCCCTTGTAGCTCACTGCTGTTTTTTCTTGCAGTCATGCTAACTGAATTTACATGCCGCAGTGTTTCCAGGACCACTGCTGTCCTTCACTTGCCCCAGTGGCACTGCTTAGAGCAGGAGGAAAGGGAAATGTTACAGCTGTCATAGCTGCCCTTGCTGCCTGGTCTTTGGAAAGGGAACTGCGTTAGGCATTAATTATTCTTATTTCCTCTCCTTATTTTATCCTTCCTTCTCTCTCCCTCTGACCTTTTTAAATGTTAGGGAAATCTGATTTCAGTCCATCCCTCACCTCCACCTGTCCCTGGCTGGAAAAAGACATAGAAAAATCACAGATGCTTTGTGTAGCAAGAGACCAAGGATATATGGTGGTACGGACTCTGTCCCTTCATTGCCTTGCCACCCAGGGAGCACAAGGAGCCTGGGAAGGTTTTGAACAGGAAATATCCACAATGCCCTGACAGCACAGTGATAATATAGACCATCGCACGCCCTTACACTCCCTAAGTGCTGCACTACTTGAAATTTAGAGCGTAGAATTACTATTATTTATTTCATACTTATTCCTAGAGGTCAAGGCTATGTCTTATTTGCAAGCCCTTTATAGACAGGTACAACTGGGCAAAGCAGTGTACCATGGCTCAGAAATATCAGTTTCTAGCTCTGCTGCTGGTTTACTGATGACCCCTAAAGCTACCTATATCAAAGTATTAGAAAGACCTGGCATTAGACACAGGCATGGAGGTGTCACCAGCTCCTTAAACACGTCCGAATGTCTTCCTCCTGTCGTGTTGGCAGGGAAATTGAATGGCAACCAGGTGCACAGGTCTGCCTATCACCAGGCTGAGACTAAACACGGATAGGCAGTAGGAAGGTTTCTTACCTGTTCACAGGTGTGAAAATGCAAAACCAGCCTTCTGATAAGAGCCATGGGAGCAAAAGTACACATTAGCCACAATATGAAGTTTGAGCAGCTTATGAAAGGCAGCGTGTAATATGCCAAAGCTGAGAGAAGCCTGGATTTGATGACCTGCAGGGAGATTCCTTTCAGTTTTAAGACTCAGTGAATGATAAAGTCTTTGCAAAAATTTACAGGGAGCTTTTTATAGTGAAGGGGGGAAAGGAGCGTGAAAGTGCAGACTGTGAAATGTCATCAGGGATAAGTTACCACTGACGCTGTTTGTGAGAGAAAAGCTGGTACCACCCCAAAGAGTGTATAAGACAGAGCAAGTGGGAGGGTGTCTGATCCACTGAACTCACTCTCTATTTTATGAATAGTCAGTGCTTTCTGCTCCCCACCTCCTTCCCCTTCTGAGTGCTTTACACGTAGGACTTGCATGGTAGACAGTGAGCATGATGTAACCACTTATCACTCATCTGTTGACCGTCGTTTCCCCAGTTTCTCTTTTGAAAACTGGCTTTCCATTTCTGCCAGAGAAAAACTGAAGTCTAGGCAAGGGCAAAGTAAAGAGAGGTAATGCACCATGAGAGAGGTGTGTTTAGTGACTTGAGCATAGTGACTGGCTCTGAATTAGTCGTGCCCTTTCAGGAAGAAGAATTCAGTCTCCTTGGACAGCTCAATGAAGATGTCTGCTCACTGCATATTGAAAACAGGAAAGTGCAGTGGTTGACTGGCTGAGAAAAGAAAAAGAGGATAATAAGGAAAATATGTCCTTATACAAATCAGTGATACCATCATTTTGAACACTGCATACAGGTTTGGCCTACTTACCTCAGAAAGCAAAGGGCACGAAGAGAATGCACAGCAGAAGGCCAAAATACATTAGCAGGAAGACAGACGCTCCGTGTTCATCCGGCATTCAGAAACAGCCCAATGCAGAATTCTTCAAGCAATTGAAATGAGCAACAGAAACTATCCCATAGAGATGTTTCCCCTGCATTCCTCAGTCTGGCCAAAAAATCAATTAAAGCTGGTCTCTAAAGCACTATCCAGGCACTCCCTAATAGGTGGTGAAAATGCATTAACTTCATCACACTCTGTCCATGCACAAATACCCATATTTTCTCCTTGCTGTTTGGAGCAAGGGGCTCGGAAACCTTTGTAGAATCACCACTACTTCTAGTATCATGGAAAAGCCACACTATAAGGAAAAGCAGAACAGAGGCAGAGCTGAATATGGAGGGCTGAGGAGACCTGTACTGAGTTGTAGAAGACAGCACAACCCAAGGTCAATTCATTCACTGTGACTCCTCTCCTTGGCAGGGTTACAGGGACAGCGGCAGCTGCTGAGGTGCAAATGCACTGAAATGTTGGTAGCTCATGGGTGGTAGTTAAATTGGTTTAATCACAAAGGTCTTACAAATTACCGGGACTAAGGAGTCCTCAGGGTTGTAGTACCTGTGCTGTGGATCCTCACCGAGATTTTCTGCAAATGTTGATTTTTCCCCAATGCAAAAAGGATCAAACCCAAATATCCCCTGCCTGAATAAGAATAGCTTTTTTATTATTATTAAAATGGGAATAGAAAGATTATAAAGCTCTTAATAAAGGTCCCAGAGTGCTTGTAGCTGGTGAACTGGGAAAAGGGAGGGAGCACATCTTGTAGCTGCTTTTGCTCTGTGAGCTTGGGGGTGTCCTTCACACCAGGCAGCAACACTTCAGCAGAGAGTGAATGAAGGTGGGAGCATATTTATTTCCTTAAATCCTGGCGTCCGTCCCTGCATCCTTCCCTCAGCTGAGGGAGTAGTCATGGAAACAGCCAAGGACAGCCTTCCTCCAACAGCAAAGGTTTGGTCCTTTCCATGGGGCAAGGAGAGACACAGAGAAGGGAAAAACACTGTCTGGGGTGACAGGGTCATCCTCAAATACATTTAGCAAATGTCATCAAATCTTTAATTTCACACAAAACTCAAAGGGACAGGAGAATACTGGGTTTAGTGCCTCCTCTAAAGGAGACCTGAGGCAATTTTGCTGGTTTTGCTTTATGTGAGAAAGTGTTCAAAAGAGCTGTTGCAATCTATCATGTCAATAACTCACAGACAAAAGGTGCCTAATAATATGCATTGACACAGCAGCCTATAATGGCTGTGTGGGAACCATTACATTTATTATTATACCAATGACCCATAGACTATGGAAACGTTTATTTCTTTCCACAGAAATCTTTACTATTCTTTTAAGTACCATGAAAAGGAGATGAAATGAGAAGACAGTAGCCATATTTAGCATCTTAAGAAATAAAAGACATTTGCACCACTTTCTATTCAGTCCCTGTTCACATCCTTAATAGGAACAATTAAAGAAATATGACAAAGTATCTGAGCGTATATATCTGGCACAGATAACACTGCTTTCTGTATTCATATCTTTTAAAATGAGGTCAGTTAAACATGGGAGAAAAGTACATATCTTTGACCTTGCCTTTGCTAATATAAACATACAGCACAGTGTATGTATCATATATTTTAAAAAAATCCTTGCACAGTTTTCCCCAGGGACTGCAGAAGGAATAGAAAGACCTACACATGACAGATGCTAATCATGTCACACTTGTGTGCACCTTCCAGATACTATGGTGATGAGGCTGTTTAAGTCTCCAGACAGAATGAAGCACGGACATTTGTGCTGAATAGTCTGACTTTTCACAATTTAAAGATGACCCTTCACATATTTTTCCTATAGGTTTGCTATGTTAATATTTATACAGGGAGGTATTAATAAACAATGGCCTTTCATAAGTAAGTATTCAGCAAGTAAAACCCACTGTCATTTATCAGTGGGAAGGGAAGGTATAATAGATTTCAGCATTTTAAAGTCTATGCACACATAGTTTAATTTACCAGTTTTCCCAGGGGCCAGCAGCATGGATTTATATCTCATTGTGATGAGGTCCTTGACTGTAAAACAGCTGGCTATACAAGTAAAATAATGTATAAATGATACAACAAATATAAATAAATATTACAGAGTAAACATAGTGATTAGAACCAAATAAGAGACATGCTAACTTTAATTCTGTCCCAGGATGCAGGCATTGCAACACAAAATTAATTACCTGATCAGAACTGCTTGGGTGATCAGTTTTCACGTTGGACCGTACGGAGTAAAAAAGGATTGTTGTCAGTGCTTGCGCGGTCTGTTCATAATTGCTACAACATCCTGGAGTAAATAACACGGACGACTGCTAGGACAGCTGAAGTTACTGTGTTCAGTGCTGTTGCAGAATCATTACGTGTTCATGCAGGTGGCCCAATATCCTGAAAAATCAACAGTACTTCATGAAGAAAACCTTCCTTACCTTTTGCTCAGTATGGCTGTTTTGAGACAGTCCAAGCCTAGACCACCTGTACATCTTACTGGATTCTGTGGCACATAACATCCGTCAGGATTCCTCCAGGCAGGTGACCTGTCAGCCCAATGACAACTGCATGGCAGTGCAACAGTGAAACCTCGGGCACATTGCAGTGTGCCAGCCCTTCAACCCTGCAGGTGTTTCACCCTGAGTGTCCTGAAGTGAGCTGAACCAGAGCATGAACTCAAAGCTGCGTTCAGAGTAGGAAAAAGGTGTAACCGTGAAATAAGGAGCAGGTATTAATTTCAGGCAGAGTGTTCTGCCAATCTAGAAACGTTTGATTAAACAAAGACTACGTCTCTGTGAGAAACATCCCTGTGGCTTCCAGCCATGCTGGAGTCTAATCCTGTTTTGTGAAAATGGTCCAGCAATAGGACTAGGAGGTCAGTCCATTCCCATTTCAATCACCAACCTGCTCCATACCCACACTGAGCACTCACCATCCTGGTACTACCTACTGTGCTTCGTATATTAACGTTGCCTCATAATACCACTAGGCTGTTATTAAGGTTGCTGTCTAATCTTCCAGAAAGGAGAACTGTAAAACCAAGCAGTGAAATGAGTAGTTGAAAGTCCCAGGCCACATCTAAGAAAGGTTTGAAATTAGAAACTGGATTGGAAGCATGTGCTTTGAAGCCTTTTAACCGCAAGTATCTTGGCTTCCTCCTAGCATCTCCTTTCATGAAAGGAATGAAACGCCGATCTACCTCACAGGGTGTTAAGAGTGTGATTTTTTGGTCCTCAGATGCTATGTGAGGGAAAAAAAAAAAAAAAAGGCTGAATGATGAATGTAAACAAGCCTAGACTTCTTTGATTAATCTGTATTAGACTGGAGTGGATTATTTTTAGATTTCCTATCACTCATCTCTAAACAGATCTTTAACAAGTACATAAAAGTCACTTTTAACTAATCCATAAATGGCAGTAGGTTCCAGGGCTTTCTCCCTTGCTGAATCAGGCCAGGGATTGCTGTTTTTCTTTACTACATGGGAGTCATAAAATATTCTCCGAAACTCTTCATTTCTTCACTATTTGACATTAGGAGCTATAAAAGATTTTTCCAATTTCTGCTTTAGAATAGTAACGCAGAAAAAGAGTGAAAAAGAAAATCTTAGGTGTTTATTCTAAGGTTAATTCTCTGCAAAATACAGGGGTAAATGACTTGGACTTACAGGAGAAAGGATAGCATCCCGTGGCCTAGAAAATCTGATGATGCTAGTAATAAATCCCCATTTCCCTTACTTTTTAACATAACTTTTGATCCATTAAAATACTACATCAATATAATTATTTATCTCTAACTTAGAAGGAAAAGCTAGTTTTCATGAAGCAATCATTCTTTCTTTTTCATGGTATAATAGATGGCTTTCTCTAACTTAAACCAAACTTTAGCTAGAGGCTGAGCCTAAGACAAGGGTCCCCAGCCCGTGTCATGATGAAAAAGTTCTCACAATCAAGTTCTCTTTGCACCACAGCCTCTCCTTGACAAACCCTTTCCAGTCCCCATCCACCTGGAGCTCTCAGCTCACCTTAATCTGAGTCTTCAATGTGACTCTAAGCTGGTGGCCACACCAAGACATTCTCGCAGACAAGTTCTCTCTGTATTCCACCCTCCCCTCTGCCATCTCCTTTGTAGTCCCCCTAACACTGCTGCTTTGGGCTCTTTCTTTTTATCAACCCTAACCCTAACTCTAACTATACATTTAACTAGAAATTTCTTGCAAAAGAGTTCTCCTTGCAGCCTGTTTTCCTTTGGCAGTCACTTTGAAGACACACTCCAGCTAGAACTCTCTCTCTCAAATCTAGCAGTAACCTTAACTCTAACCCTAACTATAGGCTGAGGCTTACACAAAGCTTCCCAGCCAGTTCCCACCCAAAAAATTTCTCACAGAAGAGTTGTCTCTGCATCCTACCCTTTATTTTGGCAAACCCTTTCCAGTCCCACAACAATTGAATTTCTTAGTTCTCTCTTTCCCCCACCCTAACTCTTACCCCACCACTACACCCGGTGGATGCTGGGCATTAGGCTGGGTCCTCAAACATGTGTCCAGATAAATATTTTTTTCCACACAAGTTCCTTTAGCAGACTATTCCTTCTCTTTGAATCCCCTTCTCAGCCCCGTTCCAACTGCAGGAACAAGCGCTCTCTTTCTTTCATCCTTAACTCTAGTAATAAATATAAAAGTAAGCTGAGCCTTGGATGGGGTCATGCGATCATTGCCCATATCAAAAAAGTCTCCCAGCCAAGTTGCTCAGTCTTTACAGCCTACACTTTCTTTTGGCAGGCCCTTTGCCATCCCCCTCCAAATGGAGCTCTAGGATTTTTTTTTTCTCTCAGCCTTAACCTTAAAAGTAAACCTGACCTTAACCTGAGCTTCAGAAAAGCCCAAGAAACTACTGCTGAGACCAAAAAGGCATCATGGAAAAGTTGTCCTGTTGTCCTATAATTTTGCTTTGGCAGCCAACTTTTCACTCCCACTCCAATGGGAGCTCATGGCTCCATCTTTCTCTAAATGATAAATTTAAGCCTCAACATAACAGTAATCCTTATGTCCAGCCCCTCCCCCTCCCCGCCCTGGCAGGATCCACACCAAAAAATTCCCTTTGATCCCCACCCTTTGCTTTGGCATCTCCTTTCCAGCTGCAGTCCTGTGATGTCCCTTGTCCGCACCCCTGAACCTTGCCCTAACCCCACCTCAAACAGCAGCAGCTGTAGAGAAAGCCAGCAAAACTCTGATGTTCTTTTTCAGCTTTCGGTCCATGCTTTTATCCTTTTTGACTACTTATCTTCAACTTCTGAAGACAGGGAGGGGGAAAAAAAGTGGGAGGGATCATGAGAAAGGGGTAGAGGGTTAATATTCATAAGACTCTGCAAGCTATGATGCCTTTAAAGTGCAGGCTGCGCTATATATACTTCTATCCTAAGAGTATGAGAACTGCTTAGATTTTTATAAGCGCATAAGACATCTGTAAACATCCAGAGATTAGGCTTGGGTAAATCTGTACCTTTGAAAACTGTCCCAATCTTACAGCACTTTGAATCATTATCATATTAACAATTCGCATAGTTCTAATAAACTGAGTAATTCATGGTTTTCTGAATGTCCTTTCTGATTCCCATTAAAGTCAATGTCACTTTTGCCTTTGAATTCAATGAGAATGCCCAGCTATGACAGCTATTAAGTATCTCTCCCACTGTTATAGTAATGAGCAAGGCTCCAATAAGTGAGAGCCCAGTCCCGAAGAGCTAAAATAGTAGAGAGAGAAAATATAAAAAGAAATGTGATACGCTCCCATTTCACAGATGGGGGAAAAATCAAAGAGAGATTTATACATGTTTACACAGATGGGTGCAGCCAGAGTCAGCTGTGGTGCAGAAGCCTTATTGCTGCATTAGTTCATTGTGAGTGAGCTAATTAGGATTTTGACAGTCTTTCTTGGGTGAATCTAGTTGTGGCCTCTTCAAACTTTACTGCCACCAGCTGTCTGCTTTACACTTCTACCAGAGATTACTGCCCCTACATCTGGCTCAGCAGATGTTCTCGTGCATCAGCTGCTCCGTTTCACAGTTCAGCATCTTAGCTTCAACCTCACCAAAGGCATATACTAAGATATGGAAACGCGAGCTGGAGTGGCCAAGACACAGGTATGCATCTGTGCGTATCCAGCTTACTACTGGGGCAGTGACTTCCACTGGAGGAGTGAGAGAGACACGGTAATATCTGGAGACTCCTGAAGCAGAGGATGTCTGTCAGCATGGGGACATTTGGGCATATGGGTCCCAGATGGGAGCTGGCTCGTGTCCACAGGCTCAGAGCACAGGCAGAGGAGCTCCTGTTTGCCTACTTCCATCCTCTTGAATACACCTCGATATATTGTCCAAGGTGACACAGGAAGCCATGACCGAAACCCAGCTCTAATCATCCCAGTTTCCAGAAGGCCTTGAGTTCCTGAAAAAAGGACCACACTGAAGGGATGGATTTACAGGAGAACAGTGTGTCTAAGATCCCCCTGTCTCCCCCGTTGGTATACATATGTTCAGTGGCTTGTGTATCCATATGGTAGTGCAGCAAATCACACTGTAGTTGTACACAGCCCTGTATTTTCCCCAGCCTTTATATCCCTAACTGTTTTTCTGCTAAGGTTGAATACTGAATGGTGGGAAGGACAACAGTTTCAATGGAGAGTTCAAATTCCCTTGGAACTCCTTTTCTCTAGAAGTTATTTACACATTTGCAGGGCCCAAAGCAGTATTGGGCCCTCTGGGCAAGGTTTGTGTGAGTTTCCATTTGTTGTCTCTCAGACAGAAATAGTGGGATTTTGAGGTTTTATAATTATGCTTTATAAACACAAATTGTTTTGATCAGAGATGCCAACGCTAAATATCCTTCCCCTCATTTGGCGTCAGTGCACATTTTCTCTCCTTTCCTTACAGTCCCCCAAAGACTTGCTTCACCTCACGCTCTGCTCCCCGACCCACCTGTCTCCTTTCAGGTTAGCCACAGCCTCACCGTTGGCTCACTCATATGTCCTGCAAAGGGATCAGGAATAACTCTCACTCCAGCAGTCCAAATAATAAGCAAATGCTCCTGCAAGTAATTTTTTTTTCAAATCTGAAATCTCCCTACTTTAGTCTGGAGTTTGCACAAAGGCCTACGTTCTCCATCTGCCTTAGGCCTTCACATTGCAGCACTGAGCGGTGGCTCCAAGCTGCAATAATCTGAATCCGGGGTGAGTCTCCCCAGATCTCATAAGATGTTTGAGTCTGCAGGTTTGGTCCATCTATCATGGAAAGCATATTTTTTGGCAATGCACCGCCTGGAACTTTTGACATTCATGTTCATTCCTCACTTGAACCACAAGCTCCCTGTTTGATCTCGGGGAATTCACATGATACTTCTGGGACTCACCTTGTCATCCTGCTTACCTATTTATAGCACAAACCCATGGGATAAGGACCATCCCTTCCTATGTGCATGTAACATTTTGTGTTATACTGCATCTGCAACAATGCTGACCTGCTTTCTGCTAAAGCTAGACTCATGCACTTAATACGGGCACAAGAAGAGTACTTACATGTTTACTACATTCTTTTTTAACTACTTTTGTACCTCAGCTCCTATTTCCTCCATCCTTTCCCACAACATTATCCTTCAATTTCTTCCTGCAAGACAGTAATGCGCCTGAGTCTGTAATGCATTATCTTCTCATAAAGGGTTATGTAATATTTTATATGCAGGATGCTGTATGAAAATAAATTGCATTACTGTACTGTATTAGGAAACTTTATCATAGACAGAAGGCATATTGCATCCTGTTTTTCTTGGAGGCTGAAACAATGAAACGGTATTAGAGATGGATGTACACATCAGACGCTTGGGGGAGGGAGCCCTGGGATATTTGTCATTTAAGTTGCTAAATTCCATCATTACTTAATATTCTAATTAATTCACAAATAGTCTAGATACAGCAGGTTTTTTTGTCTGGGTTGTTGTCAGTTTTTTCCTCCAAGGCCTGAGTTGTTTTGCCAAGAGGTGCCACGCCAAATACAAAACAGTGTAGTTTTACTGCGAGGTAAAATACATAAGGTTCGTGATCATGTCTTGATTGTACATAGCTTACCCCACAGTAATCCTAACACGTCTTCTATTCAGTGTTTTATTTTACCTCCAATTAGTCCAAATACATTAAGTGCCCACAGGTAATGACCCTATAACTTTTAAACAAAGAAGACAAGGTTTGAGATTTTACACAGCCGCTTCTAAGATGGGGTATCTTGCACCAGTCAGTTTTATGACTGCCTGATAGAAACTAGCCAAATATCTCAGAAAAACATCTGTATGTATGTAGAGCATGAGACTTGGTCCTACAAAAATTGACAAGAGCATTTTACGAATTTGATAGTATGAAATACTGCGCTATTAAAAAGCCAAAATCGTTGAGAGTCAATGTTATTTAAGAGTTCCTACAGTCAAGGTGAGGCGTAAGAGCCATACGTCTCCTTGCCCTTGTGGCCATGTGAACACAACATTGACAGTCTTCAAATGTTTTTCTTTCATACACAGTGAATGGCCATTCATAAATGAATCTTAGCAGGTTGTGCTGGCTTTATTGAAGACTCGGGTCTCGTATAACTACATCAGCCTCTCACTATAATTCAGGTGGCTCATAAATACTGCCCCTTCCCCCACTGTTTGCTCCTGTGAATGCCAGAATGACTGAACAGACTCTGGGTGAAGCGAGTACTGGAGTTTTGACTGGGTAAAACTAGATCAGAAACTTCAGTATTGTAAATGGAAAAAGCTCTGCCTGGGTCAGTGAAGCTTCACCTCTTCACCTGGGTGATTGTCCCTGTGTATCTTTTCCTCAGACTACACTTGCTTGGTGAAACTAACGAATTTCTCTATTAAATGCTCTGTATTTGTTATACAGTGATGATTTCTGGTTATTGACTCGATACCTGTTGAACAGCGATGTGGTCTAGGTGCAGCTAGGGGTTTCCTCCAGTATCTGAAATCCTTGCAATTCATTGGCTGTTGGGCTGATGTTTGTTAGTCTCCTAAGGATATAAGGAGACTTTAGGTCATTTTTTAACTCCTCCACGTGTAAGCCTAACTGTTGTTTGTTTATGGGCTGGTTCTTTTTTGGGCAAGTGTGGGAACTGAATTCTTTTTGCAGGTGCAAAATAAGCACAAACAATGTGTAAACAGATGGTCCAACATCCTTTTCCCCATCTTTGTTACAGCCAGGCATTTTCAGACAACCATTCTTCCAAAACAAGTTAGGGAAATGTTTTCTGTCTTGAAAATAGGCCACATACTCAACACATACACCTAAAGCACTAATAGATTCAAATAGCAAAAGGAAAAAGCCAACTTCATTGATCTCTTGAAACTACATTTCTGAGGGCATTAGGTGAAACTGTTTGTCAGTGAAGGTCCACTACCTATCTGGCAGATTGTATTTGCTCTTGACTACAAATTCATAAAATTTTTCAATTTTTATCTGTTTATCTATCTATCATCTGTATGTGTGTGTATATATATACATACACATACACATTTTTATATTTTAGTGGTAATAGAAGACCCTAAACCATGCTTGGTTCTGGAATTCAGGGTGACTGAACAACTGGTTCTAGTCTAAACACTTTTCTTTCTTGCTGTTTCCACCTTTCTTTTCCATTCCTTCTGTTCCACTACCAGCATTCAGCTGTAGTTTTTACAAACAGTTACTTGGTCCTCTTTTCACTAAGTTCAGTAAACTCCGGACAAACCTCTAGAATAACATTTCCCATTTTTTTTGTTTGTTTGCACTCCACATCCGGCTGTGAGCTGGGGTCATGCCATACTAAGCAACTGGAGTCGTGTTGAGCTCATGGCATACTGAGGGCAGAGGTATGTTCACCATGGAACATTAGAAATCCCCATTTTAGAAACAATTTTGCCTGCAAAGCTGGATCCAGCTGCTGTCCCTCCATTCAGAAACCTCCTTATGATTTTTTAATCCCAATACTTTCCTGCTAGATCTGAAATGGATCCTGGGATCACAGACTGTTTCTTCAATGTTAGAGAGCTGCTTACGCTAGTTCTCTGGTGACCTCAACAGTATTTTCTATCCCTGACCTTGGAGAAACTTTATAGCATGTAGGATTGGATAACTGAGTCTCTTACACCTGCTGAAGTCTTGCAGTGGGTACTGATGAACAGAATCAAACCTTGTGCCTAGAGAAGAAGAAAACATGTTTCATGTTTGAATGAGCATCAGCAGATGCGACAGGAAGATTTTCTTTGAACCATTTTGTTCATCGTCAGACTTAGGGTTCCTCCATTTCCTTCCTTAAACATGACTCAGAGCTTGTTTGTTTTCAATATATATACATATATTTATTCATTCAGGTCTATGTGGAAAATTTCATGCTATAATTCCTCACTGTTGCAGGAACATAAGTCACTAATGGTGGTACTGCTGCTGCTTCCTTTCTGCTGTAAACTGCAGTTTTGGGGGCTTCTTAGTGGAAGTAGTGACTTAGTAAGAAAACAATGGATTATTCAAAACAGTATTTCTATTAAGAAACTGATTTAGGAAGCTCTTCCATGCCTACTGTCTTGCAGTGTGAAGATATTGCACACTTTTTAACAATTTGAAAAAAGTGTCCTTCTGTAAAATTAGTAAAATATCAATAGATGTATTTTATCACATGGTTTTTTAAAGATAGGCTTTTGTTGTTGTTAGAGTAAGTATTTTTCTGCTTGAGTCAAAAATAGTTGGTGGACTGAGTGTTTGACATTTGTGCTACTTAATGAAAACATTATGTCATGAGAAATTTATTATTGCCTTTGTCCCTCATTTCATTCAGAGGAAGGAAAAACATTCTCAAGGGATTTTGAAGCTAGGCCAGTGAAGTAGTCCTGCAGAGGTATATAGGTGTGTCTGTACTGAAAACAGCTCTAAGTAGGATAATTTCCTAAATATCAAAAATTGCCAATGAATGACTGAGAAAAAGTTTTACAACCGTTCAAAGGTGGGGACTGCGGCTTTGCAGTCATTTTATGATGAAATAATTGTGGACTGCTTTGTAAAGGGCCGTTCCCATCCCCATCTCTGCTCCCAGCCATACGTTCCCTTTTGTCCGTAACTGATAACTGCAGCGGGTATGGATCCAGCTGAAAAGCAGTCTGTTCTTTTGGTATTTCTTCTTTATTGAGGTTTGTTAGATTTGCTTAAATCTGTTGTAAAACCCCAGTTCCTCATGTGAACAGGTGACATGGGCACATTTCCTAGGAACCAGCGTTTTCAGGAGTTCCTCTGCAACTGTGCATGGAAGGGGCAGACTTGCCCTACTGTGAAAGGGGAGTAGAAGCTTGCCATCAGAGAAGAGGAGGAGAGCTGCTGTGACCCTGCCTGGAAAGCTTAGGTTGCCCATAGGTACATACATATGTGTGTGTGTGTATATATATGTACGTATAAATAGATATATATGTAGTCCCCCTTCCTTCTGATGGCATTACTGAAGCTTCTGCTGCCCTGACAGTGACTGAGCAGAAGTGACAGTGGGACCCGTAGCAATCAGGAAAAAGTGGAAGCGAAGGGGGTTATTTCTTAATTTCTCCAGGTTCTCTTGCCCCTAAAATTGGCAGATCCCAAAGGAATTGCCCCAACTGCCTCTTCTTACTGTCACCCTGAAAAAAAAAAAAAAAAAAAAAGTAAAACTGGATCTGATTTTTTTTGTTTCCTTCTTAGCAATTTTATTCCATTATTTATGCCAGCAGTCAGGTTCTGTACTTTGTTACAGCTGTGAAAACCCAAGATACCTCTAGATTTTCCTGTACAACTGCTCTGCCACAATTGGACTCTTGATATCTGACATGAACTGTCTACTTCCTATCTTGCCTACTAGATCAGATATCATGCAAATTTCATAGTGAATCATACTGTAGCTAAAGCTGTAAAATACATTTCTGTAATAACCAGGTCAGTTAAGAGAAGGTTATGAACAGGAAGAAAAAAACATCTTCATGGCCTGCTTGCACCCACTCTGAAATGTGCATTGTTGACAGGCAAAAAACATTTTTTTATCAACTGAAAACAGGAAAAAAATTCTGCAGGCTGGCAGAACAGGGATTTGGGTTCATGTGAGGCAGATTAAAGCAGTGTGGGCAGCGTGGGACCAGCCTTTAGTGAATTCAAGCTAGGACCCCCGGGATACGTGTGCTGTGAAGCATACAACGAGCAAAGCTTTGCCTTGAGACTGCATGGGAAGCCTTTGCAGGCATTGTGATGGGAGGTTCTCACTACAGTCTAGTTTTGACTTCGGAAATGAAAATTTTGCTTCTTCATGTTTGTAATTCTCATTAAGATGGTGACTGCGTAACACGTGAGCTGGCTTTCAAGGGAATATGTGGATTCTGTTCTATCTGTCAAGGTCTCTGTCTCTGTGTAATCTAAGCACGAAGCCTATTTAGTAATTCTGCTTCTGACATGCTTTGTGGCTTTGGGAACTTCACTTGGCTTTATCTTCCTCATAAAGAAGCTTATTCATCTGTAAAATGAGGATAATAATATTTCCCTACCTAAAGAGTGTTGGGAGGCTTATTTTGCTAATGTTTGCGAAGTGTTTTGAGATCCTTATATTGAAAGCACTATAAAAATGCAAAGTATTAGTTAATCCCTTGGGCCTGCTATTATTTAAATATGTCGGTTATTGTTTTGCACTATTTATCTTTTTCCTTTATGCTATTTTTGATACAATACTATTATTGCTGGTTTACTACTATATGAATGTGGCACAGGAATTAATCTTCCTCTACTGAATAGTATTTACACGTAGCAACACAAGGTTGGCGAATAGGATTTACCTGGCAGCAGAACGGTAACATGATTGCAATCATTCGCAAAGCAAGAGCATCTGATAATGCGATATTAACAAATCTTATCGCTGCATATCTTACGTCCAAATTGGCTATACAAGTTCTAGCGGCATGCTTACAGCCTTTAACGCAATGGAAAGTCATTAGGAAATACACAAATGTTCTGCACACATAAATGTGATTTGCTAAAAGCCTCAACCAATACAGAATAAAAGTTCTTCCTTTTAAACTCTAATTGGAAGTTAACCTTTAGCTCACAAATCCCAGTAAAGGAAATGGCTTTTCTAATCTTATTTGCTCTTTATGGTTTTACAACATTATGTTGTTATTTCTGAATTATTTTTATTTTTTTATGTAGTTGACATTAAGAATACCAACATGACACACAAGATAAGTGATAATTTAAACATTTAGGAATTGTCCTAAAAGGCAGACCAATGGTTTGCTTAGTCCAATATCCTGTTACTAAAAATAGTCACTATCAGATCCTTTCAAAGGTTTATATCACTATATCTTCTGTAATTTTTAACGTCAAAAAGGATCATTATGGTCATCGCATGACTGTATGAAGAGTTGTTGCAAATGTGTGATAATAACGTCTCTGAAAATGCCTAATCTTTGCTAGATGCTGTAATAAAAAAAGGATTTACTTCTAATATTCTGAGTTTTCAGCCTACCATTGCAACTGAATATCCCTGTATTAATGGCAGAAAGGAGAACCTGTTAAACAGTGCTTTCTTTTCCGCTATCTTGAATATTTTCTATGGTTCCTCTTACACTCCAGTGCTGATGACTTGCTGCTCTTTGTTTTATCAGCTTGTTCCAGCATTTTTTGTTGACATTACAATCTCTGAGAGTGCCTCATCATTACTATCTGAAAGGGTAGGCCTGTTATGTTCAGGCATCCTTTGGAGTAAAAGGAGACCAGTGCCAGGAATCCACTTAGGTTCTTTCTTATATGTATGTATTTTCCTCCTTAATTGCTCCTTAGCTCCCTCTCAGTTTCATGGTTTGTCCTTTAAAAATGTATATATTTAGATTAGCTCTTCTGATTTGTTCTTTAAGTCCTTTTGCTCTTTAAATTATTTCATAATTTTTATGCCATAATTTGGTTGCCCTTGTTTAGCTCTCATTCCAGGGAGATCACTGGGACTGCATTTCCATTTTCTGAAGGTTATTTCTTGGGTTCAGAAATCATTTTGCTCTCTATCCAGAGTAGATTTGTTTCTTTTCTCATTTGCTGGTTTCAGGATTGCGGGGTTTTGTTCTGTGTTTGGTCCAGTTCTGCTGTCCATTATGTTGATGGATTTCCTCTGTACTTAAGTATTGGAATGCCACAGTAATTTAAAAGGGCATAAAGAATTAAATCAGAAAAACACTCAAACATATGTTTAAACCCCATAGACTTAATGCATGTCGGTGATTTGCTGAATTGGTCCTAAGTGGAAGTAATAAGTGAGCCCTAAATGGGAACAATAACATTTCTGTGATAGCACTTTCTCAGAGATGGAGGAATTTACTTGTGTGGGATATTGCCTAATGGCTTTTCCTTTTTTTTCTCTCTGGATTCCCTTGTTTTATATTTCTGTATACTCTGTCTTTAAGCACTGGTTGTGATTAGTACACCTCTGAAGCAACTATCCACTGTCAGATCAGGTATTAGGCTCTGAGCCACTGATTTGGTCCATGATGGTAAGTTTGACATTTCCATATTCAGTGGATTATCACCGAATATCTAATATAGAAAAAGAATAATGCATGCATGTAAAATATTAAAAATGTATATAAAAATAATACATAACACCAGCAATAAGTTCTGGACAGATGCTGCTGTCCAGTACTGCTTTTTCCTCTCAAATCTTTTAATCCTTTTGCCTTTAGAAATCATTGATATTTAGACTTTTCCAACAAATTTCCCATATAATTCTGCAAATAATTCTTAACTTACTGCTCACAATAAGACAACTGACAGATGTGGGGTAGTAAGGCCTTTGGTTGCTATGGATAGTTGCAAGATCAATTCTTAAGACTGTGTGTGCATGGCAAAGCAGAGCAAGATCCCAACCTCTTTGTGAAGGGAGCTATGGCATTTCTCATTCAGTGTCAATCTGTCCTTTGTTTTCCGTTCCTGATTTTGCCACAGGCTTTTTGAGCAAATAATTTTGTCTTGCTGGTCTTTTTCTTCCTTGTTCTCCCCTCTTCATCATTTACACTGTACTTCTATAAGAGTTGTTCCTATAACTCTTGCTCCATAGTGAGACTGTTCCTAGCTTAATTTGGTGTAAGCAAGGTCACCACTTAACCAAGCATATTAAGCCAGCTACACAGAGCAGAGACCTGATTTACCTTTATGCAAATTAGAAGAATTGGTTTTGGTTTTTTATTTATGTTTACTCAGTGAAATTATGCCAGTTTAAAAAAACTGAAGATTTGACCCTTACTGTTCCAAGCACTAATTGTTATGTGACGTATACATGAGGGCAAGGAGACAAGAAGACTGTCTGATCATGAAGATTCTAATTGATGCTATTTTGGAACATAGACGGACCCCTTAATTGTTAAGATAATTGTAATAAATTTATACACAGAATGGCCAAGGTACCTGCAGTCAATGCCATGAATTATATTTATTCCCCCGTCTTTTAATAAACCCAAGTCCTGAGAACAGCTAACAACACTGAACGCACAGACCTGATAAAAGACATTGATTGCATGAATAATGACAAATAAAACAGAACTGTTTGATGAGGATAAAATCTGAACTGTCAGTATTGTGTTGCTAGGATTGTGGTGAATGCCATCTACCCTTAGGATACTGTATAAGGTGAGCTTACAGGTCATCTCTCTCTTCCAGGACCTTCCTGTACTTTCCTTCTAAGGACCCACAGTCACGTTATTGAAAATTAATAGACGGATGTCTGTAAAACAAGCATTGTGAGAAAACTGGATTTAAAGGACGGGAAAGATGATATGATGTTTACAGCGAAGGATAGGGATTTCTGAGACTTTAACCTGATAGATGACCCCCATCTTTATTTTTCTACTGACTGTCTGATTTTAGGCAAATCATTTAATTTCTCTCCAGTTTCTGCATCCATAACATGGGAGATATACTATTATATCAGAGTTGGCAAATTTCCCTTACTAAACAAGCTGATAAAATCCTCATCTCGCCAAGAACTGCAAGGAAAGGGAAGGAAGAGCTTGGAGAGAAAATCTCAAGAAGGTGATGACAAGAGTTTGCTGGAGGTTTCACTGCTCTCAGTTTGTACAGTGTGAATATGAACAGGAATCCCAGAGGAACCCTGAAATTTCAGCGACAACACCACCTGTCAGCTCGTACCTTCCTTAGCCATTGCATTCTTACTGCTAATCAAATGACACGGTCATTGTGTCACAGTCATGATTGTTGGAAAGCGCCCTGGGGATCATGCGTCACCATTTGGGTACTCCTCTGATATAAGAACATCCCTGGAATTTATTCATTAGTGCTGGGAGTTCTCTGTGGTGCTCAACTACTGTTTCTGCAAGGAAAGCTAAGGAATATATCCATCCTTGAGGGGAAGTTCAGAATAATCTGTTTCCCACTGTTTATTTTTTTTTCTAAAATGGACAAAAAAGCCCATTCTTTTTTAACTGAAGCCAGTAGCACCCAAGGGTTTTTCTTGATTTGCAAAATCAAATTGAGTCTGAAGATTTAAACATCAAATATTGTTTATGGTTATTTACACTTAGGGAGACAAAATTTGGGATGATGGCTGCAGCTTGACATCAGAATCAACTGCAGTGCAATATTCAATAAATATGGATTTTTTTTCATCAGCTGTGTCAAATAAAACATCATGAAAAGAAAATCAAAGATCACTATCACATGACAGTATGATGGTAGTACACCTTGGAAAAAGGTCAAATGCAGGATACTTTTTAATCAGTTGTTTTACTTTAGAGATCTTTCTCCTATTGAAACATTACTAGGTAGAAAGAACAGTTGTATTCGCCCAGTGTCAAGGAACTGCTTCGGTACTAAATCTCTTTTGTATAGCTGATAACATATTTTCAAATTATGTTTCTTCCATTGGGCTATATGTTTTTTGCAATAATCACAAGCAAAAAGAAGCAGAATTAAGGAAGCTAATGGAGTGCTTACACTTGCATAACCCTTCTCTCATGTGATATTCACAGTCCAGACCCAGAGACACCAAACAAGAGCTTCCACACAGCAAGATTGATTTGGAAAAGTCAGAATTCAGAATCCACTGGAAACAGTAGATTTGGTAGAGATTTCATATCAAGTGTCTACTGACTTCAGCTGAAATACCCTGATTCTGCTGTCATAAGAGAAATCAGAAATAGGAGACGGTGCAATTAGAAAAGCAGCTTGCATCAGAGTAGAATACAAATCACACTCCTCATTCCCTCCCTTCCACTAGCAGTGATCCAACTGCTGTGACAGACTGGCATGTCTCTATATTGAATTAACATTTTGCACTGAATTCAGCTAAGGCAGCTGCTCTACACAGGGAAGATTCTTGAAGCCTCATTGAAGGTCAATGCTGAGAAGGCATGAAAAGAGCTTTTGACCGCCTCTCACTTGCTGGCCCACCCCTGTAGAAAAATATTCTTTCTATACAGATGCTAATAGGGAATATGGGAAGGATCTGGGAAAGATCTGATCTAGGCTGAAGTCACTGTCCATATAAATATAAGCACAGAGGACAAAAGTGGCTTAAGAGCAGGGTGCTGTGCTGCGTAAGGAGGCACTGACACATGAGGAGAACTTGCTGGAGGATTCACCTGGCCTGAAAAGCAAGGTTTTCCTGATGTCACAGCAAGGGTAAGATAAGACATTAGGAACTTTTGTTTTCAAAACTGTCTAAGTCTTGTTTGTTTTAAGACTGCAGACAGTCTCAAAGTAATTTGGAAATGTCTTTGCTAAGCTTCCTTTCCATGCTTTTCTTGTGACCAAAGAGGCCAAGAACCTGCAGTTTCAGAAGAATGTTTGGGAGTTTGGGAAGTGTTCAGCTAAAAATCAGGGGGTTTCTAGTATGTCTGTGGGATTGTGCCCTGTGTTTCAAAGAAGGAAAGAAGAAAGTTCCACAGAGAAGCAGACTGTCAGGCTGAATGAGGAGGCTAAGTAGATGTGTTACGTCTGTAACAGAAAACCTATAAATGTGGATGTGGTCCAGATTCTCCAGTTTTGGAAGGAATGGTTAAAAACATCGTTTAGAGACAGCCATTGTTTTGATATGCAGAGTATTTGTAGGTAAAATAACTTATTGTTTTGCATTTACTGACCCCATCTTCATCATTGGTTCCAAGAAAGCAAGTGCAATTTTCTTATCTGACCTTTGGGATATTTGAATGAATTACAGAGAAAAAGAAGTTACAACTAGCTGTAACAGCAAAGTGAGAATGTACTGAATTACTCAGACGAGATAAAACTGAGTTACTTTTGTTGTGAACTTAATTCTCACAGCAGCACTCCCACCAGCCTAATCATAGTTCGGGATATTGGGAATTCTCTCTCCTAATCACCCATTCTTTCCCTGACTTTGGCTTTTGGATAACATTTTTGTTATGTGCATATAATGTATAATGATGTATGACCATAAATCCCAGACTGAAGTTATGTATAAGCTCCTCAATCACCCAGTGCTTGGAAAATGCTTTCACTTCAACCACTTAGCCAGGGTTGACAGTATATCCCACTTTTGCCTTTGCTGCAAAGGCTGTGACTTACATATGTACTCAGATACGAAGTAAAAAAACACTTCTAGGGAAGTCTTTCTGTTACAGGTCATCACTCTTACATGGAGAAAGACTACACTTAGTGTCTAACTGGACTTAATTTAGGTACCTTCAGGCTCCTTCACAAAACCCAATGTTCGATATCTTAAAAAAAAAAATAAAAAGATTGGAGCAAGAGGTGTGCCTTATTTGCTGCATCTACTGCTTCTTATAAGGTACTTTGCAGCACAAGAACATTTTATCACTCAAGGTTAAGCAACACATATTGAGCCATCTCAATCCCAATACTGCTCAGTACAGTAAGATACTATCCATCTTTTACGCGTATTTCAGTACTTTGTAGCACCCTTCAGCAATCCTAGGTTGCTTATCCACCTGACAGATTACCCATGCAGTTGGTGCAGGAACACCCGGGATAGGTCTGTGTAAGCATGCACCAGTGTAGCTATGTTTGGGCAGCAGTGGGCAGAGTGGACGGAACACCTCACCTCTGGGTTAGTTCAGGGTTCCGTGCACTCCACAGTCAACACCATCACAGGTCTTTCATGTCTCCATCCTCTCATTGTAGAGTTGTTGCTGCACGTGGCTTCAATTATCCATACCACAGAATCACAGAATCACTAAGGTTGGAAAAGACCTGTAAGATCATCAAGTCCAACCATCAACCACCACCACCATGCCCATTAAACCATGTCCCACAATGACTCGTCCACACGTTCCTTGAACACCTCCAGGGAGGGTGACTCCACCACTTCCCTGGGCAACTTATTCCAGTGTCTCACCACTCTCTCAGTAAAGACATTTTTCCTAATATCCAGCCTGAACCTCCCCTGATGCAACTTGAGGCCATTTCCTCTTGTCCTGTCACTAGTCACTTGGGAGAAGAGACCAACACCCACCTCTCTGCAACCCCCTTTCAGGTAATTGTAGAGAGCGAGAAGGTCTCCCCTCAGCCTCCTCTTCTGCAGACTGGACAACCCCAGCTCCCTCAGCCGCTCCTCATAAGACTTGTGCTCCAGACCCCTCACCAGCTTCGTTGCCCTTCTCTGGACACGCTCCAGCACCTCAATGCCCTTCTTGTAGTGAGGGGCCCAAAACTGAACACAGCATTCGAGGTGCAGCCTCACCAGCGCTGAGTACAGGGGCACGATCACCTCCCTACTCCTGCTGGCTACACCATTTCTGATACAGGCCAGGATGCCGTTGGCCTTCTTGGCCACCTGGGCACACTGCTGGCTCATCTTCAGCCAGATGTCAGTCAACACCCCCAGGTCCTTTTCTGCAGAAGAGCTCTCCAGCCACTCCTCCCCAAGCCTGTAGCGTTGCATGGGGTTGTTGTGACCCAAGTGCAGGACTCGGCACTTGGCCTTGTTAAACCTCATACAATTGCCCTCGGCCCATCGATCCAGCCTGTCCGTATTTTAGCTTTCTCTGGGTTACCCCACCTCTCCGTTATCTCTGTTAATTGAGCTCTGTCTGAACAGTTATTTTGCAATTGGTGAACTGAAGGCTGGAGAGGGGAAAGGAATTGCCCAAGGACACAGAGGAATTCTATGGCAATGTCAGGGAGACACTAAAGCACATTAATTATTTACGTTACCTGCTATTTAAATGGGGATGCATGCACAGAAGCGATTGGAGTGCAGAGCAGTGGAAACTTGAACCAATTCATCTATTAACATAGAGCAGTGCAATGTGTTCTCACCGGCTCATTTTCCAGTTTGACTTCAGTTTGTTGGCCCTATGTGGTGCCCAGGCTGATATACCAGGGCTTATGAGCTGGGACCACAGCCGCATGAAGGAGTTAGGCTAGAATCATAGCCCAGCTGCCTGACAAGCAGCCACCTTAAGTGCCTCTCAACTGCACTTGCCCACAGGTCCTGTTTCAGTGTTCACATGGACAGAGGAGCTTGGATATCTCGGTGTCTGCCTTTTGGAAGATGTTCTTTGTGTCCTCTGTTTCTTGACGGTGAATTTTGGATTGATATGACGTTGGGAATCATACATGAGGCTCTGTCTACCTTACTCACTTCGGTCTCTGTGGCTGCTTTCCATCAGGACTATCTCCTTTTACAGAAGGACAAGCACGTTGCTTTCTGTATTCTCGATTCTGACTAAGGGGAAATATTTATGGCCTTATTTATAATTGCAGACCTAGTGTAATTACAGTTATATATTAAGATTATATTTTCCAAAGAGCATTAATAGAAGTAAAGGTAATAAAAGTATTAGCTGTCTTAATGCTGAAGCTATGGAATTATCCTTATGTACAGTTCCTTAGAAACCAGAAGTTATATACAGTCCCCTGACTGTGTATAACTCCTGTGGTCTGGCATTTCTTTGGCAACTGATCACAATTTAACTCCAAACCGCCTGAAACCAGTGTCTAGTGGAAAGAAGAGCATCCACTTTGTCATAGCAGTACTTGTAGAGTCAGCTGAGGTAGCTAAGATTTCAGGGGCTCCTGCAGAGCAAATGCCCTCAAATCCAGCTCAGACCCCCACACCCCCCTCCCCAGTCTCAGCTGAGAACAGGTCCACAGAGGTCAGTGAATCCAGTGTGATGTAGCCACTATGTCACAGCTCAAACCTCGGGATGGCTGCTCCCTGATGCTGGTCCTTCCTGAGGGCTCTTGCACCAAACTGCAGCCTGGGATGAGTGGAGATGGGCTCTGGCAGCAGAACGACCCGCTACCCAGCCCTCGCTGGTGGAGAATAGCAAAACGCTTGCCTCATCACAGAAACCTGTACTTCACAAGCAAATGAGGAAACTTCAGATCAGCTCTCTCAGTGGCTTTTATTCTTACTACATCCTACAACTGGTGCTTACTAATCATGCAAATTAATAAAAATGCCTTGAAATAAAGGTTCTTTTGCTGAGCCTCTACCTAACATGTGCATTTACACAAAAGAAGTTGTGCCCTCACTTTTTGATGTAGTCTCACCACTCAGCCATGCCTGCATTTCATGATAAAGATAGGCAAACAAAACAATGATTTTGTTTTCTTAGCTCTCCCTTACTAAACAGCTCGCACTCGTGCTTATCTCCTCAGACACTGTTTTGGCACTTGTTTTGTGGCTGGCTGTTGCTTCAAGTGAAGAACAAACTGGCTGCCTCTTGGAGCACCACCATTTAATCTTTCTCAGAAAGGTTCTGTTGCCCCTTTATCTGATGTCTCTACCTAAAGGCTCTGCTAAAATTATCATTGAACAAGAATCAAAAGGCATTGCATCTGACACAGTTAAAATGTTTAAAAGATTTAAATCACACCTTAAACATTTTTTTTTGCAAAATTAATCAACAGCATTGTGGAAAATCTACCTTTACATTGCTTGTGGTGTAATGTGGTATGAGGGATAGTTCTACAGAGAATTATATGCTGGAACAATTGGAAAAATTATTTATAGTATAGAAGAAGGGTCATGGAAAAAATGAAGGGAATCAGAGAATGCAATGAAATCAACATCCAGGCAAGGATTCAAGTTCCTCAGTTTTACACTGGGTTGTGAATCCTGAAAGGTGTCTTAGCTTATATTCAGAGCCAGCTTTATAATCAATAGAAATATTGAAGTCATTAAATGGAGATGATTGCTTAGGCACAACAGAAATCTAGACAGGGGGTTAATTTGCTTCTGAAGCATAACAGAATTATGCCATTATTCCTAGTTTACACCACTTTTAAAGAGAGACAGTTTATGATATCCAAGTCACTGGATTTGGTTTGAGCTCATCTCCAGCTTGTGGATGATTGTGAGTGGACCTGTTAAAAAGAGGTATTTGGTTAACCACATCCTCACTAGCCCCTGTTAAAAGCAGATCCTGCACTGCTCTTGCAACGAGCAGTCAGACTATCCTTTCCTACTTCTTGTCAGCTAGCAATAAAACACCAGATGGTGTCCTTCCAAAAATAAATTCATTATAGTTTCATTCTGGGTTTTCTTAAAGAATTTAGGGACAGAACTTCAGCTAATGCAAATCAACACAGTGCCGCTGAAGTCAATGCAGCTATGACATTTTATACCATCTGAGTACTATGAACTAATATTTTTAACTTTTTGGAAGGAATACCATATCCTTTCTCCCCACATTTAACAAGTTTCATTGCATGTTTTATGCTAGCCACCTTACCCAGAATTCACGGCTGTTGCGCCTTTGTATACAGCAATTCACAGGCCATGTTGTTCTGTGTACTGGATTAGACTAATTCACTGTTAAGACTCCTGTAACCATTATCATTTAATGTCTTTGTTTATCACCATCGGAGACTCTAGGACACCCATTAGCTTCCTCTGGTGACACACAGGACTATTCACACGAGAGTACTTTAAGAGCCACTGGCATCTGAATAACCCTGTGATGCTTATGGTTCTGTGTGTGTTTAGTTTTCTCTAATTTCAACTATTGAATGAGGACAGAAGTCTTCAATTGTACCCTTAACCTAGATTGATAAATAATTCTAATAGTAAAGCATCTTAAAAGAAGCCTTGAGCATTCTTCAGATAAATCAATTAAGACTCCTTTCAGAACTGTTATTATGCCCTAGCAATTAGTCATTGTTTAGTCAGGCTGTGCATACTTATCTCTTTTATATATTGCTCCTTCCAGCCTCACGATAACTTTTGTTCTTTTTCTCCAAGCTCCCTTCAGCTTATCTGTGTCTTCCTGGCATCACCATGCCCAGAAGTGAGCATGAATTTGCTTGCAGATGGAAAGCTGCATCTACAGAGCTACAAACCACAAAACAGGGAGTCTCTGCCACCCTATTCCAAATGTGAATATTAAAATACCTAAACACACATTACTGGTAGTCAGTATCAGCTGTGCAATATGTAGGTAATAATAGCCCAAGAGGGAAAAGGCGATCATAGAATCTGCCTTTAACTTTTGTCATGTGTCCTCACAAGAACACTTTTATCCCATTTCTCATACCACAGATAAAATTGTTCCACCAACTGCTGCTCCCCCATATGCCTTGCCTTCCAGTGTTGGGGAGCGTCAATGTGGAAGAGGCTTTTTAGAACCCTTCTTTAGCATTCCCAAAATTAACTAGCCTGTTTTCTGCAAACAGATGGGGGGTGACCTGGGATTTGGAATTCAGCTGCTTCTCAGGCAAAAACTTCTTTAAAAAATCTCCCAAGAGGAGTTGTAGGAAGGAAACAGGTGCTTTCAGGAAAACAGTAGCACTTATTTATCAAAGATGCAAGAAGAAGATCAATTTTATTCCTCCCACTTGGCGATAGAGCTAAAAACACAGAGAGTGGTGTTGTGGGCCACAGTGACACCCATAATAACACATTTGTGAGGCTTCACCCAGGCTTTTTAGGAATCAAACCTACTAAGTCTAGCATGTTATCCTGTGCTTAATCAACTCATCTTTTTCTACATCTCTTCAAAATGTGTACAGCTCTGTTCTGCTCAGGCTTCGTCCCTGACCCCTGCATGGCCCCCATCCTTGTGAGGCTCATACTCATGAGCAGTCTTCTAGTAGATGCCCACAAGCTCAGGCTCACGCTCACAGTTGTGGGAGCCTTAGGCCATGGTGGAGGTGATGCTTCAAGGGGCAGAGACTGTGGGTTAGTGTTGGGTGTGCTCCACAGCATGTATAGGGGGGACTCTGCCAAAATATAGCTTGCCACCTTGTTTAAATTCTCTCCCACCGTTAACCTACTGCAGCCCTGGGTGCTACTTATTGACTCCTTTTTAAGCTTTGCTTTACAGTGTAAAATTTTATCCCTGTCCTGGTCCTGTGTGATCTAAAAACTGCTTGTCTTTTTTCATCTGAGCACCCCAAAGGTTGAGCTAAACAACAGCAACAAATGTGGCTTTGTATTTTAAATGTCTGCTTACTCTGCTGTCTATGATTTCTTATCTTGCCTTTTCGGACAAAATTTGATAAAAGATGTCTGTGTTAAGCACAGATTTATCGAGCTTTTGGTCACCTGATGAAGAACAGTCCTTATCCCCAAGTTAGGTTTGCCCCATTGATTTGCCCAATTTTCATTTATTCTAAAACCCTGTTTTACCATTTGGTAGTGCAAAGAGGGCTTCCTGCACCAGGATGTGGAGGCCTCAGAAGTTAATACATAAGTAACAGTAAAACACCATCCTTAAAAAGGTCACATCATGATTTTTGTAATAAGTGTCAGAACAATGCATCTTTTCCTGCAATGGTTGTTAATTCTTCCTGTGTATCTATATCTCAACCACTGCTGAGTAAAGGCCTTTACTATTTTTTTTAAATGGGAAACATACTGATTTTTTTGTTTTGTTTTTATTTTAACTTTGTTTTTCTGAGAAGGACTAACTCCAAGGAGAGCATTACAGGCTGTATAGGATCCATTGTATTTTTCGTGCACAGAGGCACATTATGGATCAAAAGCAAGCGAAAATGCTGGGTTTGTTGTAGGTTTCATTTTACAGTCAGGATGGTGAACACACCTGTTTGTGTCACCAGCCTAGAATATATCATTTTATGGTTCTCAGGGGTTATTTATGATGGAATTATAGGATATTTCATGATTATTTGGAATGGTATTTACAGAAGGCAATACTAAGCTTGGTAGTTCACTTGCAACCAAAAATGTGAAAAAACCACCCTATAATTCATTTTTAAGTACCCTCTGGAAATCATGTAATTATATTGTATGACAGTGTTGAAAAAGGAAGAAATAGAAATTTTTAAGTTGTTTGTGTTATGGTCTTTAATCAAGCTTATATACATACAGGCTGGCAACTAACAAAGGATAGGCAGGTTACAATGAACGGCATCACAGTTTTTTGGTTTTAGATATGATCTTTAGATATGATCGGGTTTCATACACCAGACTACTTCCCTGACATCTATTGTAGACAGATTTTGGAGCAAGAAAAGGAAAAGCTAGCTTTCTCCTCCAGTATTTCCAGCCAGAAATGGAAGTGCAAAGCATCTTGTGAAATCTCATATGATTCACAAGAGAGTGGCAGAGCCATCAGGGCTCACGCAGGAGACCTCTGCCTTGTCTGAGGAAGACGGTTTCTCTCCCTCTGGGGGTTTAACAGCCAGACGCTATCCCCATGCCCCATGCCGAACCCACAGTGCCTCAGCCACTGCAAACAGCCATGGCCCCATTCCTCCCATGGGGACCAAGGGCTGGCGGGTGCACATCAGAGGCATCCAGAAACTCCATCCTAGGACTGACACCAGGGAGAAAGCTGTATAAAGCTGCCCAGTCCCCACTCACTGCCCACGGTTTAAAATGGCACTATACTTTGAGATTTAAAGGTATTTGTAAATTCAACAACAGCATGAAATTTCAGTCTCTCTTGTTTCCCCCACACACTGTGAAAAGACTTCAGAGCTAGAAAAAACAGTCAGCATTTTCTTTCACAAGCCATTGCACAAAATAAATATGTAGCAGAAAATGGGTATAGATGTCTCTCTTACTTGCCTTAATAGGACTAAACACCAAGAGAGAAGCTTGTACATTCTGATCTGGTAACAAAAATGCAATCCTGTTCCTAAACAATATAAATAGCCAGAACCACAACTGATGGCATTTTTTTTCTGCTTTCTTTTCGACTTCCTTGTACGTTATTTGCTTTTGCCTTGTCCTTTGTCTATCTGGACAATAAATAGTCTGGAGCAGGAACAATATACTGTTGTATATTTGTAAAATGCACAGCAGAAAAGGACCCTTATCTTGACTGAATCCTCAGAAGTAGCAGATTGAACTTAATAAATAATGATAACAAATTAGTTCAATGTAGGGGAAATATTTTTATTTACCCCAAATGAAAATTTGACCCATTCAAACTGAAGTTACTCACAATATTTATGTGTAAAATCAGTCTTTTGCAATGGGAAACAGGACCAGTGAGCTCACAGAGAAAGAAAATAAGGAAATACAGAATGAAAAAAAAGAACAGAAAAGGAGAAAGAACATCCTGTGAGTTGTCCCACATAGGAGAGGAAATATTGGAAATCTGCAGTCTTGGCTTTGGGGAAATGCTGACATGTTATTTTGTCTTTCTAGTCTGGGACTATTATTAGAGACGATTAATTTGCAGATTGCGTGCAAATCACCCATCCATGGATTGAGATCATGGATTACCAAAGAAAATTTTCATAGAAAAGAGCTGTGAAGGCTTAGGTGTCCATCACGAGTGATAAATGGTACAGACCTGATTTGTCCAGCTTTACTTCAGATGCTTTCAATTCCCCTGTTTATAGGAATTGTTGTTGATTCTAGGAGGGATTCACTGTTCTCTGAGAAATTCTCCATCTTGCGTATACTCCTTAGTAAACCCAGTGCATGTGGCAGTGGTGACAGCTGAACAAAATAATAATTTATGGGTTACAAAGACTCACTTCTATCCAAAGAAAGAGTGAGTAGAGGGCGTGCAGAACTGCTTGGGAGCTGCAGAAGGACAAGCCTGATTGTTGTGCTCTACAGATAAAGTTTTTAATATCAGATTTTGCCATTGCAACTTCATGACTTCTTTTTCTTATTTAGTGAGAAATTTGCTGCATGCACCAAAAAATATTTCTAGCAGGAGGGAAGGCAGGTTGGTTTACTCTGGAAGTAGAAGGCAGGTGCTCAGTGCTTCACTGGGCAGTAGTTATTGGGAAGAGGACTGTGAAAGTTAAATGAGGTACTTTGGTATCAGGAGGCATTTGCAATGAACTGACAACTCACAGATAGCAAGGAAAGCAGGCACGCCACCTGCGTCGTATTACATTACCTGACGTGGGGCATGCTCCTGTCACGTAACCTGAAATGTGGACTTTGGGGAAACACTCTCTAGGTCCCATACCTCTCCATTTAATGACTGACAGCTTTAATGGTCTACGGGATGTATTTTCCTAGGAAAAAGGTATGCTCTTCCTGCACTGCTAACACAGAAATCAACCTAACCTAAAAATGTTGGCAAAATGTAATTAATACAAGTTAGCTGGCCAAAATCAACCCTGAATACCCTTACAGTTTGTATTTTAAGCCTCTAAAGTGTGTGAAGGCTATAAAAAAATCAGTAGAACATTTCTAAATGGTCTGGAAAATTTTGTTTTCATTTTGATGTGAAACACTTTCAAGTTTTGTCTTTCTCCTTCAAAAAATAAAGAAGAAATAGAAGAATGTAGGGGGTTTATTGCCCTTCTTCCTTCCAAAAAGAAAGTCCCTGTAGTTTCTGATGTCACTGGCAAATTTCAAAATAAAAGATCATAATAGTTTAGTAAGGTCAACAAAATGTTCACTTTCTTCAACACAGAAAAACACATTGCTAGAGAAAATAGTGGCTTGCAGAGAGCTTTAAAGAAGCTGTTGTTTCTTATTGCCTGTGCTGTTGATTCATAGGACATCAGGGACTATTCTTGGTGAACTGTAAGGAACACGGGCAGGTTAGCCCTGCAGCGGAGTATATCTATTCAAAATGCTTCCGATGGTTTTCTTTGCAATTTGTTATCTGTGGTTTGCTTATGGTCCAGATGTGCAGTGGGGAAGTCTGGGGCTGCCCTACCATATGACCTGATCCATCCCCTGTCACAAATCTGAACGCAGCGTTGCACGGCGGAATAATAGCAGTGCCATCACTTTTGTGATCCTTCATGCCAGAAAAAGGCATATCTGTGCCTGGCAGATGGGGCAGAGCAGCAGAGAGGCTATGTGGGTGACAGTGGCCTGTGCGGACAGTTAGGGTAGGAGCCAACTGCGTGACACCCATGCTTAGTACATGAGACTTGACAAATCTGCCAGGACACCACAAAGACACCCAAGAGCAGGTTAAACTGCCCCTTGAAAGACTTAGCTTTGTAGCAAAACATTCAGGGGCCCCAAGGTGATTCCCTATCTTCTGCATTTGGAGGCAAGTGCATTCCTAGCTCTCTTGCACAAAACCATACCCACAACGCCTTGAATCCAGGCTATCTGAATTTGAAAATCGGAGGCTGAGGAGATGAATCAGGAGGAGGGAGTAATTAGAGTTGAGATGTCATACTAAATCACAGGCCCTGGTTAGTCAAGCAGCTTGCTTCTGGCAGCACCAGTTGGATGCAATGAATGGTGGACAGTGGTAGAGTTTAATATTTTATCACCTGCTTTATTTTGCATGCAGGAGACCAGCTACACATTCACATTTAAATAAGGCTGCAGTTGCAGGCAGCTTCTTCAGGGGAAGAACTGCCGAGTGCTTGTTAGCTCACAAATGGCCGCTTTAAACCTCTGCAAAGCCAAAGGGTAAGTTACAGATAGGACTGGCAGAGGAATGAAAAATGGCATAAACTTCTTGTGTTTTGCAAAAACTACTGATGTTTCTATACTTGGTTTGTCTTTGAGGCTTTTTTGAGGTGACGGCACTGTTGTAGCAGGTCTACTTTGTACAGATAATTAAAAATGAGGACATGGGGAAAAAAATAACATTTAGTTTCAGTCAAGCCTGTAGCCTCAGATTTAGGGCTGTCACCTGAATCAGTGACAGGTTTAATGCTTCTTAGCTGCTGGAGATCCCAATAGAAAATTTTGTGGTGAACTTCCTGTGTGTATGTGTGTGCAAGTACATATAATTCAGTATGTATGTATTTGATGTGTATGGGCATGCAGCAGCTTAAAAGAACAATATTGTACAAAACAAGAACAGCACAGGTTATTCATCATGAAGAAATAGAAACAAAATGAGAATATTTAATCGTTGCACATCTAGAAAAGAAAAAATGGCCATTTGCTTGTAAAAGACCTTGTGACTTTTCCCTGTGTGCTCCTTTTTGATCTCAGACCTCATTGCCTGTCCCTGTACATCTGGGTTCAGCCCCAGTGACGGCTACTGCACGGGGTCAGTGCATTCCCTGTTCAGGTGTACTATTCCTGCTCCAGTGTGCTGTGCTGCTGGGCTTGGTGTCAGCATACACAGTGTCTGCGCATCGTGTAAGAGCAAAATAATACAAAGATTTCTCTAAGGGGTATAAATAGCTTTTGGATCCCACCATCCCTAAGGAAAAAGCCACCCCCATGTGAGATGTGAAACACCTGAGGTTCAAGGAGCTGCTCTGCACCATAAATGCCGCTTATAAATGGGATGGGTTTCTGTTCCTACTCCTGGGGAACAATTTGGTTTTCATAAGTAAAATAAAATTTAAAACAATTTAAAAAAGAAGACTTAAAAAATAATTTTTAATTACAGCTGGGCTTTAACTGCTTTTCAGACTTCTAGCAAGTAATCAACAGGAGTATATGTTTTATGATTATTCCAGTATGTCCTTTGCTAAAGCTGTGAAATGGGATGCTGTCTGAGCTTTGACTTCATCTAAGAAATGTGCAACTAGCCTACTTCATCGGCAATACAATTGAGCTTTAAATTATGAATTATTTTTTGTTACTATCAATATGCTTAATAATCTAGTAAGTGTTGAACACTAACATTTTCAGTGCTGGATATTACCTTACTGAATATAGTAGAATCAATATTATTGGCTATAATGTAGTAATTGATCCGACTGACTCTGCAGTGTTCCTTGCTTCTGTAAAAAAAAAAAAGAAAATATTTACTTCAGACAGAAGAATGCATAGAGAAAAGGTCAAGACTGTGATTAAAGCCCATAATAGAAATGCAATTAGAAAATCTGCTTTATCCCACGAGGGCAGAGTTTGATCTCAGTTATATTGAGATGTTGCTGTTGAAATCAATGTACCAGACCAATGGGTAGGGGCTAGAGAGCATTTCTCCTCAGGCTGAATAAACAACCTCTATCCAAAATGGACTGAATTCAGCCCCCAAGGGCTTTGGATCAGGAAGACATTCCTAGGTCCCGTGTGGGCAGAGCGACACCACATACTGTACTGACACAGCGGTACCTTTCCTACCCTGAAATGAGTCCTACACTAAACCTCACTGACCATGTTCATTGCCCTCTACTCCTTCCACCAAGGTCTGCAAGTGGGAGCGATAGCTCGATGACGAGCTGCTCCTCCTCCTCCCTTCCCACTTGTTTCAAGAGCTTTTCCGTTCCTGGTGATGGGTAAAATGCAGCCCTTGAGCTTCACCAGTTTACAAGACAGCAGAGCTTGTAAGGAGTATGATGAGGTTAAATGGTATTCAGTAGGCCTAAATATAGTCCTTTTTTTATATTTTCAGTTTCTTTCCATTATCCCTGGCATTCAGAAGTGCAAGAATATCAGTGATGCACTATGATACTAAAATTACGATAAAATCATTGAATTTGTCTTTTTTTCTCTTTGTCATCCAGTGCAGAATGTCCTCACAAAGTACTTAACAGCTAATTCAGACCCCAGGTGTACTTGGCTGTTGATGGGGGTGGGTTGTATTTATGTCAGTGTGGTGACTAAGAGCCCCAACCATCAGCCAGGATAACTCTGAGCTACAAAATAATTTTTTCAGTTTTTCCTAATTTTCAAATCCCTATTTTTTCTGGTGAAAGAACAAATATCTCTCTAACAAATGTAAAACATATTTTCAGACACCCTGCAAATAGCCTGAAGACCTCTTTACCCTGGAGTCCAGATAACCTACACAAGAATCTGCCTACAAGTCTCTGGAAAAATCTTAAACAAAAGCAAATAGAAAAAGTAAAAAAAACCATATAGAAAAAGTCTCTGGGGTTTCCTGGGAAACAGAATTTCTGTTTCATGAGAAATTTTGATATCATGAATGTACGTTCTGAAATTGTAATGGAAAGTGTTAACAGTACCCACTCAGTGGTATTAAAAAAGATACTGATAATCAAGAATTAAAATAATTATGTCATGTTATTTAATCATTAACCATGGTATTTATCTTAATAGTATTATAATATATGAGAGATAAGGTACATATGACAAAATTAATAAATTAATAACAGTATTACAGTGTTTCTATTTTAAAATAATATTGTTTGCAATAGTACTGCTAAAATAGTATTTCAGTATTCACATTTTTCTAGCAATAATCTGTCAAAACCCACAGTCTTCCACAATGCCTTGTTTCAAGCCCACTTAGGATTTTTGATAGAAACCTGAAATTTCACAGGATATCGTGATGTACCATTGAGTGTTTTTACACCCCTCTTTTTACAGGTAATAGACAGATGTGTACACTGATGAAGTAACTGAACTTCTCTGAAGTTTTGATTGTGCAGTCTGATTCTTGCACAGCTTCCAGACCTACACAGATTCTATATGGGGAGGATGAGTGCAAGAGCCGTTCTGCAGTATTAATTACTCAAAATCAGCAAGCACTGCAGCATCATTCCTTAATGTCACTGAAGCACTTCCCTGGCACTGGACTGGCACTGGACTGGTGATTACAATGATACTTCCAGCCTGTACTTGAAGGCAGAGAATTATCATGTCACCTGTGTGTCCAGGAACCAAGCGAGAGCTGATTCTCTCCTTGATGCCAGCTGAAGACATGTGCATTCATTAATAGTAGTTTTGTAATCAGTACTTTTTAACCAATACTTTTGTCCAACATCCGTGGAACTTATTTTCTTTTTGCTTAATTTGCTACTTCTTGCTAGTTTGCAATTTACTTGCTCACCCTGATGATTTCCAGCCTGGCACAAACATTTCAGCAACAGTGGTCATTTTTAATCCTTCTGCTTAAATAAACATCGGCGAGGTTGGCCTCTGAGCCAAGCAATGGCGGCTGGTTAACCTTCTGCGTTACATGCGGAGCTAGCACAGCATGCTCATCCTCTAGGCACTAAGCTCCAGCGTCCTTTCTTGTCTTTTGTAACCTCATGGGCTATTGTGTTAATATGCAGACCATTACTACTTTGCTGATGAGACAGACTGCTGAGGATCAATATGTCTCTGCATTTGTCAGCCCCGTATACCCCAGAGTTAAGTTCTCAGCTCTGCTGCCAGTGCTTGTGTCCTGCTGTTTAATCACAGGGAATTGTCGATTCCTTATACAGTGTGTCCGTACACCAGGCTTGGTGGGGCGCTTTGCAGAACAAGTAGGGAAGATCCAAATGTCGTATTTGTTTGGCTCCCACTGCTTGAGTAATAGTAGGTGCAGCCAGAATACCAGAGGACAGCTTGCTTATGGGGTCACTGCAGCTCAACAGCTAACCATTGATGTTGTCAGGCAGACTTGGGAAAGATGCCCAAATGCTATCAACTAGAGGACATTGCATTTTAATGAAAGAAAAAAAAAAAAAGAAAAAAAAAATCAAGATTAAAAAAAGAAGAAAGGTAAACTCCCTGGTCAAACATAATAAACAAAAGAAGAGATCTAATGGCACTTTTTTTCCTCCCTCTTGCTGCTCACTTTTTCCATGCCTTTGTCTTGATGCAGTAGCTTTAGGGAAAATAGCACTGGGATTCAGAGGAACTGAGTGCAGTAACATCATCTTGCGCAAAAACTCTTAATTATAGATCAAGTCTTTAAAAGACAAAAGCCCATTTCACTACAACAACCAATATGCTTGACATTTTTAACTGATATGATTTAAAATCAAGTACACTGCCTTCTTTTTCTTTTTTTACAAGAATACTTTTCCTAATTACAGTTTTCCTGGATATTTTTAGAAATAGGTGTTTCTTTGCAAATGTTGCAAATGCCATTTGTCTTGTGTTTTTTTAACTTGGATTGTCATGTTAAAAAATAAGCAACAGAAATTAGCAACAAAAGTTTGTAGTATAATAATAAGTTTCTCCTCTCCTCTATAGCCAAGTACTTGTACATGGTATCCATATAGTATGTTCTCATACACAGACAAATATTTTGAGTGATTTGGATGTGAAGCCTGGCCAGAGGTTTTCCATGTGTATTGACTGAAGCTTTTTATAGAATAAACCATGAATTTACGTTTGCTTTACCCTATGTTTTCTTTCTGTCCTGTATGTCTGAGGATAACATTGTGCAGAGATTTTGGGAGAATATGGGATGTGTTTCATGCAGCCTCCAGGGGTACTAATAGACTCTGGCATATCAGACAGATTCAGGGCTCCAGCTCAGGTGTCTCAGGTGTTTTGTTAACCAGTAAGGTTGGAAGATCACATACATTATGCAATCTCATTATTTTAAATGTGTGAATACAAGTCTGGGTCGTGCCACGCAGAAGTGACAGTGGTTGGTGGCAGCAATACGTACTTCAGAGCTCCACACGTGTTTGTAGCAAAGCCTCAGGGCTGAGGGAATCACACACTTTGGAGTTTTCTCTACTGACAGAGAACTACTTTCCCACTTTTCCAGCAAGAAACGTTCTGGTAAAATGTAGGAGGCAAAGCAATGTTGCTGAGAAACATAAGTAAGTGTGGGAGAAGCCAAAGAAGTGACTGGGTCTTCATACGTAATTTTTTTATCTGGTTCACTCTTTCAAAGAGCCGTCTAAAATGCAGAGCCCTGAGGATGTTTAGTTAGGGAGTCAAAGGGAACCTCTACTGATTTTTGTTTTGCAAGGGGTGCTGAATTTTAAGTACATCTTGAACAGACGTCCTCACAGCCTTGCTCAACTTGTCTTCCTGACAGCTTGCATGGAGCCTGCTGAACAAATCAAACCTGTACCTTTTGTTTCCTTAAACAGGCAGGGTGTTCCAACATTAGGAACGGCTCAGCTATCAGGTGCTCCATCCAGCCCCGTATCTCATCTCTAAGTATGAACCTTAAGGAAGAGTATAAGAACTGGCATGTGTAGAGTAGGCCTTCTCATGTCTGTCTTCCTAGATTTTAGTACGTTCATGCTGTAAAGAGATAATACAGACAGGCTGAAAGATAGAAACTGCAGGCAGGTCTACACAGGTGAATGCAGGCAGCGGTGGTCTGGTTCTGCTCAGGATAACGCGACAGCCGCAAGTGCAGAGCAGAAACGGCCCATCCGTCCACCAGTAGAAGGACTTCAGGCACGCACGGAGCAATTGCTTTCTCGCAGCATTGCCCAGGTACTGATAAACCAGAGCTGTGAGACATCCAGTTCCATGCTGGTAGCTCTGCATGGAGCCAAGCAGTCTGGGAAGCCCAGAATTGCTTGCCCGGGGCACTTCACTTGGCTAGTCTGCTTCAGAGCTACCCTCCTATCTTCGAGGAGCCTCCCAAACAAACTGATGAATCAGGTTGGGTTTTGACAGTCACCTACCTTAGGTTCAATGACAGTTTAATTAAGATAAGCTTCTCAGGAACATTTCTTTTATTTCAATGGAAAAATCTCAGATGTTATTTCACAAACGCAATGAGGATTGAGAAAATCTGGTCCCTTTCAAAATTCCTGAGGATCAAAGCATTTAATACCTATAAAAGGTCATTTCTTGTCTTAATGTTTGTTTTCTCCTCTGATTTAACAATCACTTTAGTGCATGTGTCCATAAACAGATCTCTTTTTCCTCCTAACCCACCTGCCCCCCAAATGAGATTATGCCTGTTGGTATCAATCAGCAATACAAAGCTACCCAGATTTTCACTGCCCTGATTCATTGTCTCTGCCGTAAATGAAGTTTTTCCATTGTTTGCAGAAATTCTTGAAATAATGGCTTCAGTTTCCTTGTTAATTATTCTTTTATTAATGATCTTTCAGATAGGTTTTCAAAGAGACTATGAATCTCTCAGTGAAAGTAATGGGCAGCTACTCACAGGAGTAATCCCATTACAATCAGCTGCACTTCTCTTTGTCATTTGGAGTAAGGTGCTAGAGCTCTGACCCTTACTGATTTACCACTCTTCATAATTAGTTGTAGTGATTAAAATGCATTTTAGATTACACTGCAGTTTCCTTTCCTTAGAAGTTTTTTTCACTGAGGACAAACTCAGGTTCTGAAGGTGAACAATTGTCCTCCAGTATAAAACAACAGCAGCGAAGAGGAATGCCACGGATAAGGCTTATAAAAGAAACCAGAAGTAGAGGTGCTTGGGCAAAAAGTGTTGCTGGGGGTGGAGGGGCTGTCTTAGATGACAGAGACAGCTCATGCAGGAATTTAGCGTACTAGCTTAATGAAACTGAAAACGCTGCGCAAAAAACTGACAGCAGCACATGGAAATAATGAATCAATCTGTTGCATCTGTATCTAATTAAGAATCATTATAATATAGTCTTTTTCTCTAGTGATCAGGATTAGTGGATACCCCACAGGAAAGAGGCTAATAAATAGATTCAAGTGCCAGGACATTACACATCTTTATCTAGGACTGTGGTTCTCAAGCACTTTTCTTCAATAACCCCAAATCCAGGCAGACTCTCTCTCCTCTGAGAATCTGACACAGTCAGGATTCCTTTGTAGGGGTTTTCAAGGCACTGCAGTAAAAAAAAAAAGCTGAATGCCTGGATGCTGCAAATAGTTTCTGGCAAGGGCAGACATTCTACTTCTATCTCTCTGCTACAATTAGAAAAGTAGTTTCCCTAATTTTTTCCTTTTTTTCCCCCCCTCTCTTCTGCCTTTCCTCCTTACTCCTCCTCAAAAAATCATTAAGTTGCTAAGAGCTTAATTTGCTTTACGCCACTTTGGAGATCTGTTATTTTACCCAAGGGTATAAATAACCCCACAGGAATCAGTATTACCAACTGGCACCCTAGAGCCGGATGATATATACCCTGGGAGTGGAAGGGTTTCCTGTATTTTCTTTCCTCCTGACTGTCTGCAGAATAGATTTTATTTCATCTTCTTTTTGCTATTGTTTTTTTGTTTGTTCGTTAGTTCAGAGGGGGATGGAGCAAAGGCTTTTTAGTTGGGGAAAAGGCTCTGCCATCCTTTTCTTTCCCCTGCCTGTTAGGGTACTTTTTCGACTGTGATGGTTTTGATACCAGGGGAAGCAATCTAGAATCATTGCTGAGATAAAGAGAGGAAGGCTACAGAGTGGAGTCTCAAAGCTGTCCCTCACGTCTTAGTGAAGCTTGAGGTAAAATGTTCCAGTGCCTCCATGAGGCCAGTTCTCCCTGCTGTGCTGGAGGCAGCTCTGGATGGAGACTGGTGCGAGGAGGGGGTGCTGGGAACTACGCCGGGAAAACACTAAACTGAGTATCATTTGTTGTAGCCGTTCATGGGATGCCTCTGCTATGTCACCGCCGTGCGCAGTAAAGAGCATTGTTCCGCTAATGTTCATCTCTCTTGGAACTGCAAGTGAATGTACAGCCCAATTAGTGCAGCAGCTTAAAACAATAAACTCTCCAGAATCTCTGGTGGGGGAAGCATGCTTTTATCTATTTGGTAAATAATTTATTAATCACGCTGATGTATCCTCCTTGACAGCAACAGAGCCAGATAAGTGATGGTTCAAAATCAATTTGTCATGGTCCAATGTGCACTCAGTGACCTACTTGGTTTGTTATATAGGTCAAACTTGTACACGATGCTCTGATAGCAGAGGCACTTCTTAAAAAAACGACAACAGCAACAACAAAACTCATGGCACAATTCAGACTGTGGGACCCTGTGCTGGCTGGCACTCAGCCACACAGCTCAGAAACTCAGCTTACAGAGAAGGGTGAGGACAGGAGCCGGGTAGGTGATGTTTTGGGCTCTCAATGAAACTGCCTCAAAAATGTGCTGCACTGGCAGTGCAGCAGCAATATCCAGGAGGTAGATCCATACTCTCTGACCTACTTCTATAACCTTGTTATTATCACACTGCCCTTTGCCATTGATAATATCCCTAGCATCCCCCTACTATTTCCCTGTTTGTCCTGCTTCAGTCTCTACTTTTCCTGCTCTCCCCTATTCACAAGATCTTTTTCTTCAGATGAGGTGGAAATTCATTCCCTCCTCCTCTTTCTACCTCTGCCGTGGAGTCCATATGACTCTCACAGTTTGAAGTCTTCTGCTTCTGAGCAGGCTAGTTGGGTTAAGGAACTAGATTATTTTAAACTGCAGGGAGACAGAAATTAAAACCTGTGGCAGAGTTTTTAAGTAGTCAGTTTGCTGGTGCTCCCTTTGTGGCTTCACGGAAGTCTTGGTTGCCATTTCTTGGTTGAATTTGTTGCACTGTCTTTCTATTTCACTAATACATGCTTCAGGGGTTTCTGCCAGTGAGTCCTGGAGAACTAAGCGGTGTGTGAGATGACATGTTGAATGGGCAGTACTGACACTCCCAAGAATTTCAAGCAGTCTTGTGATGATCTGCATGCTGTGTCTCATTCACTTGCCATCAGAAAGAAATTTCTCCCAAAATCGTATTGATAACCACTGTTTTAGGGAGGTGATATGAGCCTTAGTCCTCTGAGCAGTTTCACCAGACCAGTGCTCTGCTGCTGGAGGGAGCTGTGCTACCAACTGGACTTGTGAGCTTTCCTCCTCTCTTCCCATTGCACAAACTAGGTTGGTGGGGTTTCTTGTGGATTTTGATCTTTTTACATACCAGCTTAAATTTTTTATAGATTGTTAAGAAGTCCTTTGTGGCCAATGGTATGTAGTGGTGTGAAGTGGAGATTTTGCTAATGCTGGACACTAAGCATGTACTCAGTGATGCCCGTAATTGGAGGGTATTGCGCTGAATAACCCGGGTAGACCATTGCAGTCATACATTTGACTGTATTCCCTCTGATTGTCTTGAGAGTATGAAAGGGAAAGAGATTTTCTCTTCAATGACAGGTGCATGTCTTTTTAAGGAGTTTTCTCCTCGCTCCTGCTTGGCATTGCACCACTGCAGGGTTGCAACCTTCAGTGTCCAGCATTAGGTTTCAGTCCTCCTGCATGTTCTGCATGGTTAGTCCAATACACTAGGGTGGGTGCCAGCTGCACGCAGCAGGGATGGCTGCAAGTGCAAGGATCCACCGCTAAAGGAAGAGCATAGCAGAAATAAGGCATAAAATTTTGAATTTTTTTTTCACCTGGAACCTGGATTTTTTTTCAGCTGTGACTGGGAGGAACTAATGCTTTCTACAATAATGGTGGTGAGTAAAGTCTAGTCTTTTAATCCTTCTCTGTATTAGTGTTATCACCCTCTTAGTGGCACTGGTTCTCCTTTTGTCCAAAAATCTCTTTCCTCCATGACTGGCAATCAGAAAAGCAGCTAGGCTGCCAGATGGGGTACCACCACCACAGGCAGGAACTAAAGGGACTGGAAATAAACCCACCAATGTACCTTTTTCAATAAACAGTGTGTACCTTTAAGGTTGTTTATAGCCCTGACAAACACAGGACAGATTCCTCCCGTTTTTCTTGCCATTGTCCAGACACACAGTAAATTCTAGAAACCAAGAAGGACCTCTGGGGTCGTGGCATGAGCTTGTTTGGCCTTGGCAAATCAATAAAATCCCACTTGCCCCACCAACGATCTCTGATAGCGCCGTCTCCTTCCGTGGGTTCCCTGAAGGGCACCTACAACCCAGGATTTTGTACAAATCGTGCAGTACGCCCTGGAGACAGGATACAAATCTTTCCTAAAACCAACATCCAAGTAAACAGACAAACCCCCAGCAGGCTGTCTTCAGCGCATTAGAATTGTTTGTGTTTTGTCAGCCTTTAATACTTTAATTGAAGAGTGATACAAGATGCAGGCCCAGCATGACAAAAAAAGATATTTGTCAGGGTATTTCAATAAGATGACTCTTAATATTTTCCAGGAGGTGTCAGCAGTTCTTTAAACCAAGGCAGGGGTTGCAACAAATGGCTTCTCTTGCTGAGAATTCAAAAGATACTCTTTAAAGTCTGCAAACTGCCAGTGAGCTTCAATAGAACAAGTGTTCTCAAGGTGTATTTATGTTGTCTCTATAACACTCCAAAGGATTTCTGCCAGCACACCCCATTACAATGAGTAATGCTTCCTTTAAAAGCGAATGAAGAAGACTTAGATCTTGGTTAATTAAATAATCTTCTCTTTTTTTAATTATTTACAATAGGAGACTGACACTAACCTCCTAGTTTCCCACCCTGAACCTCAGGACATTATTGTGTTTACCTTGATAAAAGCTGAAGGGTCAAAACATTTGTGTTATCTATCTGTCAGGTAATGAAAGGGCAGAGAATGTGTAATTAAGCACAGATTAAGACTTCCACAAGATTAATTTAAAAAAAAAAAAAAACCAAAACAAAAATAAAAGCTGCTTCCTATGTGGTGGGATGTACTGGCAGGCAGTTCTTGGCACAGCACATCATTGACAATGGTGGAGCAGCACCAGGTGAGCTCTTATCTCCCCATTTTTATTTATCGCCCATGGAGGCTGGCAGGTCTCCATGTGGAACTCTTTTTATGGCAGATTTATCTGTGGTGTGTAAGTAGCACACTGGCATAATGAATGCCCATCTATCAAAAATGTTGAAGCATCCCCCATGACAGAAGAAGGATGTTTTTGCTGAATGCACAGCAGAGAAGGAGAATGTAAACACTCAGAAAAGAGCAAGCAGCAAGTATTATAGTCTCAAAATCAATTTACGTCAGGCAGGGAAGTGTGACAGGAGGACCAAAGTGCAGAGCAGGGCCAACTTCTAAGAGTCTATCTAAGTACCAGTCTCCTTGGTGCCTGAACTCCACAGACAAGAATGAATGTCTCTGTGTCAGTCCCAAAGAATTAGCAGTTCTCTTCTTTATCCAGTGCTTGGGTATAGTTTTTTTGTTATTTTGTTTTGGAGTGCAAGACCTGTATGAAGGAACGCCAAAAAAAAAATTGGTACTTTTTTCACTTTCTGTTTTCTATAACATCTTCTCTTTCCTGTCTTTACTCTGGATTGGAAATTCTTAAGGTATGGAATATTGACTTTGTTGCATTTTCATTTGTTGTCTATTACCATAAGCCTAAGACCTCAGGCTCTACCTCAGGAATCCATCTTGGTACCACTGCAGAAAAAAATAAGGTGGGGAGGAAAATTCTTGCCTAAATAAATAAATAAATAAATGCACAAATCAGGTTAGCTCATCTTTATGCAACTAGAGGTGCTTTTTACTCTTTTTTCTAAACAAGAATTTTATAGCTGGCAACTTATACCCTCCATTATTCATTGCTGGCTCATACCAGACTTTGTCCTAAGCTCTGGCACCTACATCTCAAATGACCCAGGGTGCAGACGTGCAAAAATACAGGGAAAGAGGCAATCTTTTGGGTACCTAGAAGGTCAGTAATTAGAAAATTGCAACAGATCAGAGAGAATCTGCATGAAAACTAATACTCTGCAAAGCACTCACTGAAGGCTTCCATTTGCAAATGGCAGCTGAAATGCACCTTTATCCTGATATACAGAGATGAAGACCACTGGCTGTCTCTTTTGACTTCAGCTGGAGCTAAAGATACTTAACATTTCAGAAAATCAAGTGAATGTGTCATAAGCCGGACATTCAGAGTTCGTGACTCTTGCTGAAAGTGTGATTTTATTTTCTGTTTCTCCACTTACCCCTCTTTAAAGTGGAACAAATGCTATTCACCTATCATGTAAATATTCTGAGGCCTAATTAGTTACTGTGTGTAAATTGCTTTTGAGATGAACAGTGCTAAGTATTATTATTACTATAATAAAATATGGCCAGCAGCCAACCTCTCCATGTAGCTGCAGGGTAACAACAAAGCTGATCAACCGCAGGATTTTATTGCTAGTGATCTGAAACAACAAATAATTTTTGTGCATTTATCCAGGAACAAGTACAAACAAATAATAGAAATTTAGTCTGAATGTTAGTAAACAGAGAGGCAGCTGATGGTTTTTTTCATGCAATTTTTGATATCCCTAAATATCCCTCGGTTTAAACAGTCAATGTGAAATTGTTTCCAAGAAAAGGGGGTAAATTCACAGCCAGATATTTAGGTATTCCTTATCCTTATTCGAATTTACTAGTGTTTTCATCTGTCACTGTGTAGGAATCTGCGTTCAATTTACTGTGTAGAGCAGAATGTTTCTTTCGTGTACTGTTTTAGAAGGTCAAATTTCATTCTCTAATCATTTAAAGAAGACTGAAGAAAAAGGTAGACCTCTCAGGGCATCAGTCAAGGAGGAGAGGACAGGGGAGAAGGCTGTGTAAACTAAGAAAGAGACACTGTTGTGACCCTACCTTCCTTATTCTAACTCCTGATTCCCAGGCAATATAGAAAAGTTTTGCTGAAATCAGCAGGCATGATATGCTCAAGGCTAATCGCACAGATCTGAACTAAGGATCTATTTAAAGGAACACTTTTTTCAGGAGTAGTCCTATGTTTTGATCTGCCAACAGACTACCATCCAAATCCAGATACGTTCAACACTCCAGTGTAAGCCAACAGGAAATAATGTGGTGTGATTTCTTCCCATTTATCCAGTCTATCTTGTAATGGTAGCTCCAGAATCTGTTATACGATTTGTTCCACCACACAGGAACATGGTCATTCACTTAAATTTTAAATTTCTGATGGAATTAATGGATTTCATGGATTTAATCCATGAAGCTTATACCTTGACTTAGTTTGGAATTTACTCCTCATGGACAAGATGTTGTTTCATTTGCTTTACACAAAGAAAACATGGTAGAAATATGAAGATAATCAGGACACACGAGAATTTTTTTAAAAGTTGTACCCAATTACATTGGGGAAAACAACTATGGGAAATCCAGAATGGGATTGGTTATGATCTGGAAATGAAGTGGATAGTTCTGTGAACTGTGAGAAGCCACATGTCAAGCAACATTTCTGGCCTTGTACCATACACACTTGGCCCCAGATAACTGATTTCTGGAGAGTTATCCCATCGCCTGCATGTGAAAGTAAGAAAAGCCCTTTAGAACTCTGTAAATGATCATTAAGAATAAAAGCCTTTTTTTTTAATGAAATTATCCACTTTCCGATTCTAGTACAGACTACTATCCATCTATGTTCAATACTAAAACACAAATTTCAAGTCAATAGAAAATCTTATAGCAGGACTTTAACCCAAGCATTAGGTCTTTCATTTTCTTTTTCTTTCCTTCCTGCCTTCCTTCCTTTTCCATTCTTTCTGGGATTTTTTTAGCTACAAAATGTATCAAAATTACAAGAATAACTTAGGGTTTCTGATGCTCACTGTCTAAAATTAAACTCTAAACTTGGCAAAGCTTTTAGACATCGTGATTTTGGCTTGTCTGAAAGCAAATTGGCAAATTAATCTTGGTTCCTTCAGCCCCTGGGTCACCTCAAGTGGCAATTCGAAGTGAAAAGAATACTTTGGTCATCTAATAGAAATCCTTCAGAGATTATGAAAAAACATGGCATCAATAGCGTATTTCTACCAAAATACAATACTGAAATGGTTTTAACCTTCAACATCCTATGTGGTCATAAAACTGTTTAGGTTGACTGGATGATCACTGTTGTAAACACTTTAGTTTTCATCAAGTCTTGCCATGCATGAACAGACTTCATCCGCTGGACCCACTAAACACATCAGAACCACAGCAGGGTGCGGTTCACAGCTGGACTCTGATCTCACTACATGTAGAGTGATTTGAGCATCTTACCTGTTTTTCCACAGGAGCTAAAGAGGAAATATATGTATATGTATTCATACACACATGCATGAACAACATTCAGTCACATTCATGGACTTTTAGCTCTAATGAGAGCCAGAAACAAAACTATCCTGAATGCTTGCTGAGACCTTTTCTACGCATTGTTTTGATCAGTTATTTTTGAAAGCAGTAGTATCATATTTGTGTGCAAAATAGTGCTTTACTTGTGTAATGACAGTCATTAAAGTATTACTTCAGTGTTGTGGTCATATTCCACTTAATATTCAGTACAACTTGAGCCTTTGAACTAAATAAATATAATCCTTTGGTGTCAGATGCTTTATTCTCGAACTTAAAAAAATCATCTGGTGACATAATTTTGGCTCAATGTTTAGGCCTGTGAGAATAGTCTACAATACAATTGGCAAATTAAATATTTCTTCTACATTTTTGCAAAGGGTAGATTGCTGTCCACCAAAGTTTGGTGCCTGACTTGGGCAAAGCTCCACAAAACTTTTAAATACCCAACTCCCAGGGCAATTGCAATGTAACAGAGCAGCCTACATGTTGTCCTAAATCAAGGGAGACAGAAGTGCTTCTGAAGACCTGAAGGAGGCAATCTAGTTTTCTTGCTTTAAGTTCCTCCTCACACCATTGACCAAAACACTAGCTATCTTTCTCTACTCTAAAGAGAAAGTATAAGACATGCTATTTATTTCTAGTAACACTTTTCTTTCTGGTACTTGTTTTTCCACAATGGGTGAGTGGTTTTGCATGCTCACCCATGACCTGGGAGGACACAGATGCTAGGCACTGAGGAGAATTAAATGTACATAACCTTCAAAAGGGTCCCCACTACTGAGCTATGGGGTATGCTTAGGGAGAATGTCTCCAGCCATCTGATCAAAGCTGGGCCACTCTTCTGGTAGATGTATAAGAACAATATGCCCCAAAAGACTACAGGCAAGGGGGAATCTGATCCCCGCCTATGGCTTTCAGTTGCAAAGGCTTGTACAGCTTTGGTCCCTATCTCTAGGACTGCTTTTGTTTCTTCCTGGAGACAATATAATGTAAAATGCATAATTATTCCAACAAAGATCATCGTTTCAGATGAGTGTCCCAGCATCTAAGTTAAAATCATCTTTCCTCTTTCCCTCTTTCTGATGTAGCAAGAACTCTTGCACATCTTTTGCACAATGGGTTAGCTTCAGGTATAAAGGCGAAGAGCAGTTTTAATCAGGATATCTCATGGCTTGTGGTTAGAACATTTTCTAAAGAATATGAGGTCAATCCCATTAAAGCTGAATAACAAAATGTATCATTTCCTGGGTGAGTGTTCTGATTGTGGGATTACTGCAAAAAAGCTGAGCAGAACTATTATTACTATGATGATATGAAATTAAGTTAACCATAGTTGTAATGACATCTAACTTTTTGCATTTCTCAGAGTTATTTTTGAGGAATCGAGTGTTTCTCAACTTAATCCTGATCATACGAGGGCTCTAGTTGAAGGATAAATATAGATTTCTCTGAAGTATGTATAGTTGAATAAAATTAAGTACTCAGAGAATTCTTCTGGCACCTAATGAAATTAGATACCCTACAGGGTCAGGCATTACAGGCCTGAAAAATAGGCAAACTAAATCACTGTCTGGAAGTTCCATTGCTTTTAGGTGCCAGAAAAGTAACAATTTTAAGTGGGATTACAGCAGTCCTGAAATTTCAGTAGATACTATGGACCAGAGTCACTAGAGAGATGCTTTCCTTAAAAATCTACTTAAACTGAATTTATGATTTTTTTTGCCACATTGGAGTAGTGCAAAGGGACATAAGGAGTTGGTGAATGTGGTCTTTTCTTTTTAAACATCCAAATACTCCTGGTATGTCTACAGCTTCACTGCCTGGTTCACAAAAACTTCACAATGAAGCTAACTAGGGATGTAAGAGAAAAAAGGTGGAATTGGCTAATGTAATGCAATTGTGTAAATGTAAAAAAGGGCAAAAAGTAACCAAGTAGGAAAAAACCCCAACATAGCAATATAAGATATTAAAAATTAGTAAACCTACAAATATTAAAGTTTACCTTTGGGTAAACTAAGCTTTAACATGAAGCAGTAGATCTAAAGGGAAATGTAGACAGTGATTCATAAATTGTGGGACACCACTGTCTCAGCAGGTTCCTTTTATCCTAATTAATCACTTTCTAAAGAGGTGACATAATTCCTGAGTTGGGTCATTGAAATTGTCCTTACAAACAGTGAAGTATTCTTAATAGATCAGGAAGATCTTTTTCTAAACTATAATAATGAAATCATTTGCTTGAATAGATTTAGCCACATGGTGCCAGTTTCCATTATAATCTGAATAAACTAGCCATTCAAATTAAGAACATACCTGTGGTGATTCCAGGACAAAACAGAATGAAACCAGCCTCTGGGAATTTCCATAATGGAAATAACATTGATATATCTTGCATTATGCCAACCACTTGTTTCATTGTAATGTACAATTTTTTTAAAAATCTCTTGTTTTCTTCTTGGTTTAAAGATCAGAAAATTTTGTTCTTTTAAAGGTCAGAAAATGTATACTGGTATCTCCAAATTTTCCTTGATACATTCTGAGACAGAAATAAGCTATCTGAAATTTGAAAGCTATTATGATGCAACACTGTCCTTGTTTTTACAGTAGACTTATCAAAGAAACCATGGATTATCAACCTGCAGTAATATTATTCATCAATGTGCAAGGAAATTGATCGTCCCTTGTCTACATATATTTGCTCAGGTTTGGAGCTGGCCAGGATAAACAATAGCTGGGAGCATAATAGGTTATCACTCTCTCTAGGTTATATAGAGTAAGTGGTTTTCCTATTGTTTTGGTATGGGAATGAATGAAACAGCTTGACAGAGATAACACTTTAAAAAATCGAGTATTTTGGATATATAATTAATACCAACCAAACAAACTGAGAACAAATGGTTATTTATAAAATCAAAACAGTTAATGGTAAAAGAAAAAAAGAATTAGCAAGGAAAACATGAAACAAGGAAAGTTCTTACACATTTTTGTCTGTTTTTAAGGCTTAAAAGCTTTGAGTAACTTTTAGCCAACAAACTCAACTGCTCTGAAAATTTCCTAGGGTGTACCTTGAGGCATACGTCACAGGCATACTTCTGCATGCCTGTTCAGGGAGTATCTTTCCACTTCTTTGCAGTTCCTCCGGGCCCCAGCTAGAGAGAGGACAGGGCTTTGCAGGGCAGGATGTTTGCTCAAGGGCTGCCCACCCGCTGGGCTGCCCAGGACTTTTGCCTCCCCAAAGGGGAGAGCATGTGACTTTGTCAGAGTACAACAGATGAAGTCTCACCGCACCACAGCGAAAAGGAGAGTCACTTAGGAAAATGTAATTTTAGGGTTTTTCTCTTTTCCACACACAATCCTTGCAAAAAAATGAAAAACTGGTTACTTGATGCAGTTTGTCAATATTTTATGCTGTAAATTCACAGAACAATACAGGAAAGGATTTCTAGAAGTCATCTGGTCCTACGCCCTGCTCAAAGTAAACCGCAGAAGTTATCCTGAGTTTCACTTTACAGTTTGAGTTTCAGGAAATCAGTTTTATTACACCTCTCGATTTTCAAAAACTCCCAAACATCCTTTAAAATGAAGACTATTAATCTGTCATAAGTAATACTAACAGACCAAAAGTTCAGTTAAGAATATCTATGAGCATACAACTCTACAAGACTTCCCTGAAACTTCCCTCTACCTACGAAACTAAACACAAACTTTCTTTATTCGGATCAGATGCCTGACTCCTGTTACACATTCACCTGAATAGTACTGTTGTACCATATAAATTGGACATATTTAGAAAACATTAGATAATTAATAACTTTTATTTCTAAATATTAATAAATAATAACTTTTATTTCTAAAATAGTAATGTATGATTTTAAATCTCACTCCTACTATCTTTTAATCTTATTTTAATCTTAATCTCTTAATCACACCAGTTTTTCTCTCCGTATTTGACAATCTTCATCTGACACGATAGCAAAACTTGCCAATTTTTAAGCAGGTTCATATTACTGATGCTTTGGGGTTTTTTTGATATACGGATATTCATCCAAGGTTCTGTTCTTGGATAAGATTCTTTCCTATCTATTGTTTCAGGAGAGCAATTAGATGAAGTTTTCAGAGAAATCAGAAATAACCATTATTTCTACTTTCTAGATTTTTTTTTAGGGTCCCTGCTCTTTCTGGTCCAGTTTTGTGATACACACTAGCATTAGCATGGCTTCTGCTGAGCAAAGCGAGAGTATTTGCCCAGATGTTCTCTGCAGCTGCAGCTTTGCTGGCTGAGAAGGGGACTGTCCCCTCAGATGCTTGTCATTGTTCCTACTATGGTTTATTAACTCCTCAAACCTGCCACTTGTCCCTGCTGCTCCTCCTAATCCCTTTCAGTGAACACAAGCCACATTTGCTTAAGCAGGTTAAATAGCTCTTTGCGAACCTGGTTCATTTCAAAAGAACTGGACTAGTAAAACAGGTTAGGGGATTACGCATACAAGAAGATCCTCTGCCTGTTCTGCTGGAGACAGTTTCTTCTGGGGAGTGGGGCTGAACAGCAAGGGGTTGGCGAAGTCTTCAGCCAAGACAGCAAAAAAATCTTGGACAAGAAGAATAGACTGGTAGCTGCAAACCTTGAAGAGTACCACAAAATCTCCTTTGTAGGTTTGATGGGAGAACTCACCTTTAGCCATGAACAATTATAGATGTGCTTCTACTCTTTTCCCCATCCATCATTAGGATAGGAGAAATTTCATATCAAAGGTTTGCTTTCACAGTGATACACTCTGGATTAATTCAGTTCTTATCCTTTGTCTTAGTTTTTCACTTATGACTTCAGGTTTCTCTTGTATCTCCCTGGATTTTATATCTTTATCCATTTACGGTATTTAAAGGGAGAGATGTTCTATGCAGTGTTACGATATTTATCTTCCTTTGTGCAGACAGCGATAATTCATGACTGGCACAGCCAAAAGTGACTTATTAGGGCTTTCTTCACTAGAGAAGAAAAAGGTCATAAAGTAACCCAGTACATCTTGTGCCTTATGATTATAACTATATTGTATAATACGCTTCCCTGCCCCCACCCTTGCAGTTTACCAAGCATATCTCTTTAGTCTACCTGGACCTTTCAAACAGTATCTGTTGCCATAAACTTGGTGCAGTCAGATTCCAACCCTGTTTGGTTTCCAAAGTCACATTATAATATTCTTAAAATATGTGACTAGACTGGGAGATGTTCAGTCGCTGGTGCCCTCCTTATTCCAAGCAGCACAAATGCAATACCATGCATATTGCTTATTTTGCTGCTTTCCCTGGACACTTTCTCTCTCGCTCTCTCTTTTTTTCTCAGAAAAGTCATTGAGGAAAAATGAGAAGTCTGCTGGCCAGGACAATAAACTGTGGGACACCTGCAGACACGCACATTGGACACACTCACATCTTAGTGCGCAGTTTGTGGAGAAATCTGTGTGTGGGTAGGACACAGTTGTGTTCAGTGCAGATGGGTTACTGCCTGTGTATGTATCACCTATGAAACTCATGCTCAGCAAGCCTGGCATGTCCCAGCTGCATTAGACACACTAACTCTCATATACATATTGTCAGGAATAATTAATTGGGGATGCTGGGAAACCTCCTTCACTGATAAGCTTTGAGAATGGGTGACACCAAAATGCTCCCGGAGCTGTTCCTAGCTTGCAGTCGGGAGAAGGGCTGTGATGGACCCCATGGCCAGGCTGCCAGGCTCAGTGTGTGTCCCAGGCCACCACACCAGGGTATGGTACTTCATACACAGCTAGTGACACAGTCACAGGCAATCGATCCCAAAGCATTTCTGTGAAAAAGGCTGCAAAGTTGTACTTCAGCACATCACGCAGTGCAGCCAAGGTTCACACCATTTGTACATTATCAAACAAAGAAATGTTATTCAGGATTTGCTGAAAGAGTAGGTTGGTTTGAGCTGCGTATTTAGTGATGGAAGATCTTTTGTCAGCTGGAAGTTACATTTTCTTTTCACTCAGATTACAAATTCCTTAAGATGTTTATATGAAGGTAGTATTTTGTATTAGATTCCTGCCTTAAAAAACCCTATGTCATTACCTTTCTTACATAAAGGGATAACTTAAACAAAGGGTGCATAATAACCTGCTCTTCAAGCACCTTTTTCAGTAGATCATTCTGTACAAAGTGATCTCTCTGGTCTTGCAATGCTACCAATCACATCAAATAATATCACAGTTACTCATCATGATTCAGTAAATGAATTAAAGGACAAAGAAGAGCCATTCACGCATGGGTGTGTCAATGAGAGAGGAGGCAAATAGCTGGTATTTTTTATTTCTACTCTCAAAGCATTTTGCAGCTGCACAAATACTCACCAAATAGTCCTTGACAAAAGTTTACATTGTGAGTAAAGGTCCTTCTTAATATGAGAAGTGTAAGCTAGCACTCTAATTGCCAGTAGTCTGGGATCAGCAGGACAGATTGGGAGGAAAGTCGAATACAGCCCTACAATGTGCTTGCCAAATCATTGCAAAGATTCATTGTGAGAGGCCCCGAGCAAGGGAGGTCCAAGTAGCCACATTGCATTCATTCATTTTGGTTTATACATAGCCATGAAGTCAGTCAGGACTCAGCAGTATAACTGAGTCATGCACAGACAGAACCAAATGAGTACATTTTTAAAAATGCACCTTTTTTTCCAGACTCTCATATATTTTTTTTCTGTCTTCTGTGATTGTCTCTTTGATAGTCTGTGCCTCTGAGCCATTTGGATGATCACGTTAAGAGATGCTGAGCAAACTTCCCGCCTTGAACCTGGTATGTGCCCATTTCTCTTTCACTTGTTTCAAGAGTCTGGCATCCTCTTGAAATCAGATGAATTTCTAGTCAATATCCACTAAAATATCCATTCATACTGTCTTTTGTCTTACAGTAATTACCACAACTACTTCTTCTTCTGTGCGTATTCGGGACTCATTGATCACACCGCTACTGCATATTTCACTGCCTTCGTTACAAGATACATCACCTTTAAAGTTTGATCCCATTGGAATCAATGGAAAAACTTTCACTGGTTTCACAGGCTTTGAAGCAGACGCTAAATCAGTTTCTGGTTTAGTTTTTAAAACTTGCATATTTTTTCTGCTACGAAAGGTTTTACTTGTTGCATTGTGCAGCAGTCATCTAGACAAATTGCATACAAAGATATGGTCTTTGGAAGGCTCGAAATCTTCAGCCCTGTCTCTCCATCCTGGGTATTTTATCTTTGGGTTTCCAAACAGCACAATCAAAGCTTTCTGATCTATAACTACATGGAGATGAGCTTCACAAATGTAAACATAAAAGTGACTGCTGCATCCACAGACTACAGCAACTGCCTTATCTGCTTGCAAGTATTTCTGCTCCATCTCAATTAATCTGTGACTGGCATATGAAATAATATTTTTGCTCTGTACTGCCTGTTTTCCCTCCTAGAGCTGCTTGTACTCTCGGAGGATGGAAGTCACTACAATTACTCCTTCTACTCATGTTCAACACACCAAAATTGGCACTAAAAAATAAACTTTTTCCAAGGGTGACTTAGACCACCAGTTCTTGAAGGTCCAAAACCAGATCATAAAAGTGGTGCATAATAGCAAAGCTGTCACACAGGAAAGCAGTTACGCTGAATTACCTCCTGAGCATCTAAACCGTGCTGTGTTCCTGGAGGGAAAAGCTCCACTAAAGAGCCAGCAGCACTCCTGCCAGAGGAGGAGCAGAGAGTTCGTATGTGATCTGACACCAGAACCACAGTCTCTTAGGGTAACACACAATTTGTTTTCAGTCCCTTAATAGTTGACAGTTTTTCTAAGAATTTATCATTTGCATTTGGCAGAATGTAAATCACAGAGACAAAGTGAAATGTTTGACTTTCAGGTTTCTTCTAGAGTCTGACTAGTAGATTGGGCTTACTTAAAATGCTATGGGGCTGATGGGAGAGAGGAGTGTAAAAATTTAGAGTCAGAATTTGGAACAAGATTGCACAGCTTTTCAATGAGCAAGCCTCAGGAAACTTTTCAATGTAATGCTGTTTTAATGTTTTTCAGAAGGCAGGAAATTCACTCTTTTTTCAGGCAGTCAGAATAAAGCTTATGAATTTACTTCTCTTTGCTAAGCTGGGCCCTGGGACTTAAATTTCTCTTCGGGTAGGAGTAAAATATAGCTGAACAAGATGTTGCTCTCAGAAATAAAATCAGCTTTAGAAAGTTGCCATTTTCCCCCTAGCTTCGTATCACTGACTTTTCCTAAGAAGGGATTTTAACTCTTGATTCAGTCAGTTGTTTTTCACATCAGCCCCACAATGGTATTAGTGTACTTGGTGGGATCAAGAAGGAGTGGTCAGGGATGAGACCCTCCTCATAAACCCATTGCACTCTTGGAGATCATCTAATCCAGCTCTAAGATGTCTTTCAGAAGATCTCATTCAGCTGCTCACAACCCTCTTTCTATCAGCCCACCTGTGCACACCCAGCAGCAGTTACTCCCTTGGGCTGAGGTATCCTTCGCTCCCAAGGTATTTCCATACCTCCAATCCTCCCTTTCAAGACCCAGTAATCTTTATCTGTGTGTAGATCTGCAGCCCCTTTGTCTGGACAACAACTGATTGCATTGGGGCGTATTTGGCTCCTTTCAGGTTTTCTTTAGCTGTTCCCTGTGTGACGATTCTGCCCCAAATCGACAACATTTTAGCTGAGCTGGACATCTTGGGGTCCATCTGAGACTCACAAACCTATGGTCTAGTTGGTCTAGAGCACAGAAATAAGCTCTTTCCTCAGGGGACTACTTTGGTTGGGCTAGATACGATTAAGTGGTCCACATCGAAGGGAACATTTCAGATGTCAAATGTTTTGGGAGATTTCCCACTGAAACTCCCAAATATATCTAGACTGGCACAAACTTAAAACCTAAACTTCCTCCAGGGAACTAGCAGCTCAACATTTAATTCCTGGAGCACAGTGCTTAAATTTTAGGCATGGCAACCCATACTGTGACAACACCTAAGTCATTTGCAAAAATGTACATTCAAGCCTATATTAATTGCTTACCTGAGCTCTATCATGGCATGCCCAGGTGCTTTTTTATGTACAACAGTGAACACGTGTTTAACAAAAAAAAAAAAAAAAGAAAAAAACTTAGGTATCATATGAGTTGTAGGAAGCTTGATTACGCTCCACAAGAAGAAAACAAGTCACAACATGAAGTTATTGACACTCTTACCTTCTGCCAGCAGAAAAACTTCAGAAATGATGAATTGAAAGACTAGGGCCTCAAGGTAACAGAAAGTACACAAGGCTCCTCAGGTTTGCAAATTATTTTGCTGCCTTTGTTGAAGTTCTCAGAACATAATTATTCAAAAGCTGAATGTGAAAAGTAAGGGCATGTAAACTCAATATGAATATTCAAAGAACCCAACTGATGTTTAGTACAAATATAGAAAAGAGAGAAGAAGCATGAGAAGCTGTTAAATCAAGCTATGTGTCTGCCTGTCAGACAAATGTGTGTAATCCTAAACAAAACACCAGCAGGTCAGATCCTCAGCTGGTGGAAACTGGCTTAACTCTCCCTAATTTGGCAGAATTCAGCTTACTACCTGGTCCCATCCTACCAGTTTTCTCTTGGAAATTTATGTTCATATTTATTTTAATAGCCTGTACTATGTAACTAAAAAAACCCCAACAACCCTTCTCCTACCCATTTAGAAAATGGCTTCCTGTCAGAGAGATGCTTGAGATCATTAAGAGCTGTGTACTGTGTGATTTTGAATTTAAAAAAAAGGGGGGGGGGAGTGGAGATAAAATTCAGCCCTGCTTTGAAATCCAGCATAAGGACTGTGTATGACCAAAACCAAGGGAATCTTTCTGACATTATTAGGCATTTCTTTGCTCCATGTGTTAAACTGAAATTCAACCCCAAATATTTTATCACAGGTAAATGCCACAAAGTCAATAGTATCTTTCTCTTGAGAAATTTCTTGTTTTCAAACAAATTTCTTAAATTCAGATTATCTCTGTTTTAAGAATAGGTGTTTCTCTTTATTTGAAGGCTTTAATGAAAAATTATTTTAATAACTGATTCTCAAATGTTATAACACCTTCGGTCAATTTTGAGATGCTTTTGCCAAACAGTCTTTGGTCTTCCTGAGGTGTTTTCCTCTGTACATTGTTGAATGGGAGCTGGACATAAAAAGAAACTGCAGCATAAGCTCCTGTAAAAGAGAGCTTTAATACCCTTTACAGATATACATTTTTTTTCTTTTTCTTTTTAGGAACATGCTAACAGGTAATAAACCAACTTTGCAGTAATAAAACTGGAAACTGTGGAAAAGGAAAGATAATTCTCTTATATACCATAAAATGTACGAGCCAATAAAACTGCACATTTCCCAAGAATCTGGGAATTGAGGCAATATAGAAGTGAACAGAAATTTTTCAAATAATTACTAATCGAAGCTAGTTCATGAAGAAGACATCTGGTTAGATTAATACCAGTATGAATGATTAGTTTCATTTTTCCTATTCTGACTACTGAATTAATATTAAGGTCAAGCAGTTTTGCTTCAGAAGGATTTAAACTTACCTTCATTTAAATAGAAATAGAAAACAAGAAACTATTTTTAAAGCATAAGAAGATAAAAGGACGGAGATATGTCCCAGGATGTGTAAAATAACTATCAGTTAAAGTAAACACAGTATGTTTAAAAAATTGCATATGAAACGCTTTCCTATCAGAAGACAGTTTTGTTAAAATAGAAAGAACTTGTAGTGCAAGTGGTTTTCAAAGCTGTTGTCATTTGAAAATGTTTTTGTTGGGACTTACTCAAACATAGCATTTCAGTAGGATTTAGAAACAGCAAACCAAGCATGTTTTGTGGAGCTACTGTTACCTGTATATCCAATACCACGGTTGGTAGTAAGGAAACTGGTGCCTCCTGTCTGCACTGGTGCCTTCCTCAGTTTTCACATGCACTTCGGGAGTTTTCAGAGATGGAGCTGCTGTACATAACACTGCTCCCAGTTTGGGAACTTGCAAACCAAGTCAGGACCCAAACAACAAAATGATGCTGTGTGCATCCCAGCACTGCAAACTCCTTTGGCTCTGTGAAGGAAATAATCTCCTTGATATGTTTGTACCTTTTTTTACATGTTATGTTTCTTTTAGACAAAAAGGCCAGGGTCAGGTGGGAACTCTGGTTTGGGCTGTCCCTGGGGAGCAATGGAGGATGAGCAAGGGAGAAAACCAGCCAAAGTCAAGGGTGCTGCAGAGAAGGGAGAGAGTCAGAGCCTGAAACTGCAACCCAGAGCAGCAGAGACTGAGGGACTTCTGTGATGAAGAGGGGGAGAGCAACAAACCTCAGAAGCAATGGCAGGAGCCCTGCTGGGAGGGGACTGCTCAGGGTCAGCTGCAACTCAGAAAGCCCACAAGTGAACTGAAACCCAAACTGCAAGTGAAGCGGCAGAATGCAAGGCAGATTTAAGTAGTGCTTTCTGATTTAGTGACTTTGGGCTTTCTCTGAAAAATCAGTATTCTCATTTATATTCTAATGCAATATAAATTTGTTGGGGTTTTGTTTGCTTTTGGAGGGGTTGGGGGGCGGGGGGGTTCCATTGAAACAACTTGGTTTTCTTTGGGCAACTCAGTATATGGAAAAAAGAATTATGCAGTTCTGCCTCAAATGTCTGGTCAATTCAGGGTATCACCGTTGGACTCCTGTCAGTTTTAAAGCTAACCTTGACTAGAAATGGAACAAAACCTTTTTAATCAAAAGATTGTAGGATTTTCATTTCCCTGTGAAGTTTGGGACTTCAATTTTTTCATTTGAAGGTGTATTAAAATATTAGAATTTCTTACAAGATAGAGATTCTATATTTTTTTCTTGATTTCTTAAGGAAAACAGGTTAAGAGTGTGATGCCTCTGTCTGTTTATTGTCCTTAATTTCTTAATATGGTAGCCAATTTCAAGTAATATGGCAGCATATGATAACCAAGGAGAGGAATGGGACTTCATTACTGAGTTTCATGTTGGAGGGAAATGCTAGAGCATGAACTCTTGTTATATTATCTGGAACAGTGCTCAGGCAGAAGAGAAATGTGCTTCTACCTGGGAAAAAATTTCAATCAGAGTTTTTGATCAATAACAAGAGAGAAAAACATGGTAATCCTTGTATTTAGGAAGACTAGGAATCCAAGTTTCATTCACTCCAGTGCTCATGGATTAAAAATTGTTTTGTTATGGCAAGAGACTGTCTGAAAGAAGGTCCAAACTATTGTTAAAGTTGAATGTAACTGAGTCATACTCTCACAACATGTACCCACAGTAACTCAGCAGAGTATTATATACTCAAGGCTGTCTAACTGAATAAAACCTTGTCTAAACTAGCATACCTTCTTCCCGGCTGATTTGCAAGTATAGGCAAGTCTAACTGTGAGGAAAAAGACAAAAGACGGACATGAGTAAATATAATATGACATTGCCTGCACAATAGACAACTATAAATAATAATACCAGTCAAAAGCCAAAACAACCATATGGCTGAGGTTATCTCAGATGACACAAGTTCACACTGTACTGAGAAAACTTGTGCCAGTCCTTGCTGGTGAAGCCTCATCTCTGGTGTGGGCTCACTTTAAAACTCCGTTTGCCCTCTGTCTGCCCACGAGAGCTGCCCAGTTGCAGCCTGTGTAGCAGGAGTTGGCAGGGATGTTTGCTGACTGTAGAACTGCACAATTTTCACCACTTGCTACAAAAGCCATTCATTGTTCCTACAGAAATTGCAACGTACCTTCAACAGTCTGGGCTTACAGTAGGATATTATGATAGGATTCCCATAAAGTTTCCAGTGAGCAGTGTAACCTAAGAATTCATCATGAAGATCAGACTGCCTTCTCTTTATGTAGGAGTTTTAAGGGTTAATTTATCAATTTTGACAGCATGTTCAAATATGTTCTTAGTGACTCTCAGCTTATGAGTACATTTCTCAAAGCAGTTTCAGAATAATTTATATAGGATATCCTTGCTGAACTCTTTAAAGAAAAGGAAATGCAGGCGAAGCATATGTATAAAAATCCCTTCATGTTTGGTTTTGACTTAACTGCACAGTGGAAAAATCTCTGGAGCTTCCTCTTCTTCTGTAGCTTTTAAGCAGTGAAATTGATGTTTGTACTAATTAAGCCACTGATCACTCTATCCATTTACCAGTAAACCCTAGACCACAGTCAGGCTATTATTTCTTTGAAGCAATGCAATATTCTTGGAAATCATGTTCTAAGTTGCTAATAGGGAAGTATGCATACTCCACAAGCAAATTATTATTAACATGAGTACATAAATCAGACTTTATTAGCCACTTAATACTAATAGCATTTGTTGTTCAGTTTACTGAACACTCAGTAGCTCTACAAAAAAGACCAAACCCAAGGTGTTTACTGGCATGCTTCAATTATATTTGTGGGAGAAAAGGTTTTTACATCCCGTCTGATTTCAAAAGTTAAATACCTTTGTGAATAAAGAACAAGAAATAATGACCTGAAAACAATTTCATTTAAAGTGCACTCTTTTTCATGATTAAGAATATTTATCCCCAAAGCATGAACATACCAATGTAGAGTGGAGTGGTTTCCAGACAGAGCTTATTTCATAATACCCCCAGTAGCAAGATTTAAGACATCCAGCAGGTAAGGTGTTATTTTTTTTCCTGTTATGGCTTAGCGGGACTCGGTTATAAGAAGAAAAAGACTTGTTTTATCTCCTCTGTAGCTTTTGAGTGCTACAGTTAGGGTACAGAAACAGCAGTCTCATTGTCCTCATGTTTTGACTTTGGAAATAAAGCAAGTCTAGAAGAGAGGAATGAGAAATAACTTGCATTTCTCTGACTTTTGAGACTTCAGTATACAGTCTGTTTTTTCATTCCATTCCAGTAAAAAATATTTTAACGCCAGCCCAAAGCAATGGATCAAAACGAAACTGAAAATGTGTGAGTTACTAGTGTAGTAATAACCTCTGGGCTTTATCTACTCTGTTGATTTTTTTTTTTTTTTTTTTTTTTGCCAAGGAATACAAAATTCTTTTTAAAAGGAGAGCAGAATTTTTCACTTATCAATCTAAGAATTTAGAATCATAGAATCATAGAATTGTTTAGGTTGGAAAAGACCTTTAAGGTCATCAAGTCCAACTGTAAACCTAACACTGCTAAGTCCACCACTAAACCATGTCCCTAAGCACCTCATCCACACTTCTTTTAGATACCTCTAGAGATGGTGACTCAACCACCTCCCTGGGCAGCCCATTCCAATGCCTGACAGCCCTTTCAGTGAAGAATTTTCTTCCTAATATCCAATCTAAACCTCCCTTGGCACAACTTGAGGCCATTTCCTCTTGTCCTATCACTTGTCACTCGGGAGAAGAGACCAGCACCCACCTCTCTGTAACCTCCTTTCAGATAGTTGTAGAGAGTGGTAAGGTCTCCCCTGAGCCTCCTCTTCTCCAGGCTAAACAACCCCAGCTCTCTCAACCGCTCCTCATAAGACTTGTGCTCCAGACCCCTCACCAGCTTCGTTGCCCTTCTCTGGACATGGTCCAGCACCTCATTGTCCTTCTTGTAGTGAGCACACTGCTGGCTCATCTTCAGCCAGCTGTCAACCAACACCCCCAGGTCCTTTTCCGCCGGGCAGCTTTCCAGCCACATGTCCCCAAGCCTGTAGCATTGCATGGGGTTGTTGTGGCCAAAGTGCAGCACCCAACACTTTGCCTTGTTGAACATCATCCAATTGGCCTCGACCCATCAATCCAGCCTGTCCAGATCCCTCTGCAGAGCCTTCCTACCCTCAAGCAGATCAATACACCCACCCAAATTGGTGTCGTCTGCAAACTTGCTGAGGGACCACTCAATCCTCTCGTCCAGATCATTGATAAGGATATTAAACAAGACCGGCTCCAAAACTGAGCCCTAGGGGACTCTGCTTGTGACCGGCCGCCAACTGGATTTAACTCCATTCACCACAACCCTTTGGGCCCGACCATTCAGTCTGTTTTTTACCCAGAGAAGAGTGTGCTCGTCCAAGCCATGAACAGCCAGTTTCTCCAGGAGAATGCTGTGGGAAACGGTGTCAAAGGCTTTACTAAAGTCTAGGTGGACTATATCCACAGCCTTTCCCTCATCCACTGGGCGGGTCACCTGGTCATAGAAGGAGATCAGGTTGGTCAAGCAAGGCTTGCCTTTCATAAACCCATTCTGACTGGGTCTGATCACCTGGTTGTCCTGTACATGATGCGTGATGGCACTTCAGGATGATCCGCTCCATAATCTTCCCCAGCACCAAGGTCAGGCTTACAGGCCTGTAGTTCCCTGGATCCTCCTTCTGGCCCTTCTTGAAGATGGGCATCACATTTGCTAACCTCCAGCCCACTAGGACCTCCCCAGTTAGCCAGGACTGCTGGAAGATGATGGAAAGTGGCTTAGTGAGCACTTCTGCCAGCTCCCTCAGTACCCTTGGGTGGATCCCATCCAGTCCCATAGACTTGTTGGTGTCTAAGTGGTGTAACAGGTCACTAACCATTTCCCCTTGGATTGTGGGGGCTTCATTCTGCTCCCCAACCCTGTCTTCCAGCTCAGGGGGCTGGGTACCTGGAGCGCAACCCTTTTTTTTTAAGAGAAGAGTTTATTTAAGAGAAAAACATTAACACTGGATAATCTGTAATAAAGAACCACAAAAGCTGGCCATGCTGTATAATAAATCTCTAGATCATTTACCCTTTGGCGTGAAATTTCCCATGTTTGGTCTTTGGCCAAAGGTGGCTTTCTGTTTCTAAAAAAGATACAATTTTTTATCTATTTGTTGCTGTAATACAATAATAAAAATGGTCTTTAGCTATTTTTCAGGTATGGATTCATTACAACCTTATTAAAAAGTGGCCATATATTCTTGGGCATGACTAAGCGGAGACAAGTGTTTCATGAGCTCCCACCATCAATAGACCTTAGCAGCTGAGACTGCGAAAGTTTCCAGCAGTGTCTTTCATTGTTCACCCATGCAATGCCTGCAGACACAAAATACTGATCTCCATCGGGATGTACAGGTGCATCCAAAAATGCAACGCAGAGATTCACAGACCCTGCCAGGTACCAGACTGCACCAAGAATGGCTCTGTTAGCAGATAACTGTTGGGAGTGAGAGGTCCTGGCTGTGTGCTGGGATATTCATTACTTTGAAGATAGTCTTATACCAGCAGTGGCACATGTTCCACAGTTTGCTACTTCTATTAAACAAACAAATAAACAAACAAACAACCTGAAAAAAATCAAGATTTGGAGAATGTGATAAAATCAGATTTTGATGAATGAGGACTGTTTCAGCTCCCCACCTGCAGGGCTGTCACTAAGCTTTGTCTGGCAATAACAAGACTTTTTCAGGATCCTCCTCCTGGTTTGCCCCCACCTATTGCTTACTGCCTCCTGGAGTCAGAAACTTGCTGAGACACCGCTACAGCCCTTGGATGAGAAACTAGAGGAGAATGAAAGCTTGCACAGGTGGAGAGAATCAGGGCTGGTGGAACCTGGCCTGGAGAGCAGTGGTGCTGGGAGAAAGGAGGTGCACCAGCAAGATGCTGCTGCTCTCTGTTGACATTGTCCTGCTGCTGGGGAGAAGGCCAAGCTGTCATGCCCACAGTCAGCCCCACAATACTGTGACCTGGATTGGTCTTGTGTATCACTGCTTAGATCTGCCAAAAATACGGGTAAAGCAATATCCTAAATTATTTCACTAAAGGATGCAGGTCTTCCAACTGGAATGTGGGAAATCCCCTATTATGTGGGATGTCTGGTAATCCTAATAATAGCATGGAAGGCCTGTGCTTGTAAAAGTCAACTTCTCAGTAAGAGAACTAATTAAAGAGGTGAAATAATTGCAGCTGGCACAGCAGCCATGCAGTACACACAGACTGGATTTTCTGGTGACTTCCAAATGTTTTTTTTCTGCAGCACATGTTCTTTTCCACAGCTTCAGTGAAGGATGCTCCAGGAGAACTATCCCAAAGCAGTAGAAAAGCAGGATCATTGTCAGCTTCATCTCTTCGCATTGTAATTATCCCAAGCTTCTTTTTGACTTTGCCTCCCTTAAGAGAAAAATAAATACATGTTTGCGTGCTTGGGTATGAGTCCATGTATAAATGGTTTTTAAAAATTCAGACAGACCCCCCTCGCACACAGATTTCTCCCTGTGGAGAGGATGAGAACATGACAAATATTAGTTCCGTTGCTTATTGCTCTTCTGGAGGGTACCCAGATTTTCCTCCAATTAGTATAAGAGCAGCAATATAAAACAGAAAGGAGGCCCCTGCCACTAAGTGGACATAATTTTCCATCTTTATGTTTAAAACCAAAGTGCAAGACCATTTGGAATTTTTATTTAAGATCTGGACACCCTGAATGAGATGTAGATCCCACAGGGTGGAGTGTGGTTTGCTTACCTCGGCCAGATGGGACAGGGTGACAAACACAGCAGCTCACGGTTGCTGAATGGGGGGTCAAGGCCACTGCCTCTTTCTCAGGTCACCCGCTTCCCCCGCTCTCTGCTGCAGGATCTCTCCCCGCTTTGCACCCCAGCAATGGTGTCCATCTGACCCAGTGGGGAATGGGTTCCCATCACTGCACTGGCAGACAGCTGGAGCTGCAAAAAATGGAAATAGTTATTTGCAGGGTTAGTGAGCTGAATTATCTCGGCAGGGGTTCAGAAAACCTCCAGGGCTGGTACGGAACCGGAAAGAAAGCTGGGAGAAGGAGAAGCGGTGGAGGGGAGCAGAAGCATTGCTGCTTTTGAAAGCCCTGAGTTGACAGGTGGCATCGACTGTCTCACATCATCACTCCTGAGCGGACAAACCCTGCCCAGGTCAGTGTAACTGGGGAACCCCTCAGGCAGATCCTGCAGCTGTCTTGTCTCCTAGGGAGTGAGACGGTGACACGGCTGGTACCCATGCAGGGCACCGCAGATCACACTGCATGGGTGGGAAGGGGGAGTTAAACTGTGTCTGGGAACATGCAGCTGAGAAGTTTCTTTGCTCCCGGGCCCCATGACATGGTGCACTCCTGAGAGAGACCCTGGGAGACAGTTGCAGCTATGGGAAACAGAGGGGATGGTGGGGATCAGTACCGGGGGTCAATGGCACGCACACATGGCACAGAATAAACACAGGCTGAGGGAGGTACTGTTACCATTACTGTAATTTTCCTGCAATAGCAATGCACATCTTGTTCAAATACATGGGATTTCTCTTCAAAACAACAAACGCTTTTGGCTCTAACCCATAACCAGAATAATGGGAAAACATAAACATCTCCCCAGGCACATGCTGTGGGCAGTAACTCGCTGTTTGCAAGTACCAAAATGGCGTAGAAAAAGGTAAAAATTGTTAGAGGGAAAGGAAAGAACAACAACATGGGAAAATGTATATGTGTGCATGTATGTTAATAATTAACAAAGTATTGCCAAAGATGACATGGGAGTATGTTTTGCTTCTTATTCGTACATATTATATAAATAAAAATATTTCATCTTTGCTTAGGGAATGTTTTCCTCTGGGAAATTATCTCCTTTCTGTTGTTGTTGGCAGTGGCTTGTTTTAATTTTTGCAAGAGAGAGACATATATGTGCTGCAACATGTGAGTGACATACACTGAATATGCCTGAAGCTTCAGCTGTCTGTACTCTATTCACACATCCACTGCGGGCAAGTCACTATTTCTTTTACTTTTCAGTCATCTTTTCAGTATTTCAAGCCTGATCATGTTAAGTACTGTGCGACCTTCATTTCCATTGGGATCAGCCACTTTGCAGGAAGAGGTAGGAGATTTCTCTGTTGTTTCAAGCACAGCACATGTCTACTGGCACGCAGCCAGGCTGTTCAGTAACTTTCAGGATCAAAGCTTTAGTTTATCAAGTGTGAAAATATTAATAAAAAAATAAAAAGGAAAAAAAAATAGCCTGCACAAAATCTTTCACCTCCCTGTAGGCAGGGCTGTCTGGTTTATATGATCTGAAGAGTTCAGAGCCCTACAGTGGTGTGGTGGGAGGATCAGGCAGCATCTTCCTGGATAGGAGACATGAGCCTGAGCCATGCAAGGGCTATGGGGTCAGTCCATCACGCCTTGGCGGAGGTGGAGCACAGCTGTTAGGGACACACTGTGAAAACGAACACAGTCCTACAGACTACACTAAATGCAAAAACAGAAGGAAAGCCTAACAGGTATTACAAGGTATTAATTGTAACAGCACCATCACCTGCCATTAGAGGGTATTATTCTAATTTTCAATCAACTAAATGGTATCCCTTGTCCCGCTGAGAGGGAAAGAACGAATGTGAGTGTGACAGAGAGCAAGAAAGAGCATGCATGGGGGGCTCTAAGTGCTCGGCCTTGAGGGACTCTTAATCTGGTCTTCCCAAAAGGTCAGTACCTGTGTCAAACATTTGACTCAATCAGACAAAGGAGATTGCTTACAAATGTCAACATGGATCCTCTTTCATAACTGTCCTGGCCTCATAAAATGGAGTCCGAGGCACATCTTTTGAAAATTCAGTAATATGCTCTTTAGTATTCTCATTAGCTTGCCCTCAATAGCTACAGTTGTTTCCTGCTTTCCATATTACTGAAACAGCCGCTGGAAATATTCAAATCATGGTGGTGACCTTGTTAAGAAGGAACATCACCCCTACCAGGTCTGTAATCTATAAGAAATAATAACTTCCTGTAGTGCTATTAGGAATTTACTTATTTTTTTCCGGTCCATTGTTCTTCAGTGTTTCTTATAAGACAATGTCGGGTGTGCCTTTCCTCACACTATGCAAAATATCAAGATGGGATCTATGCAAACATTCGTTAAATCTCTTTAAACCTCAAGTAAAAATGTAACAAGTGCACACTTTGGACCTCTGAAAGGGTGTACATGTCTCAGAGCAAACAAGATTGGTCCTCATCTTACTTTTATGCTCTACAAAACCTTACTCAGTGATTAAATTCTTGGGTAACATTCCAGTTACTATGCCAGTCAGGAAGTTGGACTAAGAAGTTATTTCAGCTATCTCCCAGCCTTAAATTTAACTGTGAGCAAGAGTCATATCTGAACTACTCAGGATTGGGGGATTCTGAATAGTGAATTCATGTCCAAATCTTGTACGGTTCTGAAATATAAATTCAACTCCAAGATTTGAAAAGGTCCATTTTCTTATATCGTTGTGAAGAGGCCTGGAAGGGACATTAATTTCACTTTCCTTAAATGGGAATTATTTTAATTTCTGTCATGGGAAAAAAAAAGGTTATTTCCATGTTGCAATGGAGGCTTTAAACAGATGACATGTCACACAGATCTAATTTAGATGGGGGAAGCCCAAGGGGTAGAGGAACTGAACACTGCAAAATGAATCCCAAATAAATAATAGATTAGAAAATACAATAGAACTGCAAACTCAGTCTAACTGATCTCAGCACAAAACTGCTGTTTGCAACACAGAAAGATACTTTCACCTCTTTTCTGTTTCTTAATATGTCGTTCTTCATTTCATTGTTGTGATCAGTCTATAATCTTTTTGTACATGAATTAACGTTAAAATTCCACTCCTATTGAGCCATGTTTCTGGATCCTGTGGGCAATACCTAGTGTAATAATGTTTAAATACACTAGTGATGGCCACTGAGGTTTTGATTTCTTTTTATAGTTGTTTAATTCTTATTCACATATTGCGATGAATTAATATCAACCTGGCCAAAAAAATAAAACAACCAAATTGATTTGTCAGACCTAGTTTATTCTTTCATAAAAGTTCAACATATTCCTTCAGGTACTTCTGTATTTTTATCATGGTATCACATTAATTTTAAACTATCAAGTTAACTTTAATTTTATTTTCATTACTTCATTTTTTTTAGCTGACATTCCCATTTCTCAGCTAAGACAGCTAAGAAAAAGAAAATGAAAAAAGAAACACTTTTGATTATAGTTGGTTAATGTATTATAAAATACAACTGAATTCTTTCACCAACTTTGATAAAGTCATAGATTCTTCAAGGCCTTTTATCAACAGAAATACACCATCTGCATATAATAGAACTTTATTCTCGATACCTTTTGTCTTCATTCCTTTTACAACTTCCTTGTTCCATCTTGTTAAAAGATGCTTTTAAGAGTATCATTTTTGAAGGGGGGAAACAGTAGTGAGGAAAGGAACAACTGCATCGAGGTCCAAGGCTTTGAATGGTAATGGTAAAATACAAGTTATTTGTTACATATCTATCTACCTATATATAAAGTCCTTACCTTTATTAATGTTAAGCTAAATTACTGCAACATGTTATGCATATCATAAAGCACAAACACTGTTTCAAAAAGCTTCTAATATGAAAAGATAAAAGGAAATTTTTGGCATGGTGGATACTCATATATATACAGATGCAAAGACTGATCAGCACAACATCAGATACATTTTAACATCAAACTGACCCCAACCTGTTATTTTAGATATTTCTTAGGATATGAAGGAGGCTGTCATTTTGTTTAAACAAAGTTACAGAAAAGGACACATTTCACACTAGAAAGAAAAGATATCCTGGTTATTTAAATGTATATACAAATAATTAGATAAGAAAATATGGGTTTGTGAATAGAGGACTATACTAGGGTTTGGTTTCCATTTCTGCTTGCACTACTGGCTTACTCAGTTACCTGAGCCAGTCCTATCATCTTTCTTCATCATAATTTTCTCAGTGGTAAATAGAGGATAAGACATTTCCATTACCTAGCAAAACTTCCTTACAAAGTGTTTTGAACTCACGAGTGCCTATAAGTTTAGGTAACGTTAACTTACAAAGCAGGGAGTGGAAGATCTTTGTTTACTCTTCCTCCTATCCCTATTGACCAGTTAAGGTGAGATCCTCAAGGGATGAGGTTTTCCATGAATGCATTATATCACACACTACCTTACAGGACGCTCAAAAGCCCGACACGTAGGGGAAAGACATAATTGCATTGTATTGTTTTTTATTTATTTCGTTGGGCGGAACAGGCATGGAGGTGGTACCACCTTTAACCTTCTACTTTCACGTCAATCCTATGAATATGTAAAAGTAAGATACTCCAAAGTCAAGAAATGACAATCTAAAGTTGTCCAGGCAAGGTTAAGCTCTTCGGTGCCAACACGTTATGATACAATTCTTAATAATATGACTGTGTACTATTTTTAGCTACCATAGGCAGTAGTCTTGTGTTGGAATATTAGGACTAAACAGTTTGTGGTGTTTTTTTTCTTATTCTTCTTTTCCTGCCTTCCTTCCACCCACCTACCTGAAGTGTATTTGATTGCTTCCAGTGTGACTACATTAAAATTAAATGGTAATAGTCAGTTATGCAATCAAGCAACAACTTCCAACAATTCACAAATTCTTCCAAGGTAGAAAATTATTTAGCAACTGAAAATGCTTAAGCGTCTTGAATTACTAACACATATGACCTTACGTTTTCTCCAAGTCTATTTTCTGATATATATTAGAAACATTCTGCAGTGGACAGAGCATCAAAAACTCCACCTGTATTTCCACCAGTCTTAGAAATGCATTTTGCAGGAGGAGGGCCTCAGAAAAAAAAAAACACAAAACAAATTACTTTCTGAATTAATTTAGCTGATAACAAACCAGAAGATTCCATCTCTCCATTTTCTAATTAATTAAAGAGCGCTGGTATGAGAACATCCAAAATGAAAAATTCTTGTGGTGTGAAAGGTATCATCAATTAATACGTAGAATGCACAGCTGGGGCCATTAATTACCCTGTTGTTCTCTTCCCTTCTAAAGGGCTGACTCTTTAGCTGACGTAAATCAGTTGTGATTTAATATATCTTTTCCAGGTTGAGGAATTGGTCTGAAGTGTCTTTGGTAGCATTGTGTCCCCACTTCCCATTTATATTAGGTGTTGTATAGTGCTCAATGGATATGTGTTGTACATTCTGGTAAAATGATATAATTTCTGCCATCATTTTATATATAAAGCATGGATATAATTCCCATGTAAATGATGTCGATTAGCTTTCTCCACATGAGCAAAACAGGGCCTCTGTTATTTCAGTTAATATAGCAGGTCCTGTATTCTTTGTTCTGCAGTTTTACCAAATGATTGTGATCTCTTTCTCTCAGAAGTGCTGTCTCCCTGGTCACATTTGCACATATTTATAATTGTGATCCTTCTGGTCCCCTGGTGTTCTGCTTCCTGTTTTTAATTATTTTCTTCCAAATTTGCTTTTTATCTATCTAACTTCAGAATCTTATTATCTAAGTCTCGTAAGAGGTACAGGGGCTCTTACTGTCCTCCTGACAAGAGTGTCAGGTTAGGCATGTCTGTAGGGGTAACGCCTGGAAGATCAGGAGATATCCCAGACCACATGCAGGTGTCCCATGACCCACATGCACTAGTGAGTCAAGTACTGGTAAATCTTGGTTTTGACTAGACTAACTTCCTTATTGTCTGCCTTTCCCTGAATCACTTTTACAACCCACACACAGTTACCTACTGCTGCTGTAGGTCTGCTCTCACCATTATCTGAGCCAGCAAATTTGAAGCCATGTGGAGAGGTCTAAATGAGCTGCAGTCATTACAGAGACTACGGTTCAGATATGTCCTGAAGTGCCCTCTAGGGGGAAATCAAGAATTCTGAACATAGAAGTGTAAGAAATCTCCAGGTGTCGATGTTTGTGGTGCTGAGGAAAAACAGTGGTGCACATCCAGGGAGTGTGAGCTTCCAGAAGTATCCCAAGGACACCAGCTGCCAGGGTAAAGTCAGACTCCCTTCTGCCTGATCTTCCGGGACTCTGACTCTTGCGGTCCAGTCTGCACAATGATCTAGCCCCTCAAAAGGGATGGTGCATGTCCATTTAATGGCTGAATTTAGGGACTCAACTGGGGGAGTTGCATTTTTTGGGCAAGTATTCTTGCCACCTTTGCAACCTCTGCAACACTTCTGCCAGTGGAGTATTAAGAGAAATGATGTCTAAGCCCTGACATGACACTGAATCCCAATGTCTTAAAGACAGCCAGCTGCAACTATCAGATAAGCACTAGGTCCAACCAGGAGCTCTTTTCTGAAATACGTTCTTTTTTCAGGACTTCCAGCAGGCTGGCTGAAGTATCCCAGCACTCAGCGTGTTAGCATCTGTGAACCCCTGTGGAAGATCTTGACATCCCTGCATGCAGTGTATAATAAATGCCTGGCATCTAAGTCAGCCTTATGTTTTTGGCTCCTGCAACCTGAGCTTTACAGCAAGCAAGCAGTTTCCTTGCATCTAAATGTCTTAGTCTAATTCTAATAAATTCTCTATTTAGAAAGATTATGTATGTGGAATAAACAACAAAGAAGAGTGGCATGCAGAGGCTAAGACCTCCTACAACCAATACCTTATAACCCAGAGACTGTCTCAGGTTCAGACTGTTTTCTCTGAAAAAGTCATGTCCTTGGGAACAGATGCAGGTCCTGAATACAGAAATCCTCTTTGTAGCTTATAATCCCTGGCATATCATACATACCGCATTTATGAACATAAGGCAAGAATTAATGAAAATTGGCAAAATATGAATCTCATGGACACTTGATCAGTAGGACGCTGAAGGAACACAGACCACCCAGCCATGGAAAGCCAAAGATGACTGAAGGTATTATCCCAATAGAAAACCATGTGCAAGGCCATATTCAGGTGTTTTAATGAAAACTTACAGAAATTTCAACATCAGTGTTGAGCAGGTAGTGTATAAGAGGTGTTGGATAATACTAGGTCTTAAAAGAGCAATTGCACCCAATCCAGAGGAAAATATTTCAGTAGCTAAACAAGTTAAAAGTAAGTTAATAGCAAATATTAACTATTAGTAGATAAGTTTATATTAATGCCTTGTAAATTCAACATTTGAAATTCATTGCTGTAGTGCGTTTTACTTCAAATGTGTATATGAACATGTCTATGTTACTTACAAAAATCTCTTAGGTTGGATCTGACAGTGGGACTTCCAAATTTCTGAGGTTTTCCACTCCACTAAGAGAGAGATTTTTAGGTCTTCCAGTAAACTATTAAGTATATGAGCAAAGCACAGTATTATGCTTAAATTTGCTATGTCAAATAAATGGATTAGAGTGAAAATCTTAGAATGATAACCTCCAGATGGTAGTTCTTATGATATAATAATGTATTTCCTTATATATTTAACTTCAGCATGAACTCATCCAGAATACCCATAGGTACTTACTTGCGGAACCTATCACAGGAGCATAGGGCAGCTATGTTATATAGCCATTTCTTGTATAGCAAATGGAAAAGATGGAGATGTGCCATTAACCCCCTCTCTGTTAATGTTAAGGAGAAACTATAGAGACAGGATTGCATATGTAGGCAGCCCATTAAGTTTCTGGAGTTAGGAAGAATGAAGCTGGGTCTGAAACTTCTTACTTCCAAGAATATCAGACAAAATCAAAACAATGCACTGACTTGCCTTTCTCCTCTCATGCTTGAGTGCTGAACATGCTGTTTACAGGCATAAAGCTAAGTTTCATGAGTTTAATTGTAACATCACAGTTAAATATATGTCTTAAGAGGTTTTTGAGAGCATTTATACATTAAGCTTTTCCTCTAAGTCTCTTTCTTTGGGGACACCTAATATAATTTCTCTTGCTGTGTGCTGAAGTTCCTCATTAGTTACTCTGAGTTTTCCTTGATTTATAGGACTTCATGCAAACCTTTAAACCTTTTCCAAAGGTAAGCATGGTGGGTGGAAATTCTCAGAAATCCTGAGTAATCTAAAAGCCCAAGTCCCATTCGCTTTCAATAAAGATTGAGTGCTTGAGGGCCAGGCTTTTAAAACACTAAGTTACTTAAAGGTGAAAATAGTCGTCTAATGGGATTTACTAAAGTGCCGTGGTTAGTCTGAGACTGTTCTTTGCTTATCTGCTCTATTTATATTGTTTACTTTATTACTTCCTGCTTAAAACATGTAATAAATTTTCTCCCATATAGTTTTGTTGGGAGGTTTTTTTGATAGATTGTTCTTCCCATGGTAAAGTGGGACTGGCCAGAGCTTCCCCAAGAGTCTGCTTTCTGTGGGGATCAATCTTTTGCATTTATTACTCGTTATCAGTACAAAAGTTAACTTCTGTAATTTTGCTGCTTTTCCACAGATCCCTGCTGACAGCAGTAAGACCCAGACTCATAAAGGAAATTAGTCACCGCCATGCTGACTGCCTAAACAAGCACTGAGGGAAGGAAGCATGCTTGCACCGATGATGAGGTCCCTCAGTGACTAAGAGGGATATATCAGTGAATCACTGTTATGGAGCAAAACGACCTGGGGTGAAACATCAGTGCCTGCCCTCTACTGTGTCTGTTAAACACTGGGGACAAAATTCTGGTCTCACTTTTAACTGTGTGAATCCAAAGTAAGTCCATTGACTTCAGTCTAGATTTATACTATTGCAGTCTCATCCAACTCCCATTTGGAAAGTTTCCACTGATTTTAACTAGAGTTGGACCAGACTTGGAGTCATTTCTATTGCAACAATCTGGTTACCTTATGTCAGGCTTCCTTCTCAAGTGCATTAAACTTCATTACTGAACATTCATTGATTGAAATGAAATTAAACATCAAGCTGATCATTTAAGCAGATTTATTCCCTACACCACCATGAAGTTAACAGTTTCTTTATGTCAAAGTATTAATTTTCAGTTATTTCCAGGTTCAGTTTCTAGCAATTTAGAATACACATCTAAACCTTGAAATTAAGCTGAGCCCCTCAAAGTTGAAGTTCCCATCAAAAATATTCAGGGCTTCTATGTTAATATCTTGGTTAAAAATCACAATTCATAAGCATTTCCAATGATAAAATACTAACATGGAGTAATATTAGACATTTTTCTATCACCAGCTGGGACATATGAGCATTGGACTGGATAGAGCCTCGCAGGTCACTGAATCCACTTCCCTGGAATGGAGAGAAATAACTTCAGTAAATGTCTACTTTAAAAGGATCCTCTTCTACACAACACAGCACCAATATCATAGACTTCAAAATATTCACCAGCAGCCTATAGAAAATATTAGCCCTAAAGTAAAAGACTAAAATCCGCAACTATAATTTGCCACAGAAGGAGATGAGGCAGGATTAAGAGCCTTACAAGTAAATGTTTTATTAAAGAAATCTTCCAGGTGATGCTAAGAGGGAGGTCATACCCCTGCTACAAAGGAGGCCAAAAGACAAAAACAGCAGTCCCCACCTATCTGACCTCAGGGAGACATTCTTTCCTTCCACTCAAAGTGGTGATTGGTTTAATCCCAAGATCTGAGGGGATCTAATAGGAGCACCAGGACATGAACCTACAGCCTGTTTCCAGCTGTGGCTAGTCTCCAGTGTTTCAGAAGAAGACAAAAGAAAAGTAAAAAAACCCAGAAGCTAAATTATTCAGTCTGTGAGAAAGGTAAATAATTAACACCTGAGAGGCCAAAGTTACATATAGTACATCTGAGGAAGGTAGTAGGAACCCATATCAGAGTATTCCTGGGTGGAGAAGGCACAATGCCATCCTTTTTCGTAATGAAGCGAAAACCTGTATCTTCACTGATTTGAAGGATTTCTCTCCATTGTTTACCTCAGCCATTTGCAAAGCAAGGTGGACAAAATATTCCCTATCTGAATGTGGATTCCTGTGTCTGGAAGATCTTTGTCACTGTGCAGCTGGTCATTCATATAGATGGATTGAAGGAGATCTTCAGGCCTAATCCCAAATGTCAGTGTAGAATACCTCACAGCCCTTTCTCTCCACTATCACAGTATCTCAGCAACTCACAATGCCTAAAATATTTGTCCCTGTAACACTCCCACTCCCTCTACACCTCAAAGAGGAATTGATAAGCAGAGAGGATGAAGTGAGATTTGCTCTCTGGAAGTTTTGGCAATGTTTATTAAAAGGAAATTGGTGTTTTTAAGTGGTGATTCAGAGCACTTGATTGAAGTGTCAGTTGTATAGTGTAGCATTTGTAATTGCTGTTTGGAGGTGCCTGCTTCTCTCATTTATTGTCAGAGAGATGAGACTCTCAACTTAAGACATTTCTCTGACCTTTGGGGGTAGGTCAGTTCTTTCTGTAATACCCCCATAACAGTTACACAGCAGGCTAATCAAATTAGCAGTCCCACTTTTTAAAAAAATGTCAAAAAAATGTATGTATATACATGTACATGTATATATTTTTTTATAATTTCACAGAATCAGTTTCATGATCCCATTGTTGGCATGCTCTGTCATTACAAAATGGCAGAAATAACAGGCAGGGAGCATGTGTGCATCAAACCAGGCTTGCTATGCAGTGTAAAACCTCACCTTCTTTTTGCCAGGGAGAATGTTTCTGAGACCATGCTACAGAACTGAGACGTCAGCCTGGACCTGAGAGGCAAGCTGCATCCTTTCTGGTGGCATCTCCACTGGGATAGAAATGCTACAGTCAGAGTTGTCGCTTACTTCTGAAGAGACTTATTGACTCTCGGCAGGCTCTAATGTCCTACACCTTAATGATTCTGTGATTCTGTGAAAATTAAAATTTACAAAAGGCCTGTTTTGTTAAGTGCATTATTAACTGTGATTACATTTGTCCTCATTTTATTCCAGTAGTTCCTAAGAGAGTATTGCTTGGAGAAAGTATTACACTACCCAAGTAAGGGAAGTGCAAGTCCAATGTCAGTGGGTGGATACAGCAGACCACTCTGGAATAGAACAAGGACTGGGCAGCTTTTTTATGCTACAGGATAAAATCCTCCTTTAAATATTAGGAGCTTGGTTGGGTTTTTTTCCCCTCATTTATACATTTACACTAATAGTGAAAACAGCAGTGTTGCTCTAGTTTTATGCCGTTTTTGGAAAACTGATCTTGTCTGCTTTTACTAAGCACACTACAAACTACTTAATCATCAAGTGTAGAAACCCTGTTATTAAAAGATGATGTTGCTGACTAGAAAGTCAAATTTAATAATTTATAGCAAAACAGAAATAAATTCTTGTCCATTTGTTCTAAAGATTGTTGATGTGCTAATAAAAAAGAGTGTTGGCTTAAGTGAAGCCCAGTGTTAAAGTTTGAGATAGAATATCCTCTCCAAACAATAAAGAGTTATTATTATTCTAGGCCATCCTTACCTGGTCTTAATAACACCTTGTGGCAAAATTAATTTACTTTTAAAATTCCAGTTGCCATAACAACTTGGTGCAGTTGTTGATGTGACTTAATGAGATTCCAGAGGAACTATTTTATGAAGAAAAAAGCCAGATGAATGGAGATCAACTAAGAGGAATTTTTTTCCAATTACTGTATTTAAACATTAATAGCTAGTTGATGAAAATGCTTCCCGTAAAAGCAAAAATACTCTTATATTCAGAGCTACTGTACTCTAACTCTTTCTATTACACAATCCTTGGAACCTTCACACTTTGCAGCAAATAGTGACTCAGTTTGAGATATCTACATACTGTGCATCAGCTCAATAAGCAGTTGTCTTCAGCTTTGTACCCATTAACCTTCCCCTAAAAGGGTGAAGGACCATGGTGATCTGTTCCTTAGCACCACAAACACTGTTGTGTTGAGAACTGCTGTCAAGGAGGAACCACACAATAATGTAATGCCGAAACAATTTCATGGTCATAACCATCATCCACATACCTCCTATTTATTAACTATATGTTTGCAGATAGACAGATAAGTAGATAGATCAGCCCAGGGCAGCAGCCCAGAACAGGTGCATAGGGGAAAGCAGACGTGGCCTCACCTCCCGCCGTGTCCAGCCCGCTCACCTGGAGAAGTGTTGCCAGCAGCACAGTCCCTCTGCTCGCCTGAGTGTGAGGAACTGACACTGAGCTTCCTCTTTGCCCATGAGAGGACTGCTTGTGTGACCTCTGGTCTGTACTGGACCTCACAAGTCTGCTCTGAAGATCTGAGATCCCTCCAGGCAGAAATATGCTGGCTTTCAGTAGCTGCAAAGGAACCAAAATTCTTTAAGCACCTCAAAAATAATTAATAAAAGTAAAAATAGCCACTGTACTAGTCCTCCATGCCCATACGTAGTCACAATAAAGAACTCATCATACATACATTGATGATAGACACAGAAGTATCAGGACAGATGAACTATGTCATACAGCATCTCATATCGCCTGTGACGGTTTTAGGAAAATCTCCCACTACAGTCCTTTTTTTTAACAGTGAAGCACGAGTTTTCTTGTTAAGCTGCCTACCAGCGTGGTCAGTTGCTGGTCCCTGGCTGTGACTTAGATACCTATCCTCTCTAGGCTAGACCAAGAGATTGCTCAAGTTATGCCTAAATTTATATCATAGAGGTCATTAACAGTCAGCATTATCCTGATCTTTTGCCACCATATCAAAAAGCTAGATCAGAAGTGAATGGAAAGCTATAGCATTTTTACATTGCTGTGATTTGTATGGGAAGAAAACAATATTACAAATCTCATTCTTACTACTGTTACTGCTTCATATTAACTTAAAGCTGACAGAAGAAGTTGGAGGAAATAATTGATAATGACAAACCAGTCTTATTTTTTATGTTTGGGAATGAGCTCTGAACACTCTACAATTAGTTTTAATATGTTTTTCTTTGAAAATAATTTGCAAATAATTCATAGGCTACTGAAGGTTTGAAGAATAGTTATGGTTATTTCATATTCGGAATCTGAAGTGTGTGGTTGGCATTGCTTGAATTGGTAAGTCGTGATACTGTTTTAATAAGAATAAATGAAAATGGTTTGGGATGCAAATATTTACAATTAATAGAGCCAAATTTGCTGACTATACATATTCTCTATAATTCATTTAAAAGCCACACTTCCTGTAGACCTGACTGCTAAGAAATACAACTGGGAGTATACTGGTATTTCATGCAAAGCAATTCTAGAGTAAATTAATTCAATATTCAGCTGAATAATCTTAGGCAAATAATTTCAACATTGACATAGGCATATGTACATTTACCATAAAAACTGGAATAATTTCTGAACAGTTTCTTAAATAATAGTATTAAAAAAAGTTACCATTATAGTGATAATAAACAGATCAAATAAAGGAAGACATTCACATCAGGCTCATCAGTTGTTTTGTTTATAGCTGTACAAATACTTTATAGTTATTGTATCTCTTTTTCTTACCACACTATTGTACTAACGAAAACTTAATTTAACGAGTCCAATAATATTATACAAATGTCATTCATCCAGTTTTGATTTATGTTGCATTTTAATTTCAAATAGCTTTCTCAGTAATCTGTTTTTCTGGGATTTTATCAGGCTTTTATCTCGGGCCTACAACCTATCCACATTATTACTCTAATTTTGTTCATATTGGCACATACCACATTCTGACTTTGCATTTTCTCTTTTATGTTCTTTTATTCTAACTTTTATTAATCTTCTGCTTGTCTCATGTGCTTTTCTGCTGTAACAGCTGGGAATTTAAGCAATTCTTGATGCTTTGAAATTTGGCACTGATAGTGTGCCAACCAGGACAAAGATTTTTCAGCTGTCATTGTTGTTTTTTGGGTTTTTTTCAGTAAAGATGTTTTCATTTCATGTCTTTACGTGCTGGTTAGTACAATGTGTGTACTATCACTGCCTAATATTTCATGAACACGTAACAGAAATCATCACAATAAGCATTAGTAAACAAGATGAGGAGTAAGTACTCGGTTACTCTATGTTTGCTTTAGGCCATATTCTGATATTTTTACCCTTGTTGAGTAAGTAGTCAATGAAAAATAGTGTGGCCTCTTAACAATGTGGGAAGCATCATGCAGGTGTGAAGAATCAGTTGCCAGGCATAAGCCCCAGCTGAAACACTTAAATAACAACTGACAGCAAATTAAGGAGCTTGGAGGTCAGTGGGGGGAAGTAGACATTGCAGATGGTCTTGCCTAAGCAAAGGTGGAGACAGTGGTGTCTGTTGTCCTTTGAGTTTATTTTTGCTTGCACTTGATGTGAATGGTAGGATTTTTTTGTTTATTTTTTTCAGACTGCCTGAAGCTTTTTGTTGATTTTGTGAAAATTATGCTAATCTGAAGGATTGTTAAAGTAGTAGTGGTAGTCTGGGGCTAGAGATCAGCCTAAAGACCTGTTACAGGGAGTAGCAAATGTTTTGTGTTTGTAGGGGTTTTTGGTTGTGGGTTGTTGGGGTTTTCTTGCTTGGGTTTGTTTTTTTTTTTTCCTTCCCCTTTCGGCAGGCATCATTTGGGCAAGGTATTTTTCATGTCTGGTACTGCTCGGTGATGTTGCTGTGTTTCCTTATGCAGCTGCTCTACTGTATATAGGGTTGGCTGCACAGTGTAGTAGGTGTAAGAATTTGTGTAGGCAGGTTTGGATCCTGTGGGTTTGGGGTTTTTTTAATGCAATCTGAAGGACTCTACCATATGATGTTGAAAGATTTGTTTTGTGACAGTACAAAAGACAGAGTTTGACTTCTGACAGGCTTCAAGAGAACTTTCTGTTTGTCCTGAATGTTTTGGAGAAGCTTAAAAGAAGTATTTCAAATAAATACTACAGCTACAAGTAAGTATTATATAATAATGTATGGAGTACATGATTTAAAACAAACTTAAACATAGCTAGGCTTTTTCCATCAGTTGTACTTAATGTATAGAAAAATCAATACTGTTTTCAGGGCCTGCTTATTTATTGTCTCAGCTCAGTGATTGAAATTGTCTGTATTAAATTACTTGTCATCCTGTTTAGCAGCATGGCACTCCAAGCATGACTACTTGATCAGGCTGCGAGGCAAAGCGACTAAGTCATCTTCTGCTCATTTTGGAGTTGGGAGAGCTCAAGCCATGGTGAGTAACCACCTGCTGTTGCCCTGATGTGCTATTGCAGCAAGCTCAACCAGGCAGGTCTGCTCTCCAGGCTTTCTGTCCTCCAACCACATCTGGTTGGGCTGTATTAGCCTGCTTTTACAGAGAGAACTCGCTCTATGTTGCTGGTTTGCAAAACTTCTTGTGCCCAAACCGTGTTTGTAATGTGTGGAACGCTGCAAGGTTTTGAGGATTCAAAAAGTGATTACATGGCTATTGATGCAAGAGGTTATAGCATTTGGCTTCTGCTAGGGAGTGAACAGATGCTTCCTTGAAAAGTTTGATTTATTTTAAAAAAAATGAATCTATTCATAACTTCCTATATCCCTCAGTTAAACTACTTTATCTGGCTCTTTCTCCCTGCTCTCAGGAGGGGAAGATCCCAGAAGGTAGTAATGCATCTCCCCTGGGATACTCCAGCCTTTGCCATGATGGGGCATGCCTTTGCCTGCTCTCTGCACCTCTGGGCCGCAGGCGGGCCAGGCAAAACTATCCGGTTCCTTGTGTGCCTGGGAGGGACGGAGCAGAGCTGGGTCATGCTGGGAAAGGGGACAGGAGGGCTGGTACCATGGTGTGGCCTGTGATGGAAGTCCTGCAGTGCCCAGAGGCTGGTGGGAGACAGTGAGGAAGGGAGGAAGAAAACAGTTGGACTCTCTGGCGGAGTGAGCTGTGGGGCTGGGGACCAGGGCACCGGATCCTGCATGGCTCTGTCATTTCTGCAAGTATTGTTTAACAGTGGGAAGGAAGCCTTCAGTTTTGGCTGAACTGGTTATAGCCGTCAGTTGTGCAGCCCAGATCACTGACTATGAGTCAGTACATGTACTGTTTAGTGTGCACACCTTCAGTTGCGGTCTTGGTATCACAGGTGCTACTCATGGAAATTACAGGGACTGATGGTTCAACTTCTCTGGATTTTTGGCTACTTTAATGGAAATGTTCTGTTGCTTCATTAATCATAAATACAGAAGAAACAGTAACGAGGAGTGTCACTAGGCTGACCCAAAAGAAGTTTCCTTAGAGAAGAACATCTAACTTCCCTTAATCTTTTCCTCCTTGATGGGAGGGGGTGGAAATTATACAGTCATATATTGTCATATGCAACTGGCAGTATGCCTGTTTTCACAACCTTGTGGCTTAAGCAATGACCCTAAAGCAAAATGTAAGAAATAAGATTATAAACAATGGAAAAAAAGATTTAACAATAGCTGCCTGTTCTTAGGTAGTAGACAGATGTGGGCCAACTGCCTTTCTTTTCCTACCTAGAGATCATGATGGGATTGGGGGAAGGGGTGGTGTTGCTGGGATTTGTTTAAGAAAAATTTTCAACACAGATTAACAGCACGAATTGGCAAGTGTGAAGTTCATCCCCTTGATTTCCCAATCTGACAATTTCTGATGTCATGCCAGTGAAAACAAATTTCTGTAACGTCAATTATGTGTAATGTTCAAACTGAGGCTTTTGAATGTTTATGATGCTTGGCTGGCTAAAAAAGATTTTATTGCATTTAAAGATAGACCTTCAGATATGAAAATCTGAGATCTCCTTAAAAAAGATTGTACAAGAAACTTAAGCTCTGAATTGTACTACATCCTGCATGATTACTTGCTCATGACTGAAAGTCAGGACTGATGCCTGAACCTCTAGAAATAACATGGAAACAACAGTGTTAGTCATGAATGAGCACTTTTTTTCTTACCCCATTTAACAATTGTGAGCAAAACCAGACTTCTGATTTTATTTTATTTCTTGGACTTTACTAGAGTTTATTATTTACTTTGGAAGCAAAAAGAATCAAATCCAGAATAAAATGCTGTAGCATGCTAGCTGATATATGGAGTAGTCCATGTTGGTGTTGGCCTTTGAAGTACTGAAAAAATGTTCAGCTATACGATCTGTACCTAAAGCCTCTATCTTACTGCTTGTAAATTTTGTTGGGCCAATGGTCAGTGTCTGCCTAGGTTGAGACTTTTGAATCGGGCTACATATGCAACTTCTTTCCACACAGGTTGCAGCTCAAACATAGTTTATTTGAGAAGCTCAGTTCTTGGTAAGGAAATTAATTCCTGGTGTTATGTATAGGCAGGCTTTTTAAATATTTCTCCTGTTGATCCTTCTTTCCATGCCTTTGACATTTTTGCCAGCAGTGCTGTTGGGCTCATGACTCCACTCTGTGGCTCAAGTCCCACAAGAGAAATTTTTTTAAGGCCCATGGCAACACTGTGGCTTCGTATTCCAATCCCTTATTTTGGGAACAAGAAGGCTAAAATTTTTAGGCTAGTCTGTTACAGTTTTGCTGACTTGTTCCAGTTAAGGACCTATCCTTTAGTTCATGTGTCATCTGGGTACTTATCTCCATGTATTCCTCTGTTGCCTTCAGGTCTCTGCTTGGCAAGGCACTACAGTTTTCTTCTTAACGTAAGCCACCTACAAAGTAAAGGCTTCATCGATAAGGTGTTAACTGGTTAGTTTGCCCTAAAGTTCACCGCATTCATATGCTACTTGTCTTGAAGTTATATGGCCTTGTTAACCAGGACTTTTTCTGCTTTGCAATCAGCTTTCCATTAAGGTGCTGACATCACTGAGCAGTTTTACTTCTGACTCCTCCATTCACTGCCCTTTCTGTCTCACTTAACACCTCTTGTGTTGCTGCTCAGCACTTGAACTTTACAGGGAGATTCATACAGTTATTTTCTTAAAGAGAAGGATCTTTGGATGCATGTGTTTATAAGATTAGTGTTGGTGCAAACAAAGGCAAAGGGCTTCCCCAAAGCCTTGGCCTCCATGTCTGGAGGAGCTCTGGCAGAAATAGAGATGAACTCTCAGTGGGGCCTGTGTTTGTGCTCTCAGGAGTAACTGGTCTGCGTACTTTGAAGTGATGCTACTGGTGTCAAATACAGCATCAACACAGCTAATGCAAAAAACCTCACTAACTGCAGTCAAGAACCATATAAGCTAACAAACTTCAGTGTGGTGGAAGGACTCTGCTCACAGTCATACTGGACTTGCTTTTAAGAAATCTGGTTATACTGTACAGCTATATTGGAGAGAGACATCTCAGTCTCACTGATCTTTCCTTTATTTTTCCTGTGATTTTGTTTCTACCTTCTGCCCAAAAGTATTCAGCATTATAGGAGTTAAAAAGCATATGTTGCACAATGGACATGTATGGTAGGGTATAGGAGGTAAAGAAAAGAAAAAAAAAATCAGTAGAACAGATACAGTAATGTCCTCCAAGTTTATTAAGGTTGAGTTCTCTTAAGGTAAATGGCTCAAATCAGATTATCAAAATGTTTTAGAGTGCATAGACAGAGCATTATAAAAAGGAACTGCAAGCTAGTCCAGCCCCTTCTTTTAGCATATGCATATAAAGACAAATAGGCACTCTCAGGGACTTCCTGAACACTTACTCTTTTTCCTCAACTCTTGTAGCAGCCACAGAAACATTGTCCTGGCCAAGAGAAATGCTGCACATCTTCCTGGTTTGCCAATTGCCTTTATGAGCAGCTCCTCCCTTGTCACCTGGAGACTTGCCTCGAGCAAAGTAACAACCACCATTGTAAGAACAGCCTGGAGAGCTGTGCATGCAGTGATGAAAAAGATGCCTCCTTCCCCTACCTGTTTTTGCTTTTGAAACCAGCCCAGCGAGCTAAATTGCAACCATTGCTGTCTCCTCACCTGCCTGTTTCTTATCTGCCTGTTAACTCTTCTGCTGTTTTTCCTTTGAACTAATTTTGCATATCAAATGTTTTAGTGAAACCCAGCAAGATTAGATCTATTCTGCTCCTCCCTGCCCCCCATGAAATCAGTTGTTTTATCTCAGGTTTGTGGCTACGGAATGGTGGCATCCTGCTTTGCTTTCCTTTTGCAGTTGCAAACTCTTGCTGCTCATTTCAGCTCTGACCTGGCTGAAGAACCAGCTGACTCAGTTTGCTAAACTCTCAGCTTAATTTTTTTTTTTTCCTTGCCCTCTAGAAAAGGAGTTATGTGCCAGTTAAGTGAGCTGAAATGCTCTACTAATTGTTCAGAGGAATTTCAGTGCCAGTGCTAGGCAGAGTGAGGCATTGCTCAGCCAGTGAGTGGTGAAAAGTACTCCTTATGCTGGCAGCTATTAGAAAGCAATCAGGTTAGTTCTTGGTAAAACCATATTGTGGTTTACTCTGCTTTCAGTTTGTCTTGGCCTGTAATTTGCTTTTCAAAATGTTTTTCTATTCTACAGTTTTGTTCCTTGTTTCAGAGTTGTGTCCCTGTGTTTTTAGATATCTGTACCCCACTTACTGTTCTCCAGGTACATGTCTACTACTTGGTGTGCTAGATGTGTTTAAGCAATATGGTACTTGACCAGCAGCATGTAATATTCCTCTTCTAGAATCCAGGACTGAAATTATCCCTCTTTCACCTGGAGTACATTGACCTCTGAATTTTGCTTTCACATTAAACATCACAACTCTAACTTTAGTTGGATATCCTGCCCTTGCCTGTATTCTTCACAGCATTGCTCTAGTCACAAACATGAAAATCATGGGAATTGTCAGGAGACACTGAAAAATGAAGCTGAACTGCAGCATAATGTACCAGGGATTATTGCTTTAAAATGTTACCTTTTTAATCTGAACAAGAACAAAGTTCTCTGGAAAAAGTGACTAGGGAAGGTGGTGATGATAATCAACGGGGTAAATGCAATTTAGTTTAAATGCTTGTCTTTGAACAGACTGAGTGGATTTAACATGTTTGCATAGTCACTCACACAGGTTCAGAGCAACCAGGTCCCTGAGGAAATTCTCTGGTAATGGGGAAAGTCATTAACACAGTGGCATTATCCCTTCATCTGATGAGTACTATGAACTTTCATCCAGTTTCCAAAGAGTCCTGTGGAACTGCTGGAAATACTCCACCAACTGGGATGAAATGGAAGTCAATGCCAGAAATATTTAGACAAATATTGCTATTTTTATTTTCAAAAGTTTTAGTTTTTTGAATATGCCTCATGGCTAAGGGAAAACAGCAGTAGAAAGCTATTTAGATTAACAAGAATGCATGGTAGCTGTAAGTCAACATTTAAACTTTATCTCAAAATGCAAAATACATAAAATCAGGCTGAGTTTGGTGTATTCAGAGATATGTTGGCCTCCTCTACTAGGATCTGTATATGTGGACCTCATTTGAGGTAAATAACGAAATTGGGGTTTTCCTGGAGAAAAGCAAAATTCAAATAGACACAAGAGACTAGCAAGTTTTGTACTTTCATACCCTTTAGCTGGATTTCCCTTCACTTCACAAGTAAAAACTAGGACCTTCTTCTAGCATGAAGAGTGCTAACAAAGTCCAAAGCACTCAATTTTGCAGTGAAGTGAAGTTTTAGAAAATCCTTTTATTTTCCTAGGCAAAGCCTGAGAGAATCTTATCTTAATCTCAGTGAAAATATGTTGACTTTACATTTTGGGGAGCAAAGGGTTTTTTCTTCTTGCCTTGCAAACAAAAAAAGGGCAAATTAAAACTTAAAAGTTCAAACTAAGCTCTCTTCCTCTTTCAATATGAAGTGATTGCATTTAAGATTCTCACATCACTATGACAAACGGTAAGGTCATACCTCTATTCTTTTTTTCTTTTTTTTCCCCACTCTGAGACTCTCCTATACATAGAAGTTTTTTCAAAACTAAGCAGTGATCTTTATCTTACTTCCTTGTTCTAAGCAAGATCTGCCAGTCTGGAAGAGCTCTGGTAATGTGAATCTTTGGGAAGTGCCTTTATGTCAATTGTGCAGACCCTAAGCACTAATGAATTTTAAACTCTTCTTGTTATGCATATCAAAAATTTATTTAATTTAATTACATACCAATGATAGTCTTCCTACAAAAAGAAATATGGAAGTTATTGAGTATTTTGGTGTATGTTTGGTTTTTACTCATCCATAGTTTGAATCATAGGTTTAAATTACTTGAAGCATTTCTTTAAAAGAAAGACAATTTTGCAACTGCACAGAGACTTGTGAGAAATGTCTTTTTTAATCTATTCTTTGTTCAATATCAAACTAATTTTTTTAATTTCTGGAAAACAAGAAGAAAGAAGGACTCTTTGAAAGGTATTTAAAAGGGAAGAGTGGGGGGATATTTTTTAAAAGCTTTAAAATTGGAAAAAAAACCCCACTTATTTTTCTCTGAAACAAAATTACTTTCTAATTAGCTTTAATAATATGATGCTTTACAGCAGCGGGTACAAACTGCTCCCAGGCAGATGTTGGTTTGGTTAGACTAGTGATCCCCAATACTAGACCAAAAAAAAAAGTGTGAAACTCATGAGCCTTTTATAAGCAAAGTTGGAGAACCACAGTATTTTTTCTGTTCCCAAGTAGAGTGACATTTTCACCCTACTTTCTCCACAACAAGTCTTAGAAAGATTATCCCTCAAGGAGCTATAATATATTCTCTTTTGCCTTGTGTGGCATGAGAAGTTTTCCTTAGCCATGGAAAACATAAAAGTTATTCCCTTTTTGCCCATAGCTCTCTGTCAGCTGTTCTTTTTGTGGCTCGTTCCCAGGTATTGGCCTCAATGAAATCATTTAGACAAGAAACCTTAAGCTTCACACAGTACTTAAACCAAGGTTTGAGTTAATCCTAATTTATCTTTTCAAGTGGATGGAAAGATTTTATTCTATACAGGGCTGCATAATCCTGTACATACTAATGCTCACTTTTAATACAGCTTCTATTCTCTCATTTGTGCACTGATAAACTGCACCCCATGATGTAACAATATTTTTTGTTTCCTCCCTCCCTGTGTTGAGGAATTGAGGCATAGAAGTTATGTGCTGTACTAAGGAAATTTGGAGGACAATTGACGATAAATTGCTTAATTAAGTGTATATATGCTATTCAATGTACGGTTCAAAAAAACATTAATTTTTTTGTTCTACCTTGGTATCTTATTTACCGAATGATTTCAAGGCAAGTTTCCTCTTCTCCATAATCTAATTTTTTACATGCTTTACATATGTTGTCACTACTACAGTGATGCAGCTATAGAGTACTACTGCTGAGTGTATGAGCAGGAGGACAAAAACAACAAATGGCTGCCCTTAACTGAGTGCAAGAGCAGTTTTCTGAGACCCTACCAGTCACTGTAGTTGCTCTGTGAAATATCTTCAAAACTTTCATTTCCAGGATTGTTTTCATTGTTGAAACATTCTTCCTGAATGAGATGCTTGATTAAATGATCACATTTCTAATTTCTTAATTCAAGAACAGACTTCCCTTGGCCTTTTTGTTGCCAAGCAAGGTACAGCTTGTCCGGAGGAGGAAGGAATGAGCCATGCATATTGCCCCATATTACAGCCACAGTGTGAGGTGGCAATGAATGTTTTTTTCTCCACTGCAGAAAAAATGATGTCAAAAGGAATGACTGCATGCCTTATGTTATGTGAGATCCAGGACTTGATTTTTGTTTCCCACCCTTCCCTAAAGGAAAAGAAATGAATGAATGGCAGGGTATGGAGGGGCTTCAAAAAGATTCCGTACTGAAAATTCTTGATACTGAAATCCTTTTCTAGGCTCATCCATGGGTGGCCTCAATCCTTAGGAACCACTATGAGTTATTGGGACTGGGAGTCCTTTTTTATGATCACAGGAGAACTCGAATATGCAGCAGGGGCTCATCAACATCTGTGAGACTAGCAAAACCACCTCTGCTCTTCCCTTGCTACTTGGTTGGTTAGCTGTTTGGAGAAGCAACCAGCTCAAATCAGGACTACAGAGATATTAGGACAGCAAAAGCAAAGGTAAACTAATGCACACTAAAAAGAAGGAACTTGGTCCTTATTTATAGAAGGTGGGAAACAGAAAAGATGGCTTTGTTCATCATGGTGTAAGAAATTATGCAATCAAGATGAGAGATTTCCTAGTTTGGGGCACAGAAAAATGAGAGGAGGAGAGAATGGGCACATCTAGGTGAAAACAGAATCAAGGGAAATCTTACTGTCCCCTGATAGGCCCCAGGAGAATAATTGTGTGCTATGGCGTAGGAAACACGGGTCAGCCAAGGTCAGGCTGCAGGAGAGACAACAGGCATGGGGCATTCGAACAGCGACTTCCATAGAGCATCTTGTCACCAGAAATTCGCAGAGTCCAAAGTCAGACATAACACATGTTGGTTCAGTTCAACAAACCAAAATGTTTGTTTCATCTGAACTGAGACTATTTTCCTGCCCTTGGAGTATCGATACATTTTGACCGAAACTGCGTTTTCCTTTTAAAATAATTTTGAAAGAAAATTCTTTGCCAGGTAAAATACTATATGTATTCAAGCAGGAAATTACTTTTCTTTAAAACATTTTTTTTTAATAGTCCTTCATTATAACATGTCCCTGGCAGCATGTGGCATGCTATTATATGACTTAGATCACAACTGTAAACAAATGACAACTCTGCCTGTCAAGAGGTAACTTCATAGAGGATAATATTCATCTGAGGTAGTCACCTTAGAAGTCTAGTCAATATAATCAATGTTATCGGTACTGTTGAGAAGATGGCTAAAATAGGTTGGATGCTCATACTCTGTTTGTGTCCTTCATATGAAAAGGTTTGCAGTTGATTTACTCTTAGTGGTGGAAGACTGTGATATTTAATTTGATGACATGGGTTTTTTCTTTTTAATTAAGATTGACTTATGCTCCCAAAAGTTCCAAGTCTCCACAAATCAAAATCTGAGATACCAAACCACTTCTCACCCCATACTCACATGCCACCAACATAAAAACACTCCTTGGGCTCTGCAACTACTCCATGGCTTCTTGAGTGTCAGTTGTGTACTTTGTTCCACACAGTGCATGTTTAAAGCCTGTCCTAGCTCTTCCAGACTGAAATGTTTTCTCCATCCCAGGGGGTCAGATGACCTGTTGGCACTCACTGCTGACAGCATTCACATGTTGGAAGCCAAGCCCTAATTTTACTGGGGATCCTCACTGTGTGCAGTGCTGGGTCTGCTGCACAGGCTGCTCTGCCTTGGGATAAAGCGTTTCCAAACAGCCCCTTCAATGAGTGTTGGTATAGATTCATATTTCTGTGCAATTTTTCTTTTCATAGTGTTTATATGTGTCCATATGTTTAGCTTAGGATTTTACTGAAAGAAAATAGATCAACTGAAAGCATTCATAACCATAGCATCCGCTGTTCATACATATATGTATGGATATACAGGCACAAAAAGAATACTCAGTACTGTATTACTCTGCTATAGTACAGATTAACTTTTTTAAAATGTCATCCACAAGCAGAAATGCTATTGTGAAATGATTTTTAGGTTTACTGTGTTCAAGTTACGCTATAGAAAAAGGAAGAAATAATTGAGACCTACTGAACATTTTGTGCCTAATTCTTCTTTCTTAAACCTTCCTTATTGCACAAGTGACCACAGAGTATTTGCTGCCACAGCTGTTTCTCATGTGTGATGTAACTATTTCTTTAAGCATTATTTGTTTGCATAGATTGGATTCCATTATTACTATGGATGCTCATTAAAACATGCCCTATGCCACTCTGAGGCTGAGAATTTCAAAAGTTCATAGTATTGGCTTAACTCTGCAGCAGTGACCTAAATGGTAAAGGCTCCCATTGGCTCCCTTTCTATGTTTATAAACAGTTTATAGCACTGTGTGTAGACAAATATAGTTACATTAACACTAAGGACAAGCATAACCAGCTAGTACAGTTGAAAAAAAAATAAATTTGTAGACATAGCAGAGAACTGTCATCAAATATTTGTGACAAATGCATAACTTAAAAATCTAGCAAAATGTTAATTTTAGTTAGAGTACAATGTTCCTGCAGCACTTTTTTTTTTCTTGAATACTGACCAAATACAATTTGGTCACAACTACTTTGTGCAGTTTTAAGATGGCTGGTGGTGTCTAGAATCACGCTAATTAAAATATGCCACTTTCAAATGACATTCAATTGCTCATTGTAGAGAAATCCTGACACCATGCTACCACGCTGCCAGGGTTTGACAGGCACAGTATTTATAGGCTGTGAAGAAGAAAATGGGCCCAGGATGTAGCAAATAATGCTATCTGTGCCCCCATCTTAATGCTTTTGGACTACAAAATGGTCACATGAGCTTGCTTGAAATGCATTAGCATGGTTAGCATGCTTGTTAGTCAGCATTAAGATGGCTGTCATATGAATCTAATTTTGTTGAGATTGTATGAAAATACCGATTTGCCTGTCAAGAGAGAACTTTAAAAATCTGTCAGAGGAAATGGATGAGGAAACACTATAATGTATACAAAGTAAGTGTAAAAAGGCAGATCTTGACCTTTTACTCATCTGATTTTTTTTCAAAGTATAAGCAAAGGTTACCCAATGGCATTCACAAGCAGTTAACAGAAATACTTTTTTCACACAGGTTGAGATTTCTTTGTGGAAGTCATTGCTGTGGCCAGTGGTGGAATGTAAGTAGGATTGTAGAAAGCATTGCATGTTTTTATGGATAACAAAAATATCTACATGATTAAATGTATCTGGGGAAATATTTCCATATCATTCAGACAACAAATCAAATTATACTGATCACTTCTCTTGTGGATGGGTTAATCCATATCTGCTATTGATGGATGGCTTGTACCTCTCTTAAGCTTTCTGGTCCTTTTCCAACTATAACATACCTCCCTTTCAGTCTGACAGCAATAGTGAAATACAGTTAAAACTTGTCAGGTTTGCTCTCCTACCCGCCTCTGAATTCCTTCTTTTTCCACTAAGTGGAAATGCTTCTGGGAACTGCTGGTCTGGGAGCTGTTATTCCCAAGCCATGAAGGAAGTCTCTCGGATGAGGTGTGAGTTTATTAACACTGAGGGGCAATGTGTTTCCCTGGCTGTGATGTTGTCACTTGGCTCCGCTGGCTCCGGGCTGGTGTGAAGCTGCACTGAGGGGGCTCAGGTGCAAAAATGTGAGGAACCCACCCCAGAGCCTCTCTCACCTGCCACTCACAGAAGTACGTATAGGACAGTGCTGTGTCCTTCCTTGCTGTGTGTTTGCTAGCAAGATGGTTCTAAAAAGCCACTGCTAGAGAAATGAAAATTTTGTTTTAATGGCATATTAAACAAGTTCATTAAGCAGTTTTCCATCTTTTGAGATCTATATTCTGATTTCTGGTCTAATTTTCTTTAACAGACAGATTTTCCTCCCTCTCCCTAGCAGCTTTTCATTCACAAACACGAAGAATTTTTGTGCTCATCATCTGTCAATTGGCATAAGATATCTTGTGTATCCAAACTGCTGTACTGACAAGATTCAATCTATTGTACTACCTTTATATTTCAGCAGTCCCGTTAAGGACCTTTCATGATGTAGTGCAGCACATACTGAGTGTCAAACCATCACAAGTACATAAAACTACATGTGCAAAGAAAGATGCTTCACAATCTTGGGAAACTTCAAAAAACATGGCAAGCATTAAGCTTATGCTGCAGTGCTGAGTGGGATGGACAAGTGAAGAAAATCCTTGAAAAGAGACACTATCTCTTCTGTAGGGTTTTCGATCTTTATGAGCTCATATTTTGTGTCTCTACAGGTTCTGTCAGTTGGGTCTCTAGTCCTGGAAGGGTGAGGTGAGACTGACATGCTGAACCAACTACTTTTCAGGTGCTTCTCCGCTTAATGAAATTCACAAGTCCAGTCAGATACCTGGACTGTTCACTAATGCATAGAGATAAGTAGTTATCCTAAGCACCTAAAAATGTATGGAAAGCTAACTAGAAACCATGTAAACAGCCCTCTGGGAAATGCCGAGAAGCAAAATAGAGCCATGGAGTCCTGCAGGCTAATTTCTGCTGGGTCTCAGTATGAGAAAATTCTTCTTAAAAAAATAAATAACTCTCAAGGAAAAATAGCTCACTTAAACCAAGAGCCATAGCACTCCTGAAATGCAAGCATGCTGATAAAGCAATGTTGCATTTCCTAGTGGGTTCAGATGAATAACCAGTCAATCAATCGTGCCTGGCTGTTTTCTAAATTTGTAATGTATCTGACTTGAGTTCTTTACCCATAGAATACAATTTTCTATTTCTCTGTCTGGTCCAATAACAGCTTAGTGATAGACACAGGCTGCTTGGATAAAATGAAAGGGGAGAATTGCAGGAAGACATTTGAAACCAATTTTTAATAAAAAGTAGCAAGTAAGAGTATTCTGGCTAATTGCATAGCTTTGACAGCTTTGTCAAAGAATTAATGTCTAATGGTTAAAGGACATGCTAGAACCTTATGCTCTTGAGTCTGCACTGACATGCTTTACGACCTTGGATGAATCATTAATTTCTCTTTGGCTTTACCATCATTCAGCAAACTAACTCTGGAAATGCAGGAATGTAAACCTTTTTCTTTTGGTCCATTTGTTTTTTTAAGGAGATTGGCTGTTTTGGTTTTCTTCTCTGAGGGGATGCATACTGGTATTGTATTACTCTTATTAGAAATAAAAGTATTCTGCATTATGTTTGGAGAATGTTGTGACTGAACTATTTGTCTGGTGTACTGAAACTCTAAGGTGCTTGGACCTTTTAGATTTCCCCCTCTTTTACTGTTTTTTTTGGGTTTTTTTAAAAGAAACTGAAGAAAATATTGAGGCCATTTGTCCAAAGATTTTCTTTGCTTAGGGTATGGTCTTTATTAGTTGCTCCTTGACAACTTGGTCTCTATTGAGTTTTGGTTTTATTCAGACTTTTGGTTTCCATGATACCTCATCACTCCTCAACTGTCTCTACTTCTTTGGTTTGCATACTATGACTGGTCATACGACAGCTATAGCTTGTTGGTAACTATACTGTCTAGAATGAGTCTCCCCTTATGGTCTGCCTGAATTCTTGTCTCTTTCCAAATTGAAGAAAGCCTTTTGTCTTCTTTCAAATGTGGGGTCCAACAGTTGCATTTCTTTATATTTTGTTAACTCTTTTCCTGAGAACACTTTCCAATGTACTCTGCTGCTTCTTAATTATGGAATATGTTTAGTCATTCCCATTTAACTTCCTTCCTTCTCCATTAAACTAATGCAGAAAACTCAATATGTTTTCTGTCTTGTCAGCAGAATGGCCAATCTAACATTTTTTTAACTATTCAAAGGTTGTCTGAAGCAGCTGATCTTGCCTTGGAAGGTTGAAAACAGGAGATGATATCTCCCATAATCTTTCTTTTTGTTTTATTCTTATGGAGCTCTGTCTTGGAAACCTTTCTGGACAGTCCATAATCCAGGAATACTGTGTGGAAGAATATTACACACACAAAGTTGTAAATCATACTGGCCGGTTCTGCTTGCTTTTTTGCTCTTTGCTGGAGCCTATCTCAAATAAGACTTCTGAAATCAAATGAGTCATTCACTAACTCAGGATAAGAGAAGGATCTGGCTTCAGAAAATTCAGACACCTATGTAAAAAAAGGTACGATATGACTCCACCCAACTAAAATAAACATGTTCCACCCAACACTCTTTTTCCTTCCACGTGTGTGTTTGGGTTTTTTTTCAGACGTGAGCTTTGCGCCATGATTTGGCTGCAATATCAGTCTCAGAAGCCTCAGTGTTTTATCAGTCATGAAAACATGTGATATCTAATTCTCTAAAATTGGGCGGTCATTTTTTTCCATGGCATGAAATATTCTACAGTCCTTTTATTCTGGGCTGGCTAAAATCTGTCCCTTTCTTATAGCATTCTGATTTGTCTGTACTCCTTCTCAGAGGTATTTCACTAGCTTATCTCCTTTTATTATTGTTTAAGGGGAGAAAGTATTTCCAGTTGATAAAATAAGAAGTGAATGGCAGCAACCTACAGTTTTATGAAAGAATCTGGTTTTAAAATTTAAATGTAGCTGGCGTCACTTATCTTCGTATAGCTTCTGCCTATGTGGAAAAAAACTCTCTCTTTTTATAACTGCTTGTCAGCTGAATAATAGAATGGGGGGAGCCAACTTGAAAGACATGGCTGATTGGTGCGATTGAAAAGGGCTTTACAATTAGAGTTCTGGCAGAACACAAAAAAGAAATTGTCTGGCCATGAAGAACGGAGCCTACTTTAGAATTCCCTTTTCTCAGCCAGATAGCATGCATCACTGTTCATGCATTCTCTTGACATTGAATAGAGGACTTCAGAACTACCACCCCAAATTATCCCTTACTGTTTGGTTCTATTTGTGATATTTGTTTGGGGGAGGAAAAAAAGAAATCTCTATTACTGACTGTAATGGCATGTGGTTAAATTCCATTCCATTTATGCACTTAATCTCTTAAGCTCGTTTCCCCTCCCCTCCTCGATATTGCAACACACATTTTACTTTGATTAACTCTTTTTAGATGATGGGGGAAAAACAAGATTCTTCTCTTATTCTCATCCTCCCCCCCTTCCCTTCATCTTATTCCTTTTTTTTCCCTTCGGTCCCCCCCCACACACACACACAAAATGGTTGTGTATGTGAATTGAAGAAGGAAGGAAGCCCTTGCAGGTGTGTTTTGGATTACAGTGGTGGAACAATAGGGCAGCCTTCAATTAACTCCATACCTATTCACAGGGAATATTTGTTCCCTTGTCTCCAGTGTTATTTAATATTTGAAGCCGTTGCCTACTACACAATGTACCTGGTGATGAGAATAGGCTTTCAATTCCATTTGAACTCTTCTATGCCACACAATTAATGCGCCAGGTTTTATTTATTTATTCTTAAATAATGATTCATATGAGCGTCTCCAGGCACAAAGGAATAACAGAATACGTACAACGGTGAAGTGTGTTTCAGTGCCTTGAAGACAGTAGTGGGGGAGGGAGGAAAGATGTTGGTAATGGCATGCATTTGACTCCTTCTTGCATGTGAAATCAACATGCTAAATATTTATTTCATATTTCCATAAATCTTGCAGATTTAAAAGCACCCCTGTCAAGGTAGCTTTCATCGTTTTTACACTATATGTTTTTAAATTGCTGTTATATATAACAACCACTGAAATCTTAACAGTGACATTTCTTTCTGACTGAAATACTTGCTGTTTGTAGTTACAGAGCTGCTCATTAGGGCTATTTTTATCCTTTCTTTTAAAGAAGTACAGGAGAGCGTGAAGCTCCTGAATCCTGGCAGTAGCTGAAGAAGGGGAAGGGTCAACCTTAGTTCTATTCTTCTTTTTTTGCCACTACCAAACCTATTTTATGCAGAAAATTCATATTCCAACAAAGTGATTTTTTTTAAAAGAACAGAATCACTGATTACCCTGGCAAAAATCAGTGTTTTTGTTAAAGGAAATGTCACAGCTCTTATGAGCAACATCTTGATTTAGGGCAAGGGGAAACAAATATTTAAAGATTGGCGGGGGTGATGAAAAATAAAAGTTTTCCCATGAGAGAGAATATATGTTTTTAAACAGCTTTCCTCATGAATTCTCATGACTTGCTGCAGCTCTTTAAGAGAATGTGAGATGGCTGGCATTGTTGGCTACATTCCCTGATCCTAACATTTCTTATGCAGCAAGGCTGCGAGAGAGGTGTACTAGCACTTGAATATTCAGATTATGCTATGAATCTTTTGTGGAAAGCCTTAAAGCTTTAGCATAATTTGAGGACATGTCTGCATTTTGAATTATGGTGAACAATAAGACAGATTCATCTTTTACAGTTTTGAACTGGGGAAAACATGATTTATCTGACAAGAGCCTCATGGAGGAAGGTATCTTCTTATGGAGGCAGTTTAGCCTTGCTCCAGTGTCACTTTGAAGGCTTTTTCAATAAACGTGGCTATATATGAGTTAATAAATGAGAAAAAAGTAGTTTGAACTGGGAAGACGAAGGTGACACAAGTATTTGGTAGCCAACTTATTTTCACTTGTGCTGTTGCCTCAGATCCTGGTGTGGCTTAACTGAGGTAATCTGTTGGGTCATCTGTTCTTGTACAGACCTTGGTTTGATTTTTCTATCACAATAGGTGAAGTCAGTCTAAGACCATGTTCGAAGCCAGTTAAAAAGGTGTAACTTTAATTATCTGCTGGCAGTGTTCTTTAATGCGTCAGCTTTATGTTGTTCAACTCAAAATAGCTCTGCACCAGACTTGCAAAAGTTTGATCCCAGGATGTTTGATATCTAAGGTCTGGATATCCACTCCTCACTGCTCCCTCCTTCCTCTTTCAAATCTAGGTCAGCCCAAAGTGACAGAAATGCAGGCAACTGGAATCGCTGCCTACTTTGCAAACTTGGGCCCAAGTGTGTAATGAAGGATGATTGTGCTACCTGGTGTGAGCAAGGGAATTAATCTTGGCGATATGTTATTCTCCTTGGTGCACAGCTGAGATTTTTTTGACTTGCTTCAAATTCTGAGTGCTTCCTATCACTCTGTGCACTATCACTGGGCTGCCTTCACCTTCTCAAGCATGTTTTCTTAATGCAATAGTCTTGTAAAGAAATTGTCCCCCATGAAAGTGGAGAAACAGGTAGGTACAATAACAAATGAAAATCCAAAGGCAAGTCTAAATCTTCATTCAGACTCACCATGAAAGTGACCTTTGCTCTGATCTGGAAGACTCTGTCTCTTATCTGTAAATGGTATTTCACTGAAGGACGAAGGTGCTGTTTAACTGTATAAAGGTTTTCACTTAACAGTACCACTTTTATGCTGGAGCTCATAGCAAATTTTAATCCTTCTGCAAAGCTTTAAATCCTCTCCCTCCTATGTAAATTTCTTCGCTATTTAAGCTTTCCTTCCATGGGCAGAATTCTTTTTTCTGTTTGTGAATCAGAAATAGTATTTCAGGGACCTTGAGAGGGCAGCTAGTCCAATTTTTCCCCCAGCTCAATCTCAGCTCCTGACAGTGCTTTTGAACTTTTAAAAAACATTAGATAATGAAGGTACTGTAGTTTTCTTAGGAAATCTGTTTATCAAACTATCCTTAAAACTATAAAGTATTTTTTAAGGGCCCTTCCAGATCACTGCTGTGCAGTTGATATCTGTGTGGTGGTATCTCCTCAAACAGGGGTGTGGGTGTGGTCCTCCTGGGTCTGCATAAGGGAAAGCTACAGCTCTAAGGGAGCACTGATCTGTCCTGTTCGTCTCAATGAAGGGTCCACTCTGGAGCTTAGGTGGTTAGTCAGTTAAGGGTCAAAGCTGCTAATGACTTCAGTTCTGCCAGTCTGGGCAGAAGCATCATGCTAAGGCACTTATCTTTGGTTGTTAGGTGCTGGTGAGAAACAGGGGTACAAAATAGGCTGCAGTGAAGCTGGTCTTTCTCCCATCTACTAACGTTTTGTGTCAAACTTCAGTTGAGGAGCTGTTTTCATTTTCATCCTTGGAAAACGAATGAAATAATTCTGTGTCAACAAACAAATGTAATTTGGTATTTTATGAATAGAGGCTTAAGATTTGGGGCAAAAGCATTTTTTGTGTGCACAAATAAACCCACTTTGTCACCATAATGCAAATAACTATTAATTATCATCATAATCAAAAGAAGTGACATTCTTATTTTCTCTGAAATGATTTATCCTTTTCAATTCCAGGCACAGAGCAGTTTCTAATAAATAATTTAGGCTATTTATGATTCCTTCAAGTTTTGATCTCCTCTTCACAGCTTCCTCTCCAACATCTTTGGGAAAGTTGTGGGTTTTTCCTATCATTACACAGAGAAACAGGTCAGACTACTGATCATGTGAACATTAAGAGAAGTGGAAGGAAAGAATGGAAGTTCTTCCTCGTTATTTTAATTTCTCACTAAAAGCACCTCTTGACTCTGTTTATAATTAATACAAGTGTTAAATCCGGGTGGATTAATACTGATTATAGTCTGAACTGTTTAAGGAATCTTGACCCAAAGTAGAACTTTGTCTGTCATTAATTTGAACTACTTCCACTTGTGTCAGCACTATTTAAAAGGAATCAATGAAGGTTTCTGAAGAAAAAGCCTTGTCATCTACTCCCAAATGGACTAAATTAATTAAACTGTTGGAGCCAAATCTATGACATGTTTTATATATTGTTACTTTTTATGGATTTGCTGCCGACATTGATTCGTTTGAGAAGATGAGCTTTTCTAACAGGACGAAAAGGAGATTTGTTGAGGGTTTTTTGTTTGATTTTTAATGTATTTGTACAAATTAATACCAAGGAGATAAACAGTAGGACTGTCCTAACTAAGCATGCCAAGACCTTCACATGTCCAAAAGAAAGGTGGGAGAAGATTTTTTTAATTATTTTTTTAAATTTAATTTATCAGTTCCCAAAAGCACAACCTGTGGAAGACAGCTCTTTCAAGAAGTGTGTTAGAGTGCTGAGAAATCAACTCTGTTTTTTGACTGGAGATGTGCTCACAAACACAGCTTTTCCTCCTACAAAATACTGTAAGTAACAAAAGTGTATGGGAGAGGACCTGATAATTCTGTGTCACAGTTAAAAGAGAGGGAAAATATCTATTAGCTTAAGCTAACCTGTGTTGTAAAGCTTTAGGAAGAGATACACAAAAGCTAATGTTAGCCTGGTGAGATTAATCTCCCTAGCCTCCTTTCCATAATAAGTAGAGAGAAAGGTAGTCTGGACTGTTGCCTGAAGGAGTTCAAGTTGGTCTTATTCCCTGAACCCCCTGCTGAAGATATCTTTCTCATCTCAGTGGTGCAGGTGAACCTCGGGAAGGGCTGGTGTCATAGGCTTCAACTAGTCTTTGAGAATACACCCATGGATTCCCTTTGCAGGACCAAACTATCCTGTAGCTGATCTAGGCTTAGACATAAAGGGTAAAGCCAGGTTTCCAGCCAATATCTTATGTGAAGAGTAACCATCTTATTTCGTGACTGATGACTGGTTCTCTATGAACCTAGGGCATGGTCTCCGCAGCTGCACAGGGGGAAAGGGTGAAGCAGAGACCTCCCAAATAGCCTTTGCCTATAGTTCCTCAGGTGGGGTCCTCATTCCTACTGCTCCACCAGCAGCGGGAAGGGAACCTCTTGACATCCCTTTCCCTGCCCTTGCGGTACCTGGGCGTCCTCAGATGTAGGGATAAGTTGGCTGCCCTTGCGCATTTCAGCCAGCAATTCATCTTTGCTCTTACGTAGGTTGTGGAGTACAAGTGTGGCTGACTGAACAGCAACAAGCAATTCCATTATTCTTGCAAAATCATTATCTGTTTATAGGAATCATCAACCATTTGGCACGCACCCAAAAGCATATGCCTAAATCCCCACGTCTGTACAGAACATAGAGTGGGATCTTGACTTGTGACTCAGACACTTAGGCAATGCAAACAAATAAAAAAGTTGAATAGTAATTAATAATTGACTATATAAAAGACTTTGGATCTTATTCCTATTTACAGTAAAGACTGGGCTTAATAAAGATGCCTTGAGTTGCACAAAGATGCTGTAGCTTAACTGAAAGGAGTCTTATAGCCTGTAAAATTTTCCCAGTGTACTCTCTGAAAATGCTTTTTTACCTTTGAATTTTTTTCAGGGAAAAAGTATTTGCAGCCTTGGAATGTCTTGCCAAAGATAACAGGAAAGAAGAAAAATGAAAAAGAATGTAAATGTCCACTTTAATTATTTCTATATCTTTCGACTAGATAGGTTTGCACAATTAATTGCAAAAATGATTAAGACAAATGCTATTATTCACCATTTAAATCCTTTTTAGGATAGGAGAAATGTTGATAACAGAAATAAGCTTATCCCAGGCCAATGCATTTTACCAATAATAGATTTACTGACTAGAAGGTAAATGAGGGAGCAAAAAAACTAAAGAGCTGTTAGAAAGTTGTAGTCGGCGGAGTTCTCCCAATGCTCAGAAGGAATGGGGCAGTAAAAGCAACATGGGTTGAGGTTTCCTGAGTTTTGACCTTCTCTTTTTACAGGGAATGAGTTGTATCTGGAAAAAATGTTTAGTCATTTCCTAATACTGTGTTAATTTTTGGTGATGAAAGCATGTTTACAAAGTGACAGCATCAGTGCAGATATCTAAGTAAACAGTAAGGGGAAAGTAATAGTTCATGATATAGAGAGGACTGAGGAACTATCTCTCCCATGCAGATTCTGATATTACTCAGACATGAAACCCTCAGTGCTCATGTTGGTGTTCAGTTTTGTTTTGTGGCTCGGTGTACAGTGACAGTCAGTCCAGATGATTTTACATACATGAAATGTCAAGGTGTTTGGGGACAAATTATTGTTACTGGTATTGAAGCTGTGGTTGGTATCTTAGCAGGTAGGGAAAGGCACTGCAATAAGCCTTCAGGTGGTTGCTCCTCTGGAGCATGGTTCAGGGCCTCTTAGCTGCAAAATCCTTTCTGGGAGGGGGATGCTCTCCAAAGCTTCCCTTCAGCATCTGGCCTGAGTGGGCAAAGATCAGAGTACAAGAAATAGTGTCTCCCCAAAGATTTTTACTACTTCTGTGTCTGTTTCTCTCACTGTTTTCTTTTTCTTCTATGAATGGGTTGGTATGTATCCAGCAAATGTCTTTAAAATTTTTTCAGTATTGCCAGCTGTAATTTGGTCATGTTGATTTTTCTCCCTAAGGCCAATTGTAAATTGAATTATAGCAAGAAAAGACATTTGTAATGTTGTAAATACAGTAATTATAGCAAGGAAAAAAAAGACATTTGTAATGTTGTAAATACAGTAGGAACCTGCTTAGGTTTTCGATTTTGTTTTTTCTGGTTGCTTTCACAGGTTGAACTTTCAGTTGTTGATATTAACTGCTGTAAAATTGACTTAAATGGGCCTATGAGCTGTGCGGGTTTTATGCTTGATTCTAACCAACAGGTCTATGTCATTCAAAACACTGAAGGAATCAGTGGATCAGAGATTGATATAAGGCTTCAAAAATTTATTGGGTGCTTGTATGGCTGATATAGAATTATATGTGGTTTTTATTTTCCTTTCTTTTAGCCTTCATGTATTGTGACTAGGGTTTTTTAATTAATGTTTATGGCTTTTGGCATTCTCTAAATAGATCAATAACATCATGCAGCTTTTAACATTATTTCTGGGAAAACTGCTGACACTTTCAGGACATTCTGAGGGAGGAGTTTGTGTGTGACCAGGTTGTTTGTCCATTCACTGTGAAGGCAGAGGGACGAAAAACAAGCCAAACTTGACATTTTTGGAGACTATTGTGTTGTTTGTCTCATGGAGAAAATGAGGTTGACATTTTAAAGTATGCAATGAATGGTAAGTAATGCTGTGCCACTGATTTACTGTGCAATCAGCCAAAGTGATCTGTTTGATTTCACGAACAGCGATTTCTGGAGATGTGGGCAAGGCATGACAAAATGTTCTCACAAGCTAATAGGCTTGCGAGGATGGATTAAAAATATTAGGAAATATTTTGTAGTGTTGTTAACTATCTTTCTACCTAGGCTGCCAATTTAGGAAGAGCATGAATAAGTGTGAGAAAAGCTTCTTTATGTATTCCTGGCTGTGCACCTAAGGCCTTTCCCTGGAAAGGAAGGTGGAAGGTAGCTAACGCTGCCGAAACAGCCAGCGGGGTGCCAGCCTGAGCCATGGGCATGGTCATGATTGAACGCATCCCCTTTATTCTGCAAGAATACAGACTTAAATGACTTATAACACCCAGTACCTAAGAAATGCTAACATTCAGTAGTGACTAATCTAGATTAATGCCCCCCACCCCCCCCACCCCGCCAACGGAAGCTTCTTAGGGCAAATTTTGGCTTTAGTGTGTCAGAAAAAGCTACAGGCCTGGGGAGGAGTGGCTGGAAAGCTCCCCTGCAGAAAAGGACCTGGGGGTGTTGATTGACAGCCAGCTGAAGATGAGCCAGCAGTGTGCCCAGGTGGCCAAGAAGGCCAACGGCATCCTGGCCTGTATCAGAAATAGTGTGACCAGCAGGAGTAGGGAGGTGATCGTGCCCCTGTACTCAGCACTGGTGAGGCCGCACCTCGAATGCTGTGTTCAGTTTTGGGCCCCTCACTACAAGAAGGACATTGATGTGCTGGAGTGTGTCCAGAGAAGGGCGACGAAGCTGGTGAGGGGTCTGGAGCACAAGTCTTCTGAGGAGCGGCTGAGGGAACTGGGGTTGTTCAGTCTGGAGAAGAGGAGGCTGAGGGGAGACCTCATTGCTCTCTACAATTACCTGAAAGGGTGTTGCAGAGAGGTGGGTGTTGGTCTCTTCTCCCAAGTGACTAGCAACGGGGCAAGAGGAAATGGCCGCAGGTTGCGCCAGGGGAGGTTCAGGCTGGATATTAGGAAAAATTTCTTTACTGAGAGAGTGGTAACACAGTGGAATAGACTGCCCAGGGAGGTGGTGGAGTCACCCTCTCTGGGGTATTCAAGGAACGTGTGGATGTGGCATTGTGGGACGTGGCTTGATGGGCATGGTGGTGTGTGGTGTGGGTGGTGTGGGTTTTTTGTTTGGTTTTTTTTTTGGTTGGACTTGATGATCTTACAGGTCTTTTTCAACCTTAGTGATTCTGTGAAAAGAAGGGAAAAGGGAATAGAGAGTGTTTTTTACTGTTTTCCCTTTCATGTACTATTGTACTCTTGGGAGTTTGCCATAGGTTTTGCCACTGAAGTTACTTTTGCTGGGCAGTTGTGATATTTTCATTTCTGCTCCTTTTTCTTTTTTTCTCCTTGTTGTCTTGGCATGGTGTTTATCCTGAATGGAAGACAGAAAAAGAAGCAGAAACTGCACCATCCTTGTTAATTAGAGTGCATCTCTGTCACCACACTTTCACTTAACCTCTGGACAACAGTGCATCTCCCCTGGCAAATCCACTTTTGGTGGCATCTCTAGGCATGTGACTGTGTGTCTTTGTGAGCCCTCACTTTCAGAAGTGAATTTCCTTGAAGGTTGTATGGGAGCTGCTGTGAGGAGTGGTCCAGTTGCATCCCCTCACCCCTTGCTACTGCAGCCTCGACTTAAGTAAACCCTGCATTTAGCTCCAAACCGTGCAATTGTAGCAGGATAAGTCTTTATCACTCTGAGAGTCACCAACATATCTGAGATCTTAAATCTGTGTTAAAATACTTCCAGCTTGGATTATTATTTTTTTAATTAAAATGTGGGGTGTTAGGAAATGTTATCATCAGCTTCTTACCTCCAACCAGAGCCTTGTTTGTGAGTAGGAAGTGTGAATGTGTTTGGATTCCAAACACGCGCCAGCCTGCACGCCCGGGGAATCTTAATTAAGGAATATGCCACCAGTCCCTATACATTTATTTTTCTTAAATATATTCCAGAAAAATCTAGTAGGTTTATAAAGATTACCATGCCATTAAATCATAATAGTAGAACAGAGTTTTTACTGAACCAGAAAACAAGCAAATGAATAGAGGCAGAGAGATGACAGCCTGCTGTGAAACCAATGGTTACAAATTGGTTTCCTCTAGTCACAGTTGCCTTTAACTGCTTTAGATTCTCAGCAGCTTTTCATTAAGAATCTCCATGTGCCCTTTTAAAGAAGAAAGTGCATGACCCCTTTATTTTTGGAAATGCAGGTACAACGTGCATAATACCAATTTGAGGTAGGTAAATTGGTAGATTGTTATTTAATGTCTTTTAGGGGGCCAGTTTCTCTACAGGGCTAGGTGGGTTTCCAACAACATATGAATAAGCCACACATACAGTTATTTTTGTGGTATTTATGCAACTTGTGATTAGGGCTGATGAAATAACATTTTAAGTATTTTATAAGCTTTTGTTTGTTTTGGGTTTGTTCCCATTCTTGTTTTTGTCAGATAGGAATGTCCCCAGGGAATACCTATTTTAATAAAATGAAATTTTTACTGAAAATGTTATGGTCTCAACCAAATTTTTTTGTCTTGGGTTGTCAACGTACTCAGAATATTCAGGTTGGAGTTTTCCTATGTTTTGGTATATGAACTTGCATGTGTTTTGAAGTTTTCTTGATTTGGTGTTTTATTTTCAAAATCAGCTTTTTGCTTTTGTCCTTTTTCATAGAACAAAAATTAGATCCTGATGAACTCCAAGAACTTGCTCTTTCAATAGGAATCAAATACCATGTTTAAAGTTATTTCCCATAAAAATTATCACTGGTGCTCAGTGCTGCATAAGATTTGGATCTGGTCCAGGTATTGTTCACTGCTATTCAAAGAAGTGGTAATGGGAGGAATTTTCAGTGCAGGCAGCATGGCCACAAAAAGCAAGTAATCCTGCATTTCTGGAAATAGCTATTACTCAGAGATTTTCCCAAAACTCTGAGGTTATGTTTTGGTTAAACAGCCACAGACTTAGTAGCTTACCTAAATAAGCTAATCCTGATGTTACAGAAATTGGACAGTAATACTCAGAAGACAACCTTTCATCCTTAGCAGGATTTATGGCATGGAAATTGCTGAACACTTCATAGTGTGCTAGTTTGTGACCTGGGGTTCACAAGTACAAAGGAATTACAAAGATATATGATAATACACGACAATAGTTTAATTTCTGAGGTTGTCTGAGAAGCTATAAAGTTAATATCTCATCTCTTCTTCCACCACCTACTAACCCACAAGATCAAAGTGGGTCACACAGTCCTGGAAATAAGGAATTGCCTGAAAGTTATGGACATCATTCCCCAAATTATCTCTATGGGGAGAATAAGGCTTGAAGAGATAACGACATATGTGATAGATCAGCCGCAGTTATAGTTCCTAGTTTGGGCAATTAGGTAAGACCTGAGCTAACAGAGCTGCCTGCACTTTCAGCTACAGGGGTGACCTACTTTCTGTGGATTGATTCAACTCCTGGAATTCAATATCCTGTATGAACAGAATTCATGTAGAATTCTAAATATTTTGGCCTAGGACTCCAGCTCATATATGTATACCTTGGTAGATCTACAAAAGGAAGCAGCAGTTTGAATCTGACCATGTATCTTCATGTCAGCACCTGGTGTTCTGGAAGTGCGTCTAAGTTAATAAGTAATCTTTTCTGTGAAATCTCACTCACGTTGATTTCAAGGTGGTTTGGACCCCAGCCTTATCAGTCAGCCCTATACAGAAAGGAAACTCAATTCAGGGGAAATCCTAGAGCACAGGGCTGGAGTCTAAGCACCTTGAGAGCTTATGCAAAAGCACAAATAAATTGATCTTTGTTTGGGTGTATGTTTGCCTGGACTTACCACTACTGTATTTTGAACTAACATCATCAGCAATTTGCTGCAGCTGCTCTAGCTTGACAGAAATCCAGGATTGTCACTGAGATTTTACAGTAGAGCTGCTCTAGAGATCTTAATGCTTCCCTGTATTAAGGTCCTTGTTATCTCTGTTAACTTTTATTTACCCCACATGTCATAATGCCCTCCACTAGGCTCACAGCGCGAAGGACGTTCGAAGCCCACAAAGCTCTTTTGTAGGCTTGCTTGGTAGGAACGTCAGGGCAAATCTTCAAAAAGCAATGTTCAAAAGAGAGGCTGTTAAAGAAGCCTGAGAAATGCAAATCCTATTTAAATAAGGAAATGATGTTCTTCAGTGATCTCAATAAGACCAGCTTGAGCAAGCCAGGAATGCAAACGAAATCAAAAGACATACAGTCTGGCTTGACTGGCAATAATACTGTATGTGTCGTGGAGAAACTGTAAATTATAATGAACCAGAAAGCCTCAAAGTTTTGTTGTGAAAGAGACCAGCGGGGTGCGATTTGGTTGAGGATACCATTGGTTCTGGACTGCTGAGATTATTTAGGAAATGACCCATCCTGACAGAGAGGTTTGTGAGTACAAGCAAAGCAAAGTCAGAAGGAAGAAAAAATCCCTGACATTTACGCTCATACAGCTACTGTATAAACTGAACATGTTATACTGTCATGGGGGTTTTTTGTTGTTTTTTTTTTTTAAATGTCTGTCGCGCTCATTCAGAATAGGCCTTTGAGGGCTGCTGCTGTATTTATCCAGGCTACGGGGCCAGATGCATGAATTCCAACTCCCTCATCAAGAGTGTATAAAACACTGAATGAGAATGGGAGGAACCAATCAAGTAATGTGGGCAGAGCTGGAATTCATCCTAATTTGCTACATACCCTCGCCTAATTGACAAAGAAAGAATGGCAGAGGATCAATTGGTACAAGAGGATACAAGTGAGATGGCTGAATATCTTTGAGGCAGTTTCTGCATTAATAATACAAACACCAACAATTACAATTCCTACTGTTTATTATCTTTCATTGCTTATCTATTATAGTTGTACCCATTTCTGAATCAAAGACCTCATTGTGCTAGGCAGTACACCAGTTATGTATCAAAGAAGCAGTTCCTATCCAGACATTTGATTTCCTGTAATGTACACTATACACAACATTTGAGCAAAACAGCCACCAGTGGTTTTGATATAAAAGGGCTAAATGCTTATTTTGCTTGTGATAAAAATGTTGTTACATGCCATTACATGGAAAAAATCATCTGCATTTAGTAATTGAAAAAGACATCATATTAAGCCATATTTCACTACTCAGTTTGTAACCATTTGTGATGATGTGTTGCACTCCTTAAAGTGTATTGGTCTAGTTTGGGGAGGGGAAAATTGTATCAGAAAAACAATCTTGGTAGTTATGTTTTCATAATGTTTTGGTAGCTCTGATCAAAATAAAGCTCGCGCTTTCAGTATTGCTCTTGTACAAATACTTTAGCAGTAAAGTTGAAAGCTAATAAATATGTTTGTTTCTTCTCCTTAATTAAGCAAAATGCAGAAGCAACTTAAAAGATAATGAGATGCATTAGAATTTCAAAGTCTCCATCTGTATATTTAAATAACAAGTGAAATATGAGATCATTAATTGTTATTCTAAGTTCCAGTAAAATTCCAAACTGAAAAAAGTAATACTATCAAAATCCTGGAAGTCTGTCAGTTTTCACTGATTGAGGATCTGTTCCATGTTCGTTGGCTTGGTGGTGTAGTCTAAATTGGAAGAATGCAGAAATATTCTGCACACTAATTTTAAAATATTTGATGATAAATATGCTACTTTTTAACATGGCATAATGCAGTTATGCCTATTATGGAGGCATTCTGATTATTATAAGTATCTTTAAAAAGATGTGTATCAATTTATGCTAGCAGTAAATCCTAGATTTACTTAGATCTTCACGAGATCAATTGTGCAGCTTTCCAAGAGGAATGAATATTAAAGAGTTGATATCTCATACAGTGCCTGCAAAGATTAGAATAGCTTACCAGTCTACATCAAAGATTTATCCACCTTAAGCTCCTACAAGAGAAGTTGTTATTTTTTTCACACTTGCACATGCTATGCATGCATAAGCAAGTAATGTTAAGCTGAGATGAAGGGGAGGTGAGGTATATCGGATGCCAGCAAAGACAATATACAGATGAGAAAAAGCTATTTTATAGCATCTAGATGCCATTTTCACAGTTAACAGATGTAGGTGGAAACATTTCTGTCTTAATCCAGGAATATTTATTTGACTATTCTTTATCTGTCTGCCCTCCTTACTCGCCTTAAATGTAAAAATGATTACATGATTAGGTGATATCCTCTTTCAGATGGAAAGAGAATATATTTTCTATAAGTTAGTTTTATTTGTCATTTATTGCATTGTGCAGAGATTTAAATTAAATTCACAGTTAACAAAGTATATTTAATGTGTTACCAAACACAACCATCTGTAAGGGTATTTAATACAAAATTGGTGACAAATTAGTTCATGGGTCGCTGCTAAGCTCAAGTAAACAGTGGACTTTTTGTGACTTTGGGAAAGGAAAGGAATGCTGCTTCTAATAACAGAAATACACTGCTGACAGCAGAGTTGGACCCTTCTGCATTTCAATAGTTATTTCTTCATTGTGAAGGTTTTCCCCAATCCTATTATAAATGGGAGGATTCCAGCTCAGTCCCCTGAGATGGGCCTGAGTCCAAAATAGAGCTCACTGCCTGGACGCTTCCAGAGCTGAGCTCATCATCTGAGGAGGTACGTTTTTGATGAAGGCACCTGAATTACCCTCTCCTGTGGAGGTCTTTTTTTGTGCTTAGCCCTGAGTCAAATGCTTTCAGGAACAGTCATTTTTCACACTCAAGTTTGATATGATGTCCTGGCAGTGCCATTCTCATTGTGCTGAGAGACAACAGAAATTGCAGTTCTAGATATCTCTATGGGGCTATCAGAAAAATCAAGCATAAGTGAGCACTTGACTGCTCCTCCCTCAGTTGTCCTGCATCAATTCTTTACTAATCTCCTTTGAAAAACACGTTGAGGTCTATGGTGTAAATCATGCATACAGTAGGATTTTATTTACTGAATTTACCACGAACTGTTTCATGGTCCATGCATTCAAACACTGGGTTATACTTTGTGTAGGCTATAAAAACTCAGAAATATACTAAAGCGGACTGCTGCACGTCTTATGGAAAAATTTTGCTGTTGATAGCTGTGTAGCAGCAGGCAACAGCTACTGCTACAGTCTATTTTCAGATTCACAGTACGGTTGTTAGGCATTAGGTTAATGGAAGTCATGGTGTAGTATCAGCCCATGAGTTGACACAGGACCTGACAAAGAAGATTTTTAGATAAAGGGAGCATTGAAAAGCAGGGTAGGAGTGAGGAGGAAGGACTGTGTTGTTTTTCTGCATTTTAGAAATTAGGTTTTCATTCCTGGAAAAAGCCAATTTTAAAAAAGCAAACAAGCACAGCGGAAGACACAACCAGTCTCTCCAATATTACAACAGCTTCATCAGAAAAAATTATTCTTAATACATTGTTTTTTCAAAAACTGGGGGCAAATTGGAACCAGTACTGCTGTGACTCAACTACAAGTCAGTAACCTTTGGGGAAAGAAAAATGTTGTTCAATTCCAGCTTTAAGATAATTTATTGCAACTAAGCTAATGAAAGTCTATATAAGTGGAAGTTTCATCCTCATGGAATGTCCTTAAGTCTGAAAACTCAGCAATATTCTATATTCAGACAAGGATTCAAACAATGATTTTATTTTATTTAATGCTAACCACTTTGTGTCAGCATTAGGATATTGTTAGCAATAGCATGTATTGTGATATGCTTTTGCACATCATAATGATTTCATAGGATAGCTGGGGATGAATCAGTTTCTGGAAGAGTTATTTGCTCTCCATCTACTAGAGATGGGGGTTAGGTATTGAGCTTAGACAAACACCTGACTTTTATACTGATGAACTCGTGTCATGAGTCTCAGTGTAAGTGTATTTGTCAAGGCCATGGAAGGCAGCAGTCTTTGGATATAGTTTGCTCTTTTACAAAAATTCAGAATAAGGTCTGCACACATCATAAAACTAATTTTGATGTTTTAATACACAGAGGTACATCAACACCTTGGAATTTGTCAGACTGCCCAGTGGCAAATTTCACCTATAGAATAAAAATCTGATTTAATTTAAGTCAATTAATGTTTTTGCCATTTCCCTCAATGTGAACACTAAAAGAGAGAAGGAACTGATAGCTAGTGATCGCTAATGACACCAACTGATTGTGGTATCACTATATAGCAAATTGTCACTCATTAGGTAAGCCCTGGCAACAGACAATGTGTATGGTTTTAGCCCATCCCAACTGTGATGAAGTAAAACACATTAGACTGAACTCCCTAAACCACAGTAACCCATTAAGCTACAGTAACAAGCTCTACTGTGTTTGTCTTTCCATACCAAGGAAATAGGTTGAGTTAGTCTCTTTGACTAAAAATATTTTAATTGATTTCTCCTCTTTCAGATAGTTTGCTTTACCACAACATTTACCTTTGAAGGCAGATCTCCTATTTACTGATCTCAGTCATCACTTGAGATACTTGATATAGTGAAAGAAGACTGAATCCTAAAAATCTGGATCAAACATCTGACTCAATATTGTGCAGAGTACTGTGAAGTTTACTGTTAATATAACATTTTGCTTATGAAGCTTGATTGCTGTTTTCTTTTGAAACGTCAAAATTTACATAACAATTTAAGGGAAAAAAAAAGGTGTTTCCTTAAATGATATCTTCATTGAAATTGTAGAGATAAGAAAAAGAAAATCTTATTTCTTAAAAAAAAAATCTTAATAAAAGTTATAGAGTGAGGACAGTTATGGCTACCTGCCATTTGTAATGTAGAAGATATACTTCACACACATGGACTCTACATTGAAGTTAAGCATATAGCTTTTAATAGGGGCACAGTTAGCTTATGGTTTTGCTGGTGGATTTTCCATTAGAAGTTTATGAGTGTCTCAGATATATTTATCTTAATTTATTACTAAATATTTCTGGCAAGTAATTTCTCACATATAGGTGAGTCATGAGCAGTTTTTCTGACAACATTCAGTAGTGGAAATGAAAAAGGAGAGTTATGCTGCATTGTTTCTCTTGTTGACTGATGGGTCACAAGGTATTGCCTCTGGTCTTGGGATGAATAAGTTTAACTGCTGGAAGCATATTGTAGATGGTAACATTTATGAGTTGAAAACTAGCAATTATTATCTGATACTTGCTTAAAAGTTATTAGTTTACTTTTCCTTTCAGGAAAAACTGCATGCTAATATATTTGTAGAGCACAAATGTAATGAAGAAATTCAAATATAGAAGAAATACACTGATTATTTTAATGCCTCATGGCAATGAAAGTATATGACTAGACAGTAAGACATATCAACCCACCTAAAAAAAAAAAAAAAGGGGATTTTCTTCATCTGGTAATTAAAAGAAAAAACCCCAACTATACTGTGAGTTTTTCAAAGCCACTATACCAACCAAACCTTAAAAGTTTTCTTCTTGTGTCATAGAGAAGGAGAAAGCAACTAAAACTCTCCACTCAAACACCTTACATTGTCTTTATTATGCAGTCTGTGTCCAAGACCATCCAGCCTCAAGATCACAGCAATTAATGACACTGGCTTATTCCTGTGATTTCCTGCTGATAATTGTGGCACTCTCAAAAATAAATAATACCATTCAGCAGGATTTAAATTGAACTGGCTGCAATACAGAGCTGGAAGAAATTCTCAAGGGAAGCAGGATACATGGCTCTAAGTGAAAGCAAGCAGGAGAGGCCAGAAGCTCTTGCACCAAGTCTCTGCACAGGCATAATAAAAACCTTCTGTATAACAATACAATCGATCTTTCATAGAGAAACCCACTGTTCCACTATCTTTTTAGCAGCCTGTGCCTTTTTTCACTTAGTAAGCCTTGTCTCTCCCACCTTCATTCATCTCCTTCCCTTCATTCACATCCCTCATGCCTCTCACCTGGCTTTCACCTTTCAGATCCACAGCAGCATTTGCAGATGTGCCCTTCACATATCAGATTATGTTCATTATGGGAAGTAACCTTCCAGCATTCTCCTGAGTGCAACTGCAGAAATGCAGGAATTCATTACAAAACAAAAGCAAAAACCCAAGTGTGAAAAGAAAGTAATGTCCTTTCTTCCTGCCTTGTCTCTCTTTTTCTTTTTCTCTCTTTGTCTCCATTTTTTTAACTAGTAATTGGACTGTGTAAGTATTTGTGACAAAGTAACTTCAAGGAAGAAAAATACAGACTCTCTTAATAATGTTTCATTTAGCCTGACTTGACCTTTTTGAAAGAGGTTTATGCTACACAGGACATGAAAACAGATCCTATTCAAATCAGGACCAAAAAAACCACCAATCCACCACATTAAAAATTCACTTTACAACTACCACTAAGCCAGATGGTTTAGTCTTGATATCTTGGCACCTTTCTGCTCATTTATATTCCTCACTGCCCTACTCAAAACTCACTGTAATTGCTAGTATCTTTTTTCTTATCAGGAGAGAAGGTTCATTTGTAACATCCCTACACAACAGAGGAGCGAGCAGAATATTAGAGTGTGAACCTGCATGTCTGCATTGGAATCAGAGGCATACAGCAATGTTTTGACTATGTGGGTTTCATAGAGCACATTTGAAGCAGTCCAGCAGGAAAATACTAATTATCATGATGACCCATAAATAACATCAAGCATTAGGATTTCCCGCATTAAAAAAGTTACCAAGTGTAGCAAGGAGAACATCTGATGTACTGAGTGGCCTGGACTACCCTGTGTACTGATCTAAAGCGGAGTGAGAACCAGGTGGAAAGGTTTATGTGCTGCTGGCATGTTGCTGTCATAACTGTAGATCTAAATTTTGCTCTGCTCAGGGAAGATGTACAAGATGCATATTTACTCATTACTCATTCACCTCGTCTAATGAAATGGAACATCTGAAGTTTCTGCCCTCAGCTGTCCATGCCCTGCTAACCAGTCCCGTCCTATACTAGGCTTGACGAAACATCTTTTTTGAATATGTATCACTTAAATTCAAGAAAAAGCAGACAGCTGAGCTTAGACCTTGATGTATTTTATCCACAGAGAAGGGGTGAACAAGTGTAAGTGAGAGATAGCCTACATACAGACTTGCACAGCTCTATTTAAAATAATACAGATGCCTACATGGACATTCTTTCTGTCAAAAGTGCCTTTTTCTTCTTCAGTTTAAATGTAGCTGCAATCAAGTGATACTTGTGCAGATGAGAATATGAGCTTCCTGCATAATCTTTTGCACTGGTTTGCCTAAATATGTTGATATCTCAAATTAAACCTGTATAACTGCGAATATAGACAAGCCCCAAGATTGATGTTGAAGCCAAGTAAGCTGAAATGTTGAAATGTTCTAGCATCCAGATTAAAATTAGTTATATCATTTACACCTGTCAATTTAAGGAAACAAATTAAACTGATATAATTTGAGCTTAAATCAGAATGAGAGTTTCCACACATGGTTTTACAGTGAATTAATTAAAGGTCTGTCTACATGGGAAATTTGACCAGAATAGCTTTCTTGTAAGAATGCGTCTCTTTGTAGATATTCCTATTCCAGAAATGCCTGTTTGTTTTGTTTTTTTTTTCTTGTTCAGTTTAATGCACTCTTAAATAAAGAAGAGATCTGTGCTTCAAGTTATTTAGAAATACCTTATTTTAGAAGAAAAGATTCCCAAGTAGACAAAACCCTTAATGCATTTAAAATCACACTGTCACTTAACTCAGGGTGTAAGCCATGGCCTGGGGTTTTTTTAGCTTCCATATCGGTCTTCCATATCCAGACTTTGAACGTGGAAAAATATTTCAATTGTGATTCAAAAATCCTTTGACAGAGAGGAAAGCATAATTTATCATGCTGTGCTGGCTGATTTACTGTACTTGTAAGATCTACTTATCACTTTGAATAACACTGATGGATTTAATTCCAGACCACATGAATGAGCCAGTTTTTTTCTCTTTCCAGTGCAGTTGTGCAATACTGTCATGTGACAAGTGTGCTGAACTTGTAAGGCAAGCTGCAGGGCATCACAAGGTCTAGGAAAAGCTAGCCAAAAACTTAGAGCCACTCCTTTGGGAAGAAAATTCTTGTAGTAAATTCCACATATACTTTTGGAAGCTTTTAGATACAAGTAGTCGCAAGGAATTTGTAGTTGAATGTGAGCATTTTGAACAGCTGAGGCTGGTTGCAAACCAACTGTGATGGAATGTCAAATTAAAGATGATAGTGAGAAATGATAGGCCAATATCAAGAACCACCTCCTCAAATGAGAAATTCCTGTAGTCAGGGTAAGATGCTGAAAGTATATTCATAGAATCACATAGTTTTTACCAGATGAGCTTAAGAGTGAGTCAGAGTAAAGTTTCACCAAGCACAGTGTTCTGTTTCTGGCAGTGGGTAGTAGGGGATGCTTACAGAAGAGCATAGAAACAAGGCAAACATACGGTTTTCCAGAAGTATATCTTGGGAAAATGTTAGTATTCCTCTAGCATCCAGCAGTGTGCTGCTTAGGGGCTTCCTGAACTGCAAATTATTTCTTAGTACTAAATTGCCTTAATTGGATTTGTGTTACATAAATGTGTCATCTGAACCCATGTCCACCTTTGGCATTCGTAACCTGCAGGAAGGAGTGCCACATCTTTAGTAAACTTTGCATGATGAACCACTGCCTTTCTTTTGAACCTGCCACCTGTTAGTTCACCTGATACCCCCCAGTTCTTGTGTTAAAAAAGACAGATTCCAGACCTCTGTCCTAATCCCCCATGGCTGCAGTGCATAGGCATCCAAAATCGGCATATTGATTTGGATGTAGTCAATTTAGGGTAAAATTCAAAATAATATCACAGCTATCAGTTTATCTTCTTAACTTCATGAGAGAGATCTAAAAAACCCCACTTAGCTGTATAAATACCGCATTCATTTAAGTTTTCTGGCAAAAACATTCCCTAGCGAGTTAAAGGCTTACTTCTGTGCCTGAAGTACAGGCACTTTGGCTTGGCTGACTTTGCAAGTGCTTGTTTAGCAGAGGCTGTCATCTTTTCTTAGGTCAGGAAAACAGCAAGACCTCTCTCTTCTTCCTGCCCTCAGCAACACAATGTATAAAGACAAATTGCTGCATTTTAGAAAAAGAAAAAAAAAGTCCCAGTCCAGAGATGGTAAAAATCTCTAGCAAGGAAGTATTCTGGGATGCAGGTCTCTTCACGGTCCAGTTACCCTCCGTGCTCCACACTGCCTAATGGAAAGTAGTAAATCCTCTTAGAGCTGTTGTCTGGACTGTCTTGCCCTGTTCCTTTTATGCCTTAAGTGAGACACAGAATGTGAATCTTTCCATGGGACTTTTTCTCTGAGATGGCAGGGACAAGACCCGCCACCATCTCTCTTTGAGCTGCTTGAGCAAGGAAAGGAGCAAGTTTAGAAAGGCCTATGTAGGTAGATGTGGTCTCAGATTGCTCACTGCTCTCAACATGCCATTTCAGTCACTGGGGTTGCTTTTTTATAGTTTTTAGGTTAGTCTACAGGCAGATCAGTGAGCTCATCTGCCTCATCCTGCAGTCAAAAGATCAATACTGATGACACAAAAGAGGGAGGAAAAATTAGAGAGGACAAAATGGGGTCAGGGGGAAGGCCCCTGATGGATCCCATCCTGCCCGGGACACAGAGGTCCTACAGTCATTTTATTGTGTTTTGGAAGCACATCCTAAAATGGTTTAGACATCACATTAACACCTGTGTAAATCTCCCTGCAGTTAGGCATGCATTTTAGCAAGCATCTGGCCTTGGGTTAAAGACTTTAAAGCTAGAGAAGCCACTATACTCCAGGAAATATCAGTCCAGTTGTTATTTGCATTCAGTGTTAAAAAATTGTGTCTTTTTTTCTAGTGCAGACTTTTCTGAGTTCAACTTCCAAAAGTGAAATCTCATTACACCTATTTCTGCTAGACTAAGAACCAGCTACAGCCTGATATCCTTTGATTTGTAGTTGTATCAATAATCAACTTAGCAGCTCGTGGATAAATGATTAGCAAACTCCTTAAACTCCTCAGTCTTTCATTATACAATCACCTTTCCAGAACTAGGAACATCTTTGTGTCTCCTTTCTGAACCACCTAAGTTTAGACCATTTTTTCTTCAGTATGGACACAAGGCCTAGCCACTGCATTGCAATATCTTCATGGGGGGATATCAACATCACATGCCTATTTGATATTCTGTCTTTCTGCATGCACCAAAGCTGTTTTGCTCTGTTAGCTACAGCACCACACAGAGAGCTCATGTTAATTTGCTTTGCTACCACAACAGTTTTGAGTTTTTCAGCACTTCAAGTACTGCCCGCCAATTTGCATTCATGACCTAACTACTTATTTCCTAAAGGTGTATCTTTTCGCGTGTTTCAAATCACAGAATCACAGAATCACTAAGGTTGGAAAAGACCTGTAAGATCATCAAGTCCAACCATCAACCCAACACCACCATGCCCACTAAACCATGTCCCACAATGACACGTCCACACATTCCTTGAACACCTCCAGCAATGGTGACTCCACCACTTCCCTGGGAAGCCTGTTCCAGTGCTTCACCACTCTCTCAGTAAAGAAATTTTTCCTAATATCCAGCCTGAACCTCCCCTGGCGCAACTTGAGGCCATTTCCTCTTGTCCTGTCTCTAGTCATTTGGGAGAAGGGACCAACACCCACCTCTCTGCAACCTCCTTTCAGGTAACTGTAGAGAGCTATGAGGTCTCCCCTCAGCCTCCTCTTCTCCAGACTGAACAACCCCAGTTCCCTCAGCCGCTCTTCATCAGACTTGTGCTCCAGATCCCTCACCAGCTTCGTTGCCCTTCTCTGGATACGCTCCAGCACCTCAATGTCGAAAATTAATCACCCTTATTATTTACTATACCACCCATTCCTGTCATCTGTAAATTCTATTAGCAATGAAGACTGCAGATAAGGATGTTGTATAGCATTTGGTCAAGAACAGATTGCACTGGGACTAGCTCCATAGTATGATGATTCATTATTCCATTTTTTTTTTATTCCATTTAATCTGTCAATTAAGTAAGATTTAATTAGAGAAAGTTTTTAATTAGAGATGGATTGCAAATGATTTTTCCATATTGCAAAATCTTCAGGATTTCATGCTTTTTTCTCCTTTCCTGAAATAGACCAAAATGCTGAAATCTCACTCCTGGGGTGGGGTGGGGGTGTGGGGGGGGTGGGAAGAGAGAGAGAAAAAGTCTTCTAGTTTCAAAGCTTCAATAGTTTTTATACTTACATGGATTTTTATTGTAAAAATATTTCCCCTACATTTCTGAACAACAACCAAAATGCCTGCAAAACAGAATCTTCCACTGAAAAAATGGTGAAATACATGAAAAAGCAGAGATAACTTCAAAGCTTAAAAATAACTAATCAAATGCATCTCTCCCCCACACAAAAACTGTAGTTTTGGCAAGCTGTCACTTGCTAAACTGAGTTAGTTTTAATCCATTTAAGAGATCTTCACTGATTTTTGTGTAGTGATAATTGTTATCAAAATGTCATACACTACTACACCAAATGTCTGAGACTCATCAGGGAGATAGATGTTCAGTGAACTGATCAGATACCTAATGTGTCATTTATAACCTGTAGTTCAGGACAAGAGTCCACTAGAATTCAGCCTACTTTTACAAATCCTCCAAGATCCCCTGAAATGCACCCCTTGCCCAACTCGTGCCATTTGGTGTGCAAACAGCAAGCAATCTTTTGCCTAAACTGGCAAAAAAAACCCTAGTGGTTTCTGTTCAGACAGTAACAACTTCCTTGGACTGCACTGAATTAATACCAAAATAGTGGTGTCTTGTGGACAGCTTCTTGGATGGAATCTAAACATCTCCTCTTGTCATGAAGATAGTTCGGAGAGAGACAGAAATGTCATTGCTTCTGCATCTGTTCAGGTGTTACTATAGTTTGTTTATATTGGTACATCTATCATACTAAATAAAGAGTGGCAGGGATTAAGTGTGATTCTTGGACCTCCCATAGTCTATCTGTACAGCTTATTTTTTAGTTCACTTCTTGTTGGTTTTGGACCTCTCCAGTTAGCTTTCTCCCATATCCAGGCACAGTGCTGGTGATAATTGACTCCAGAACGTGCTCTCCAAAGGCAGTGGGGATGAGACAGGCTCCCTCGCTATGGCTCACTCTGCCACACATGGTCCTCCAGCACTATCCCAGCTGGCTTTGAGCACGAAACAGCCTCAGATATCCTTGGTTGTGGTCTGAAGTACATGATGTGCCTTACAGAGGAACCAAAGACAAATGATGCTCTTTTCCTCCCTTGCTTTCCCTATTGTCAGAGGACTGAGAAGGCTCTTCCAAGGCAAGAGGAATTACTGTCCTGGTTCACCCTAATAAATCTTCTTACCTCGTTGAAAGGCAGAATTATGGCATTTGCTCTCAGAAGGCTACTGGAGATCTCTCTTTTTCCATCTCTTCCTTTGAGTTTCAGGTGTTTACTTTTCAACAGAATTTTCTTTAACATTCCCAAACTCAATGTGTGGAGTTTGGGATTCCTACTGGTAAGAATTTAGCTCTTTCCCATACAAGGTATAGACCTACCTGTGCCTTGAAAATTTGATTTACAGAGCTAAGGCACTAATTTTCAGCCATTTCCATCCTGAACAGCACTCCTAAATCTTGTTTTGAATTACAGCCCAGCTATTGTACCAACACTTATCTTTGACAACCATACTTGTAGTACCATAAAAAACACCAATATCTAGTTTGTCTGACAAGGCCTATTTTCCACCAAAAACCCCCACCCAGTTTTATTTACATTGATTGTGGTACTACTCTGTAAATCTTTATGTATCCCATATCGATTTTCTTGTGATTATGCCCAAGATTAATGCTAGGATTAGAATCCTGATGTTACTTAGTCACTTTTTGTAAACTGGTTTAGCATTTCTGTGTAGACAAGACCTAGGACAAATTAGATCAGTGTAAGCCAGTTGTAGCTAGATTTAAAAATTAATTCCAAAAACATTCACAGCTTCGCATAAATCACAACATTTCTCATTCTTTCCTTAAATTTCTCTCAGAAATGAAAAACACTCTCCATGCATGAGAAAACTAATTCTTGCACACAAATGCTCCCAAGGAGAAAGTTGAGTATTTGAACCAGATCCACAAAGCAGGAGAGAATGGCTCTGGCCCAAACATGAGGAAAACAAGAGTATGCTGGTATGTGCTGGGGACACCCTGGACACATTTCAAATGCAACTTAACCCATAGATTTGAGATATTGCTGGCAGCATAAGAGAAATCTTCAAAGCTTTGTTTTGAAACTGTTAAAATTCAATGACAAAATGTGCTGGTTTAGAGTCAATGGCATTATACCAAGAATTAATTAGTTTAGTTTAGTAAAACAGACAGAAACTCCTCCCACCCCCCAAATACTATCTAATTACTGTGTTGTCCCAGGACACCAGTGTAAGTGTCTTGTAGCTATGAATGTATTTACCCTCACAATATGCCTATGAGGTAGGGAGATATTTATACCCTCATTCTACAGATGATTAAATAAAGCATGGGGAGACCTATTTCATATCCCTTAATAGACTGCCTGGCTAGTAATCTATAATATGTCTATTGTAAATACTATATATTTTATGCCTTTATGCCTTCATGCAAGTTTATGGCTCTTACTTGACTCCAAATAGTCTATCAAGACAGGCTCAGGCAGGAAGCATTCATCATCAGGAAATTGGGATAACTCCCGACTACGACCAGGCAAGTGAAACAGCAGTATGTTGAGCTATATTAGAGCCAGTAGAGAGTCAAAGTTCCTGCCTATTGCAACTTTCTAGGAATTATTTATTCACCATCTCAAAGGGTGTACTATTTCTCCTAGCAAAAATCTGGGCCAAAAAGTAAATTTTCAGAGGTTTTGAAAGGGATGGATAATTTCCAGTGTTCTTGATCTTTCCCAGCTAAACTGGGACTTCAGATTACCCTACCATAGTCAAAGACCTAAACCTCAGGAAGTGCCATCAGAAACTTAATATGCTCAAGCTGGGTCAGAAACCTTGAACACGGACAAAGTCTAACTACAGAACATGGAGATTTTCATAAACTGATTTACAGAATTAACAGGTATTTTGGGTCTCTTTGTAGATGAGCAGCTTTTCCATACATAACAACCTATGTCTGTGCAGAGCTTTTCCATGAATATAACTCAAATGAGAAAAGTTCCAATGAGTCTAACCAAAAAAAGGACAGAGAGACAAAGAAATGAGATATCTCTGATCCAACAAGTAATGCCAGGTGCAGTGGCTGGCAGAAAAACACCTTGTCACCTCCCTCCGTGTGTGATGCACATGACTTCTCAGCCTGTGTTGAATGACAGAAGGGCCATGGCTATGTACCAGTGCTTCGTGTAAGCAGTGTCTCGGCCATAAATGGGGCAGAATACAAATGAGATGCTGTCTGGTGTACTTTGTCTAGCCCTAGATACCTGCTGTTGTGGAATGCTGCTGTCACTTCACTGAATATCTAACTACCTAAGGATTAATAGAAAATGTGGCAGAGAGCAAGGAGTTCCCATCAACAGAAATACTGAAGAAAAGGAATCTGAACTGAAAAATCTACCTGAAGGACTAGTCAGAAAAACCTTACAGACAGTTACCAGATAGTGTTGTCCTCTTGGATATGTTTTTATTGTTTCCTTTGCCATTTGAGTTAGCTACTCTTGCAGACCATTTCCTCCACTTTACATGATCGTCTATTGAAATCATAACACTAAATTTGTGACACCACAATTATTTCCATGGCAACTGGTTACTGTCAAACAGACAGGCATTGTGAGGACGGCAGCGCAGGAGTGATACGATCAGCAATTTTAGTCTGTCCAGCGAATTCCAAGCTGCTGGAGAGGGCACACAGTGGCAGGAAGGCCAACACAAAAAGCCCTGCACTAATCAGACCTGCTTGTAATGAAAGTAGGAATAATGATCTCCAATCATCTGCAGCTAACGAACACTTCATTTGTTACATCCTTCAAACAGTAATTTAAAAAAAAACAACCCCAAACTCCTTGAAACAACAGTAGCAAGCCTTAACAAGGCCAGTTTTGGGTTCCAGTCCACCAAAATCCAAGTATGGGGAAATCACCCTTCTGTACTTATGTCACGTACCAATCAATAGCAATTCAGTTGGAGACAGATTTAAGCAAAGTCATTTGACTTTCTGTCCATTTCAGAATGAATTCTGATCATTTAGCAAGAAAGCACCATGCCAGAATTTGATAAAATGCATTTGAATGTTATTTACGTAATAGTGGAAGTCCACATTTTTGTTTTCAGTTTTTGTTTCTTTTTTTTTTCTTACTTACCGTCTCTTTAGTGCTGCTCTCCATTACAACCATTTGAAAAATAAATGTGAAATAAAACATAAATGTGAGTGAATGTCAGTGAAAATCTAAGAAATGTCACACACAGCTTCAGGGAGGCTTTGTAGCCACTTGAATGATGAAAGTACGTACTTGAGAGAAGTGTGATTCACTTGGTTATATATACAATCAATTGTCAAAGACTATCAAATTCACAAGGATGCTATCTTATTTTTTCTAGCTATGTCATGCAAGTGTCAGCTCCACCTTCAGTTCTGCCCTGAACCCATCCTTAGGAGCAGTGATGGTCTAAACTACTCAAGGCCAAATAGGTGAGCAATGGTTTATCTATTAGTGCCCTTCAAATGTTATGTACACCACGCAGTGGTCCTTGCTGTTCTTGTTGAGCTTGAGGGTTGTTGGTGGGTTTTTTTCTGTAAACTGCCAGTAAACTGCCTACTAATTACACCTCGAGTACTATACTTGGTGTGCTAACAGCAAATGCTTTTATCTGGAACCTAACTGTGCTTGTGAGGCTTTTGCATGGCCTTTGTGCTGTGTGACAAGCAAAACAGAAAAGACACAGAAACTACCGTGGTAATCAAGATCCTCAGCAGGTGTAAGCGGGTGTCATAGCTGAAGTTATTCTTGTTTACACCAGAGGAGGATGGAGCCTTTTGACCTTTACATTTTTATTAGCAGATCTCTGTCATCCCAGTGTAATCTAGAGGCTCTTCTTCCATCCCTTTGTCTTCCAGGAAATGTCTGAAATAAGCATTGTGCTCTCTGGAGACAGAGAAAAGACTTTTCATCATCCAAAGCCCTGTCAGGTAACTGATTATCTGAGTGGGTATGCTTACACTGACTTGCCTCCATCACTCACAGCAAACATGAGGAGAAATGCTGATCACAATTCACTGCACTTTCCTGTTTGCAACTGTGGGTAACTCTAAATTTAGCTATTACTTCCAGGTTCCAATACACATAGCTAAGCCTCGCTAATACAAGGTGATACTTGGAACGATTGGAATCCTATTGATTAATTCCAGCTAGGATCTCACAAGTTTCAGTTTTTCAATTTCTCTGTCTTTGATATCGGCTAAAAGAATACATAATTCCTTTTTGACTTCCCACTGATGAACTTGCAAAATATGTTTGATAGATTTAAAAAATAAATAGCCATTACAACTCTAATTCCTGTTTCCTTTGAACAACATCTCCTCAGTAAAATGATGTACAAAGTACCATTTGTTATTTTAAAAGTATGGCTTTTCATAAGGCTCCTGTCATAAATAGGACATTTAGTATTGGATTCATTGTTAAACCAGACGGCATGCAGAGCTGGCAGCATTTTGCAGCAAGGCACACAGCCTGTTTTATCAATGAGTTCACAAACAATCAATAAAATCTTGGGAAGAAAAGCACTCCTTCTTGCTCAAATGGCAACAGAGATTCATCACAGGAGTTTTATTTGTGGATATGACTATGCTTCTTTCATCTCAAGCAGCTACTAAAACAAAAACCCTTTCAAAGAGTCACATTGGCAGGTGATGACAGTGAAAGTTGAAAGGGTTATTTGGAAGGTTTTATTTTGACTGCACTACACTGAGAGACAGGAACTGTGCTTTAAACAACTCATTCTGACAAATGTCTTGGTGTGTCCAATTAATGGCAACACAAGGTTCCACAGAAAATATCATTATAATGACAGATTCTTAGTAGCTGCAACAAGAACTGTTTTCAGCAAGGTTTTCCTCTCAGATGCGTTCTTTGTATACCCAGTTTCTTATGGGTCTTCATTTTCAAAAGGACCATAGTTTATTTCTGCATCCATTATTCTGGTTATTATTTGAAGCAGTTTCAGATCCATCGGCATTCCTTTTGAAAACATCAGGATCTGACACATCTTTTGCCCCTTAAATCTTCAGATTCATATGTATTTCATACCTACTCCTATTCGCAAGATAGAAATAAGCAAAATGCCTTAGGAAAAGCAAAGTAGTTTTGTCTTTAAAAGCCTGAAACCATCCAGCTCTGCGAGGCATTTTGATAGGATGACACTAGAGATAAATCAGATAAGTGTGGGTTCAGGTTGACTGCCACAACCAGATTCACCGACCAGTCACTGGGAAACCTGCAGCCGTCTCTGCAAGCCTGAGAGCTGAAGCCCTGAGCAGGAGAGCCCACACACGGTCAAGAAGTAATCACAGCACCATGACCTCATTATTGTGGTCCAGAAAATCAAGCTGCAGATGGAGACAAGCAAGGTGCTGTCAAAAGGAGAAGTAGAAATCAGGACTGTGATCCCTCCTTGGCATGATGGGGTTGTCTTAAGGTCGGACTCACCAGTGACTGGCCCATTTACCATATGAACAGAAAAGATATGCAGTGGGATTTTGCAAGGAGACACCCAGTCTTGCATGATGTCTTTGTTTCAGAATAGACGGAAGACCCAAGGATTGATGGAGGTGTGGCTCAAAACATGCACAGAAGCAGACCACATAGAAAAGCTGAAAATGGTGTAACTCAAATATCCTTGTTGGAAGGCACAAAGACATCTTTTGGATAAGCATAGACGAAATGCATTGAATTGAATTAGTGAATTGTTCAAAAGTAGAAATGCTTGGAAAATTGCCATGGGAATCCCCCATGATTTTTTGAATAAATAGATGTATTCAAAAATTCTGGATGGAAAATAAATAATTCTTTTGGCTAGAAGTTTTCAACCATTTCAAATTAAAAAAGGTGTTTTCAGCTGATGTTTCTAACAAAGAGGTTTCCTTCACTCTTGTTTAGAATTGGATATTTTTCCTGTGTTTTCTTGTTCAATCAGAAAGAGTGGAATGAATTTTTGAGATTAAGCAAAATATAAATTTTCATTTCTTCTAAAAGTCCATTCAAATTACTTTTTCACGTTTTGACTAGGGACTGATAGGTTTGATTGGAATTACAGTTCTCTCTAAAAATTATCACAGACTAATTTTAATGGGATTTTTTTTTCCTTTTCCTGGCAACAGATTCTGACTGCCACTTACAGCACTGGGATTCCTTGTTCCTTTTTACTAACTCTCACCATTGACATGCTATTATTACTTATGCAAATCACTTAGCTTACTTCTACTTTATTATCTTCTTAGTAAAATAGCAATAATTTCCTAGGTCAGAGAAGATTTCTGAAGAATATTTATTAGGTACTTAGAACACAGAGAGCATGACTTCTCTGCCACTAGCATAAAATTTATGCAATTATATTTGTTTCTTGGCATTATTCTTGATACACTCCTTACTAACACAGGTAAGAATCAGACCTTTACAGTGGTAAACACTACAGTATTTATTATTTAATTCACTCCCAAACCTCCCAATTACAGCTAGTGTTCATGTTCCTAATATTTGAGCCCAGAGCCGTGCATATTCATCCATATGCATTTAGGCTTTTAAGTCTATACAAACTTGGTGTTTTTTAACGTTTGTGAACCATATAAAACAAGCTTGGTTGAATTTTATTTTGATTCTAACACAGGTTTAAGAAGGCCCCAAAGGAGATTTTGTATAAAACTGACAAATCTTTAACTATGCTCAAGATGTATTTTTCCTTTCAATTTTGTACCTGTTGGCACAGTATAATTGCAATCCTTCCTCCCTGGAGGATAAATCAGAAGATCATGACAGTACAATTGGAAGCAGTCAGGCATCTTCCACAGATTGATATGTTTTGCTTCACTCACTCTAGTCCCCCTGCTGCTTTCCTACTTTTATCTCCAGATTTTCTTAGTCTGATTGCTTCAGACCATATATTGTGAGTGAGTGATGTCAATGGCATGCTTCGTGCATAGAAACCTTGTAGCAGCCAGTGAAATACAACTCAACAACATTCTTACGGTTTTTCTCCATGCCCTATCTGGTGAAAGACAAACCAGTTATATTAGCCACTCTTTGAAGCTTGAAGTGCCAGCAGTAAAATGCATGTTTGCCTGAAGACTTCAAAAACTTTATGAACCTTTTGAATAATATAAAGTCCTTATGAAGAGTACTGTTAAAAAGAATTTGTAGAACTGCATCTTCTTATTCAGCAAATTAATCCCCATGGTAAATTAAGTAAGAAAACAGTATGTGTCAGGTAATCAGGAGTCATCAAGTTACTGTATAGTATAAAATTGCTGGTAGACAGATACTTTTGGAAGGTGACTCCATATTCTGTGTTGGTCTAGATCAATTACAAAATAATATTCATTAGCTTAAACAATCATGAAAATGATTGTGTAGAACATGTACAGATTACCTGATCAAAAGAAATACACCAAGCAGAAATCCTTGCTTGTTATTAATGTGGGTAAAGTTTATTCAGTAGTGATAAAGTAGATGAACATTGACTTTTACATTGGATAGCCAGTAACTGGCTTCAGAAGATGAGTGTTCTTCCCATAATTTCTACATTTTTTTAATTTCTTGATTGCTTTTTTTTAAATTTCTCGTCATTTGCATAACACTTATAATTAGTAATGGTTAGGCAGCTCAGTGTGACTAACTAGAAGAAGGCAGTAAGAGAATGATAAATATCGTCAATGGTATGGAGCATTTCAAGCAATTCAGTAGGGCAGTATGGTTTATCATGGAAAATAACTGATGGATAAATTGCTGAAGAATCACAATGTACAAAGAATATGAATAGGAAATTATTTTTTATTTCTCCTCCAAGACAAGCATTAGGGTGCTTCAAATGAAGCTAGTGCATAGTTTCAAAATGAAAAAAGAAATGGAGTTTCCAGGCCACATGGGGTTGACATATAGAATGCCGTCTTTCTGGGAAGTTTACAGGTTAGAGTTACAAAGAAAAAGAAGGGGTAAATCAGTAACTGTTAAGTATAAAGATGCATTTTTGTCCCAGGAAGACCCGAAGCTGCAAGCATTCAGCTTTCCTGGGAAGTGTGTCACAACCTGCTGGCAGGTTCTTCCCCTGTGCACCTATAATTGGGAACTGTCATGGAACAAATCCTGAGGTAGCTGAAGCTTTGCTCTTACTCAGCAGACCAGTTTTATGCTCTTTTACATAGCTACATACTGCATTACTACACCCTTCATCATGATCCATTAGACAGACAGAAGTTGTAATGACATTAAGTTAGGCATTTGTCAGAGACTTTGTGAACGTTGGCCCATTGTATTTTTCCTGTCTGTAATTACCAGGCCAAGCTGTTCTTTCAGGAGCTAAGCAGAAGTGTCAAAAATTATTGTTTTCTGATTATGAAGACCAGTAAACTTCCAATTCAATTTAGATATCTGTTAAGCAGCCCCAGTACACACGAAAGATATACGCTTCTTAGTAGGCTTGCAGTGGAGGATGGTTAAGCATCACTGAGTACAACAAATTTAGGGAAAATGGAAAATAGCAGGTGTATATATTGTCTTTTTACTGAACATAATTATGCAGCTGATTCACAGCAGATTGTAGCAGAAGTGGCTCTTTCAGAAGCACTGAGGATGGAAACAGCAGGAAAGTGTTTTTTAAGAGAAAGTCAAGAAAGATAACCTTTGCTGAAAAGTCACTGCAAGCAAAAAGGCAGGGAAAGAGGAACAAGACGTGACAAGTTCAGATCATATGCAACTTTATAAGAAGTTGAATTGCTTTTCTATGGCATTTCATGGACATATGAGTGTATCTTTATGAACAGACTATAGCAGATGCTAATAAAAACAGCACTATCTGGAATTATCTAACATCTATTGAAAACAAAATCAAGACCATTTGATTTCAGTGGGAGGAGAATCCTATGCTAGAACCATTAATGTCTGCCTAATTGGCTTTTGTTTCTAAGTTTATTAGCAGTCAAGTACACCTTGTTTAGCCATCTGAATAATTATGTACATACATAAACAATCCTGTCTTTAAAAAAAAGGAAAAAAAAAGCTAAATATAAATCAAATATGTAATACTCATTAATTCTTATAAAACACGCAGGAAAGATAAAAACTATATACTAATAATCACTCAGTTACTAGCACCTTAGCCTAAAATTTATTCATTTCCAGGCACCTGTTGCAGACAAGGGTAATATGGTCGATTCTATTTTTCTGTGTCCACCAACCTGTTAAGATTTAAGTACCGTGAATAGTTTGAAAAATTTCATTCTCCAACCTGTGCTAACTTACTTGCTAAATTTACTCACTAATATAATGAAATTGAATAAAAGATCACCCACCCATGTTAATTCTAAACAGCATATCAGAGCCAGACTAGAGCAGCGTCAATGTTGATTTGTGCTTAAGATAATGAAATTTGAAAGTCTAGAAATGATAGGGTTGTTTATAGCAAGTTCACCTCTGTAAAATAATTGCATCCAAGTTCCCATAAACATAAAAGAGACATTCTGCTGCAGCTGGTTGAAAGGATGGTTTGATTAAGCAATATAGATAACATTTACAGCTTCAGAAGAACTTCAAAAGAGTATCAGGGAAATCAGGGAATTTTAAAGACAGAATACAATTTCCAAACTTAAAAGCATTATTTTTCCTCAGACATCTAATTTAGATTATATACCAGAAGCCTGTAATAAACCTCCCACAAAGCAATAATAGCACACTGCACATATTATGGTTGTTCAACACCCCATTTAAATACAATTACTGGCCCTTTGCCAGAAGCCAGGAAGCATTTCTTTCCATAGCAACAGTAAGAGAAAGGTCAGGATAATATTTCTGCAGGAAAGCCTGCCCTTAAGAAGGATTCAGGATTACATTGTGGATTACATGCTTTTGAAATATGGTACTTTCAAGTTAAAATTCACCACGATCATCCCTCCCCTTCCACTGGGATTAATTCTTTAGGTTTGCAAAGCCCACACCTGGCTCCTTATACACCATTCTTTCCCAGTATTTAGTCAGAATGGAGTTTCTCCAACTGCTACTTTAGCAAGGGTGTAAATGAGAAGTGGCAAATGTTCCTTGCTAATTCATTGAGAGCATAGCTTAGGATGTATTTAATTAAAAGCAATGAACTGAGCTAATCTACCTAGTTCATTTTATTGGATTTGGTCTAGTAAGCAGCCTTTTAGATACCAGAATAATTAAAGGACAATGTATTGTTGTTTTTTACCTTTTTTTTATCTTTTAAAAATTTATTTAGTACTGCTTGCCTGTTAGTATAAAAGTTAATAGAATCTTTCCTAGCGTTGTTTTCCATTCTGCTAGGAGCTAGTTAGCTATTATGTATGATTGGTAAACTAATAGCATCTGGTTTTGAGGATTAAGCTTGCAAAAACATATGCAGATGAGTCACTTTGATCATGTGAATTATTTCATTCAAGTTCTGTTAAATGCTTTGAATCACGGTCTCCCTCGGAATCATAATCCAGGGAGAACAATGTTATTAGTTCAATAAAACTGCTAAAATGGATCAAGTAGCAGGCCTAATTGAAAGCTTTTAAAAAGTCAACATTTCTTTTAGCAACTCAATAGTTTATGAAGGATGACCTGAATATTTAGTTTTTTTAAAAAAGTCCCTTAAGAAAGGCAAAAATTTCCAAAAAACTGACAAGTCTTCACTGGATTCCATGTAAACACATGGAAAGTTGTTATTTTGTGAGGTCAGTATGCTGTTTAGTTTGCTTGTGGGTGTAAGTATTTACGGAATCATAAGCATAAAAGTCTACAAATCTAATTTGTGGGGAAAATGCTTGCACGCAAAAGCCTGGAACCTGTTACCACGAAGGTTATCCTGAATGTTCACACTCATTCAGGAACATCCATTGGATTGGACTTGACTGGATTGGGTTAGATTGTACTGGATGTCAGGATTATCATCAAGTCAAGGGATTATAGACATCACAGTCATAATCCCCAGAGGCTGGACAAACTCAGGAATTTTCTTCATAGCCTGGAGACACCCTTGTACAGGCCAATGGAGCTAGGGAAGACAGCCTCACACTCTGGTAAGAGGTTCTATTTTCTGCATTTTGTTCCCTGAGCCAGGATCAGCTCCAAACATGGGTCATCTGTAGGCAAAGGAATGGACATTTCAAGGAAATGTACAGTAAATGTGAAGTATAGCACTTTTTATGAGAGTAGCAACCCTTATAATACCCTCTCCTTGTTGTCAAGAAAAGTAAGAGCACTCAGAACAAAACAAATGGCAACGTAATTTTCCTTAGCTACTTTAAACTGAGGTTATTTTTTTTTGTCTGTTTCCATACAAATCTTTTAAAACCAATAAATTCTATGATTTCTCCATTTTATTTAATAACATATAAGAGCTATCTTGAAGAACAAGTTCAGCTGCGGAAGGAAAAGCAGAAGATGCCTCACAAAGGCATTCCTAGTGTTTTTTCTGGGTGTCACAAGAACGGTCTGTCAACATTAACACTATTTGGAGCACTAGTGAAGCAGACTTAAGGTACAGCATATTTCATGAAAGAGAGCTTTCACAGTAAAGCTGCACTATAGCTAATGTATCAACCTTTTGACCTCCTGCAGAAAATCACTTTATCCTGTCATTCTTCTGAGAATGAATCTTTTTTTTTTTTCCCCTTTTTTTTGAGGGACAAGAGTGGACAGGGATGCATTCTCAGGAAATCGCCTGGGGGCTTTGAAACAAGTCCTGCATGCAGTGGCCAAAGGACTGGTTATCATTAGTGTCTTGGCATGTGGAATAAGCCAAAGGATGTTGACACTGACAGCACATCAGTCTGCTGGACCAAGGCATGATGGTGTGGCAACAGCTGGCAAAGAGACACTTCACAGTTGAATCCCACTTTGTGCCCCAAAGTACTGCTGATATTATTTGGATTTTTTTGTTAGTTCTGATTTATAGAAATTTTGGGGAAGTATCTTGTATATCAAAGCTATTAAAGCTAGACTAAGAAAGGCTTAGTTTAGGAAGACTAATTAACAATTTGGACATTCTTTTCAAATTTCTTTTGGAATTAGTACTTCATCAAAATTAACTTTCCTAATAGATCTATTTTTGATGGCATTTTCCAACCTAGAAAAAAGTCTTACCATAGAAGTTTCTGATTACACAACAACACTACAGGTCTAAATTTTTACTTATTTCTGTATAATTGTTTTTTAGCAATAATGTAGCAAGATTAATAACTCATCATAAGTATAGCTACAGATAGCCACTGTCCACATAAATCTGGGAACAAAGGAACCTGAAAGGAGGAACAGAAGATTGTCAGGTGACGGCAGTAGCATCTTAACGCTGCTACTCCTGAACATCTGCAGTATGGTAATAGCCAAATTTACTGTGTCTAACAATAACCCCACACATATTTTACAGTGAGTTTTGAACACACAAATTCCAAATACAGTCAAGGGAAATATAGTCCTTTTGCTTTCAAAACCTTGTTATGAAATTGTTCCTGCTCTCTTTGAAGACTATGATGTCTTTGTACTCATGTCTCTTAGTTCATCTCTGCTACTGACAACTGTAATCTCCACAGTTCTTTCCAGGTGGCTCAAATGTCCCATTTTACTAATTCCCCAGTCCTACCAACTACTTTAGATGTGGGAGAATGAAGAGGGAGCTCAGCTGATGTCTCAAGGGCACATATTGTGTGTATTTGGGTGGATCAGAATCAGCTACTTTATTTTTAGCCAGTATATACATGTTACTTGCCCAAAATCAAGTACCATTAATCAGGTTCTAACAAGAAATCACAAAACGTTTGTCAGTTGGAAAATATGGGTTATAAGATAAAATGAATGAATCTTCTAGACATGTGGTAGCGCTAGGAAGAAATATCTGCATGTTGAATAAAGAAAGTCGTCTATATTAAAAAAAAAGTCAATGCCTTCAAAAACCTATATATATATACACACCTGTGGCTCCAAAAATTTTGTGATAGGTTTTAACAGAAAGTTCCAAAATAAGCTTTGTTTTGTTATTATTTTTTTTCTTTGACAGTTTTCTGATTACATTTTATAACATTTTCTCCTGCCTCTCTCTCTCTCAGTTTCCCACAGCATGTATTTCATACGATGCTATCTTTTCTCACAGATGCCTTGCCCTTAGTTCAAAAGTTTCCTGGGATAGGGCGAATGTTATTATAGCATGTAAAAATGACAGCGTGGTAGAGTAAGAGGTTATTTAATTCTAAATAGAGATCCTAAATCAACTCCATACATATGAAGAATAATAATCTCAGGGGTTAAATTCAATTTTAATTTAATCCCAAAATCTCCAACTCTAACAGCTTATGAAAATCTGTATGTGCTTTTAACCTCAGTGGCAATGAATGGCACTCAGTATCTCCCAATCTCCCAGTCTAGTCCATAATATCAAAATCATCTGAAAAAACCTCCCTTTGCTTCCAGTGGCATTGGAATGAGGCTGAGTGTAAGATTCAAAATAAATAATGCTTGACAGTCCTTGTGACTGCCCTCTTCTTCTCTGTAAAAAAGGGAAACTTTGAGTAGACTAATTCAGAATCCAGCAAAATATGGGCAAAAATAGATCAGATCTGTCCTTTGGAAAAAATCTAATGTTTATGCAACATCTTAAGCAAATTAGCAAGCTTTAATAGCAGCAAGCTCAAATCAATGAGTGTTTTGCTGGAAGTTGCTGGTCTAAGCCTGCACTGCTGGATCCAGAGCCAATACTGCTGCCTCAGGCTTTCTTGCTTCCACACCTGCAGAGGAAGCACAGTCCAAAGGAAGCTTCTTCCACTAAACCTAAAAGATTTGGATATCACTAACTCATCTAAAAGGGAGTTATGCCAGCAGAAGAACACCTCCCTATCACACGGCATAGCAGAGTGCATTGCAACCTATTTTGACAGGGATGCTGGTGTCCCTTGTGCCCTCTCTCTCAGTAAATCTGTGCCACCAAGGGCAACCTTTATCCCATATTAATTTATCCAATTTTTCTTACCAAATTTTCTAAAAACAGATGTTTTATATGGACTTATCTTTTAAATGAACTTGTCACACCTTTGCGACCTGAAGTTGTAGTATGTCTAACCTTGAGCAGACTTCAGTTTTTAATGGTGTTCTAATTTTGATTCTGAAGTAAGGATGATGTAGCCATTCTCAGTATGTACGCCAAGCCCTCATGCAACCCCACCAAGAAAAAAATAGCAAAAAAGAAAGAAGAAATACAGATTTATCTGTCAAACTACAGAGTTATTTATTATAAATATTGTTATACTTAATTAACAAAGCTTAACATTTAATCTAAACACACACAAACAGCAATAACAGTCTTGTTTAGTGAATGTAAAGCAAAAGACTTAGGGCCTTATTCTGCAATTAGTTACACGCCATGTGCTCTGTCTCTGATTTTGATACAGTTTTAATGACAATGGTTTTAACACAAGTCTCTCGGTTAAGGTACACAAAATTAGAGTTTTGTCATCCAGAAAACTATGCACATTCTCTAGTATCGGCTACAGAGAGTATCATCTAACACTGTGTTTGGCTTGATTTAATTTTTACATGAGGATGGCCCAGCAAAAAAGTCTGATCCTTTGTAAAATCAAGTCTACAGGCACCTTACAGCAAATCTTGTCCTCTTTCTCCTCTGTCTTCTCCAACCTTGTGGACTCCATAAAAATGCCAGGGATGAGAACAATCTCTTGACCTCATTAGTCACCCCTGTTTCAGTATTTCTGAAGCTCAGCCATGCAGCTGAGATCAGAGGGTTTTGGCAATAATCCCTGGGTAAATAACATAGTCCTGTCTTTTAACTCTTCCATGCACCCCTTCTTCCATCAACTGCTGGTGTATAGGGACAAACTTAGAAATAGATATAAAGCTTAAGTCTTCATCTGTAATTAGTGCAGTGCAATAGGAGAGGGTCTACAGAATGGAGCAGCTGGTCCTGAGAACTAGGTGTCCATGCTGTGTACACCTGGATTTTACTCTGCGTCTGGTCCTCTGAATTCAGTACCCATTAATGTCTGCAGTACACTAGGTGCCCTCCGGAGAACATAATCTGAAAGCAATCCTGTTCATACACTCATTGCAGATGAAACTGTGTCAAGAAGGTATGATCAAGAGATTCACCTCAAAAGTATGCTTCTAACCTGGACTATGTTAATAGAGACACACTCAAAAACACCATTCACAGATACCCAGGAAGACTCCACTCTGAATGGTACAAAGAAAGTGGTGGGGGTGGCTTTGGTGTGGACTGCAAATGAAGGCATCCTCAAAGCTTTTATAGTCTTGTTTATAGAATGATGGATGGAAACTGGATTCAGTTTCCAGATCTGCTACTGATTTACTCTCTCCATTGTCACCAACAGTCAGTTAAAAAGTCAGGGGAATGCTAATGTAATTAAAACTCTGGAAGTACTTCCCTTGTTGAGTTGAGACCACGGTTTGTCTGCTCCTTACATTTGACTTGGTATTAAATTCATGCTAATGTGTTGTTCTGAATAAGAATTACAAAAGGGGGAAAAAAATAAAAGGAAAATAGCCTTTTATTCCTTAGTTTACCATCTGTCAAATGAGACAATATTTACTTTTTCTCTCTGTCTTGTAACATCTGTGGTGACACAGGCATATGTTATTCTGTATAGGCCCTCGAAAAACTGTGCACCAGTGTTGGTAAGACTTCTCATTCCTACCAGTCCAAGTGGAATCAATAGAAGATGAGGGAAAACATAGATCAACTAAATTCATCTAAGGTCTAACTTTATTGCCTCCAACTGATTTAGCAGTGTTAAGACTACATTTTTGTTTCATAGGAATGGTCCATGATTTCTTAGCCAACAAAGTGTGCTTTTTTAGTTTTCAAATATTTGGAGAAGCTGAACAGCCCAGCATGTCTGGTGTTTCTTCGTAACATATTTCTTATTTGAGGAGCACAATAAATTTATCTAATATTTTCCCAGTGGAATGATCTTCAGTTTTATTACCATTAATTAAAACACCTTATTGCAAACTGAGTTTCTGATTACAAGTTTTTATTGGAGATAAAGAAAATTGCCAGTAACACAACTTATTTCTTTATATAACCAGTAAAGGAGAGAGTGACAGATATACAGGATATGGGAATACAGCAAAGTCAAAGCACTGTAAGTTATGGGTTACAGAAGTATATGTACTCTTATTATAAAAGTTACATCAATGATTTATTTTTAACAACTTGTCCCTTTTTTCCCTCAAATAGTTGAGCTGTTAATCTAATGCAGGCAGTAAGTCATGGAATTTTTTTCAGTTGCTTTACTCTTTGACATCCACAGTTCTATAGTGGTTATTTGTTTTTTGCAGCTATAGCAATGAAATTCCTTTGCTGGCAGTATTATCAAAGATTCCAACAAGTCCTCCATCTTTATTTAATTTCAGTAAATCAGAACAATTCCCTAAGTCCATCATAAAAAATAACTTGACAATTTATCAATGAAATAACTTGCGTAGTAGTTTTCTATAATCAGATTTTGAAGTCTTTTGACAAAAATTTTTTCTTTGAATAGTGTCTTGCACAACACCAGCTGAGATAAATGTAAATAAAGGATTGGCTAAATCTTGCAGTAAAGTTAAACTTATGTTTAATATTAAAGACCAACAAATTTGATGTTTCTTTAAAGCAATTTTGCCAGATGAAAAGCTGGCAGCCATGTCAACAGACCTCAGCAGGGAAGGTGTAAAAGCTCTCAGGACATGGAGGACTGGAAGTCTCTGAATTACAGAATCACAGAAAGATAGGGGTTGGAAGGGACTTCTGGAGATCACCTAGTCCACCTCCCCACCAGAGCAGGTTCACCTAGACCAAATTGCACAGGAATGCATCCAGGCGATTTTTGAATATCTCCAGAGAAGGAGACCTCTCTGGGCAGCCTGTTCCAGTGCTCTGCCACCCTCAAAGTAAAGAAGTTCCTCTTCATGTTTAGATGGAGCTTCCTATGATCAAGTTTGTGCCCGTTACCTCCTGTCCTGTCACTGGGCACCACTGAAAAAAGACTGGCCCCATCCTCCTGGCACCCAACCCTTAATTATTTATAAGCATTAATAAGATCCCCCCTCAGTCTTCTCTTCTCCGGACCAAAAAGACCAAAGTCCCTCAGCCTTTCCTCATAAGAAAGATGTTCCAGTCCCCTAATCATCTTTGTAGCCCTTTGCTGTACCCTCTCCAGCAGTTTCCTGTCCTTCTTGAACTGCGGAGCCCAGAACTGGACACAGTACTCCAGATGCGGCCTCAGCAGGGCGGAGTAGAGGGGGAGGATAACCTCCCTCGTCCTGCTTGCCACACTCTTCTTAATGCACCCCAGGATGCCATTGGCCTTCTTGGCCACACGGGCACATTGGTGGCTCATGGTCATCCTGTTGTCCACCAGGACTCCCAGGTCCCTTTCCACAGAACTGCTCTCCAGCAGGGCAGCCCCTAGCCTGTACTGATGCCTGGGGTTATTCCACCCCAGGTGCAGTACCCTACTTTTGCCTTTGTTGAATTTCATCAGGTTCCTCTCTGCCCAACTCTCCAGCCTGTCCAGGTCACGCTGAATGGCAGCGCAGCCTTCCAGTGTGTCAGCCACTCCTCCCAGTTTTTTGTCATCAGCAAACTTTCTGAGGGCACACTCTATCCCTTCATCCAGGTCATTGAAAAATATATTGAACAGGGCTGGACCCAGTACTGACCCCTGGGGAACACCACTTGTTACACACCTCCAACTAGACTCTGTGCCACTAATCACAACCCTCTGAGCTCTATCTATCAGCCAGTTTTCAATCCACCACACTGTCCATTCATCTAACCCACACTTCCTAAGCTTGTCTATGAGGATGATGTGGGAGACGGTGTTGAAAGACTTGCTGAAGTCAAGGTAGACAACATCCACTGCCCTCCCCTCATCCATCCATCCAGTCATGCCATCATAGAAGGCTATCAGATTGGTCAGGCAGGGTTCCCTTTGGTGAATCCATGTTGACTACTTCTGATAATCTTTTCCTCCAGATGCTTTGAGATGACACCCAGAACGAGCTGTTCCATCATCTTTCCAGGGATGGAGGTGAGGCTGACTGGCCTGTAGTTTCCTGGGTCTTCCTTCTTGCACTTTTTGAAGACTGGAGTGACGTTGGCTTTCCTCCAGTCGTCAGGCACTTTGCCTGTTCTCCAGGACCTTTCAAAGGTGGTGGAGAGTGGCCCAGCAATGACTTCTGCCAGCTCCCTCAGCACTCGCAGGTGCATCCCATCAGGACCCATGGACTTGTGGATGTCCAGTTTACTTAATTGGTCTCTAACTTGATCTTCTTCAACCAAGGGAAAGTCTTCCTTCCTCCAGACTTTCTCTGTTACCTCCAAATTCTGGGACTCCTGAGGACTGGCCGGAGCAGTAAAGACTGAAGCAAAGAAGGCATTCAGTAACTCCGCCTTCTCTGCATCATCTGTCACCATGGCACCTGTCTCATTCAACAGCGGGCCCACAATTTCTCTAGTTTTTTTGCCTCCAGTGTACTTGAAGAAACCCTTCCTGTTGACCTTGACATCCCTTGCCAGGTTTAATTCCAAGGAGGCCTTGGCTTTCCTCATTTCATCCCTGCATACTCTGACAGCATTCTTGTAATCTTCCCAAGTGGTCAGTCCCTTCTTCCACGTACTGTAAAGTTCCTTCTTCCACTTGAGCTTTTTCAGAAGGTCCCTGCTCAACTATGCCGGTCTCCTGTTTCCCTTGCCTGATTTCTTGCTCTTAGGGATACAGTGATCCTGAGCTTGGAGGAAGTGGGACATGAATATCATCCAGCTCTCTTGAGCCCCCCTACTCTCCAGAGCCCTAACCCATGGGATTTCTCCAAGCAGTTTCTTGAGGAGATCAAAGTTAGCCCTCCTGAAGTCCAAGGTTGCAATCCTCCTTGTTGTTTTGTGCATGCTGCACATGATCCTAAACTCTATCTTCTCATGATTGCTACAGCCAAGGCTGTCCTCCAACAGTCCTTCTTTGTTTTCAGTACTAGGTCCAGATGTACACCTCTCCTTGTTGGCTCCTCCACCACCTGAGTCAAAAAGTTATCATCAATACACTGGAGGAACGCCCTGGACTGTACACGCCTGGCTGTGTAGCCTTCCCAGCAGATCTCAGGGTGATTGAAGTCCCCCATGACAACCAAGGCCTGTTATTGTGAGGTGACTCTCAGCTGTCTGTAGAAGGCCTCATCAGCTTCCCCATCCTGATCAGGTGGCCTGTAATAAACACCCACAACAGTGTCTCCCATATTAGCCTACCCCTTAATCCTTACCCACAAGGTCTCAACTTGCTCTTCATCCGCCCCCAGGGAGAGCTCGATACATTCCAGTTGCTCTTTCACATAAAGAGCAACTCCACCACCTCACCTTGCGGGCCTATCTTTCCTAAAATGAACGTAGCCATCCATGGCAGCGTTCCATTCATGTGAGCTATCCCACGGTGTCTCAGTAATTGCAATGAGATCATGGCCCTGCAACCACACACAGATCTCTAATTCTTCCTGTTTATTCCCCATGCTGCATGCATGGGTGTATAAGCATTTCAGAGAGGGAGTTGAGCATGTGTTTTTGCCCTTGAGGGGTGGTAGGCCTTCTGGTTCTCAAAAATACTAGCATGCTTCCCCACAAGTGTTGAGCTACTACACCCAGACACCTCTCTAGCAAGCCCAGTTACCTCCCCGTCCCCCTTCAAATCTGAACAATATTGATGTGCCATGACATTACTGGTGAATAAACCTAAGCAGAGGCCAAAGCCCTTCGAATGTAGTTTAAAGCTCTCCCAATGAGCCCTGCTAACTCTTGTCCTAGAACCGTTTTCCCCCTGTGAGATAGGCTTTTCCCATCTGTTACCAGCAGGCCTAGTGTCTTGTAAATTAAGCCATGGCCAAAGAACCCAAAGTCCTGCCGGTAGCACCAGGCTCGGAGCCAGGCATTGGTCTGCTGGCTCTTCCTGTTTATCCCTTCATCACTCCCTGCAACTGGAGGGACAGAGGAGAACACAACTTGTGCTCCCAATCCCTTGACCAGTTGTCCCAAGGCCCTGAAATATCTCTTCATTGCCCTTGGACGACTTCTCACTACTTCATCATTGCCTAGCTGAAAGATCAAAAGGGGATAATAATCTGAGGGCCATACTAGGGAAGGAAGATTCTTCTTTACATCATTAACCTGGGCCCCAGGGAGGCAGCAGAGTTCCCTATGTAGTGGGTCCGGTCTACATATCAGGCCTTCCGCTCCCTTCAGAAGCAAGTCACCTATGACAACGTGTCTTTTATTTTTTACTAATGTGGTTATGATGCAGGGGGTGATCCGACTAGACCTCGACAACACCTCCAAGCTGAAAGAACTATCATCCTCACTGTTGTCCAGTTCCCTTGCAGAGCACTGTACTGGTTTTGCAACAGCACCTGGGAAGGTGAGGTAGTCGCTAGGCAGATGCGTCTGTGGCGCCTGTTGCTTCGGGCAGGAACATCTTGCTGTTGCCCCCCATTCTGCCAGGGTTTCCTACATTGGCATTTAAACATTAAGCAGTCATCCAGTGGGGAATCCCAGTAACAACCAGGGTCCTTTCTGTCATGTTGCTAAAGTCTGAGCTAATACAACTGTGTACGTCAACTCATCTCTCACTATCTGTTACTGGGTTAGATATTTTGTAGCCTCTATGGACAGTTGCGAGCACACCCACAATCCATAGTACCATAAAACATGCATAGCTACTATCTTGTATAACAAGTGATCAATGTTTATTAGTGGCCTTAAGGGGGTTTGGGAAGACTGATAACTAGGAACAAGAGTACCTGCGGTACTAACCCCTAAAAAGGTACTGAATGACATTTGTATACTTTACTCCTCCCATGGCTGAACATTTATGAAACTTAGAGAAAAAAAGTCATGGGCATTTGTATCCAGAGTGTAACTCCAAGGAAAAGTAAGTGGGAGTCTTTGGAACAGGAGCTGCTCTGCAGATAGGGACCCACCTGGCAGACGTAGCTCAGTCTGGGTCGCTGGCTTTTGTAGTCATGACTGGCCACAAGCGTGCTGGTGAGGGACACTGAACCAGCTAAACAAGCAAGCTGCTGTTACAGCGGAAACTAGAATTTGGTTATGTATTTATCTTATATACAACCTTTTGCTTTCAGTCTTGTAACTAAGGGGTCAACCCTGTATGTTAGTCAATATAGCCTTTTTTTAGTGTCAAGCCTAGAGCTGGGGGTCAGGGTGAATGAGAGTGAAACTGTGTGCTTCATCTTCCCAGAAACAGAGAATGAAAACCAGCTTGCATATTCAGATCTCCTCCAGGGACCTGCACTCAGAGATATGGTTAGGAAACCCAGAAACAGAATTCTTCCTGCCAAGCTGCAAAGAATCACAATGACTGCAGGAACCCATGCACCTTCTGGGTCCTTGGAAACCCTGAAACAGCACAAACATATAAAGGTATAGTTTGGAATACAGCTTTGTCCTGTACATAGCTGAAGGCTCTCAGGTCTAGGCACAATGCAAATGATGAATAACCACTCTATAACAGGTACAAATTTGCTAAAATCCAAGTGGAATAAGCTATGGCTTACAAATGTGCAAAAATCAAGTTTTCGTAGTCTGCAGATTCCTCCTTTTTCTGTGTTCGTTCTCTGCTTTTGCCATATGGTAACAATTTACTAACTGACTGCAGCCTCCTTAAGTGATGCAGTGACTTCAGTCTCCTAATTTTGTCCCAGATAAAATAGAGATACTCTATAATCATAGGTCTTTCACAAGGCCAGACTGTGTCACTCTCCTTTCCAAATGTTTCTGCTCACGCTGTCTCATCTTCATCAGTTTTCACTGTCAGTATCAAGCATTAGTGTGACTCCACTCCTTTTCTTCACTTCTACTTTCATGACCCTTCAGTCCTTGGAGTCCTTTTCAAGTTCAATCAAAATCGGTAAGAGAAATCCCTTTTGGTTTTAGCAGGAAGTCATCAGGACCTAGTGACGCGATCATTTTACCACTCCCTTTGGTTTCTACCTCAATCTTGTTTGCTTGCTTCCTTGCAGCCATTTTCCTTAACCCAGAAATCATTCTCTTGTCCAGGTTAATTCATAGTTCACTCTCACACAAAGTCCATAGCACTTAGCTAGTCCAAATAATGCTGAACACAAAGCTGTGTTAATAGACAGACAAGCCACCTTTTGTGTCAGTCTCTGAAATGGTGCTGAATTGCATGCACTGCCAGGAACTACAGAAGAATAATCTCACCCAGGGCTCTGAACTGGTCAGGATTCAAAATAACCCCAGAGGAGCAGAGGTGGCACAAACTGCTCAGACCTGGCTGGAAGACTGAATAGATTTGTGACTTTTTTTTTCTATGCTAATTCACTTGCCAAAAATACAATTGTAAATTTTAATCAAATTCAGGAAATAGTTTTGTGTGAGAAGAGCAGTTCTCCCAGTCCTAGAACTAACTCATCATAAACAATTTGCTTCAACAGGGTCCAGCTGTCAACCAGCCCAAACAAGAGTCAGCAACAAACCTTGTTCCTCATCTACTGTTCTCCAAAAGCTAACTGTTTAACTATTTTCTGTCATTTTCTAGGGCAAGATTTTCAGTTTTAATTTCAAAGGGCAATACTCCTTGGATATTTTTAAGGTGAAATAAGACTCCTTAAGATTAAACAAAGTATTTCATTACACTGAATGACATATTTCATTACACTTCAGATTTTTATTTTAAGTGAGACATTGGTCCCTAAGCAAAGTCAGTAATGGTTCTTAAACAAACCAGAGTATTAGATCTTATACCATGGAGGCACAAGTATATAGTGAGAGAGTCAAGAGGACCTTATGCACTTTTCATCTGGTCAAGGTTGATATTCCATTACAATTTACTCTCACCCCACCTGTGCCAGACCTGGCCAAATACCTCCCCTCCTCTCCTTTCCTTTCCCATTCTAAATTTTACATATCTAATCCTTTATTTGCATCTTCCTAAATACAGGAGATTCCTATTAAGAAAGGACAAGAAAATCACAAACTTTATAAAGTCATAGAAGAAACATTAATGAAAACACATCTTCCAGCAAGGTATGAGTTTGTTATTTTCCAAACACTTTGTGTATTCAGTACCTGCCAAACAGACCAGCCCCATGCATTCTCCTGCTGGTGCGGCGTTGCTGGAGGCAGGCTGAAGTGGTGAAGTGTCCCAGTGCTGCTCATTGCCTGAAACACCTGCAATCAATTACCATTGCTGTTCTGCTGTGAAAAGTCCAAATGCCTTGCTTAGCTGGGGTGATAATGACATGGTTTGTGTGTAGTTGTCCATCAGACCACAGTATAAATCTCTGAGCAGCAGTTCTAATGCACTGAAATTAATTTCCCCTTTTTTAAATTCTAACCATAGTAGGTAAGAGTATGTTTTCCCTTAACCACATAGGGTTGTTTATACATTTCAGTGTTTATTTCAGTGTATATTAGAAAAGAGAAGATGAGATATGCTTTCATTACATGAATAAAAACTAGCCCAGCTAAAACCCAGAGAATAATGGTCAGGAGGAAACATAGTAAAAGCAAGGCTGGTCTTAGATCTTCTAAGTTAAAAATGGTTTGACTCAGACTATGCTTAGAAGAGAGTGTTACAGGGGAAAAGCCAATGTCTAAATACTCATGTACTGAAAGAAATGGTGTGAGTGACTCAGCATTTGTCATGCCGCCTTCTGAGCTAGTGCTGGACCAGAGCCCAAGAACACTTCTCATGAGGTATTACGCTGATGGAGAGACAAGCCTTGAATGATACACAGGGTGTGAGCTTCTAAGTGGCTTACACTGATTTCAGTAAAGTTCTGACAGTTTGGCCCTCCTGGGCAAATTGGTGTGTGTGTGATGTTGGTTTGTACTGAAGCAGCTGGCTTTGTGCAATGATGATAAACTAATCATATTCTAAAGTGACAAAGTGGTCTCTTGGGGTTTCAGTTGTGTAAGCCTGTTATATTTCATTCCAAACAGGTTATCCTTGGGTAAAAAGGAGAAGCACTTAGTAGAGCTCGTTGTACTCCACTGAGGCTTTAAACATTGCTGGTTACTAAGCAGGTTTGAAAAGTTCTTTGAAGTGCATCTGAACCTGCACCACAATGCACAAATGTGAAATTGCCAGGGGGAAAAAAAAAAAAAGGCTAGCTAAGAATAGGGATTCCTTCTCTAAGATTCCTTCTCTAAGGTGAACTAGATACACTGCACAGGCCTCATACTGATTACAGAATCACAGAATCACTGAGGTTGTAAAAGACCCGTAAGATCATCAAGTCCAACCATCAACCCAACACCACCATGCCCACTAAACCATGTCCCACAATGACACGTCCACACGTTCCTTAAACACCTCCAGCGATGGTGACTCCACCACTTCCCTGGGCAGCCTGTTCCAGTGTTTCACCACTCTCTCAGTGAAGAAATTTTTCCTAATATCCAGCCTGAACCTCCCCTGGCACAACTTGAGGCCATTTCCTCTTGTCCTGTCACTCGTCACTTGGGAGAAGAGACCAACACCCACCTCTCTGCAACCTCCTTTCAGGTAATTGTAGAGAGCTATGAGGTCTCCCCTCAGCCTTCTCTTCTCCAGGCTAAACAACCCCAGCTCCCTCAGCCACTCCTCATAAGACTTGTGCTCCAGACCCCTCACCAGCTTCGTCGCCCTTCTCTGGACACGCCAAGCACCTCAATGTCCTTCTTGTAGTGAGGGGCCCAAAATGTAACACAGGATTCAAGGTGCGGCCTCACCAGCACCAAGTACAGGGGCACGATCACCTCCTTACTCCTGCTGGCCACACCATTTCTGATACAGGCCAGGATGCCGTTGGCCTTCTTGGCCACCTGGGCACACTGCTGGCTCATATTCAGCTGGATGTCAGTCAACACCCCCAGGTCCTTTTCTGCAGAAGAGCTCTCCAGCCACTCGTCCCCAAGCCTGTAGCGTTGCATGGGGTTGTTGTGACCCAAGTGCAGGACTCGGCACTTGGCCTTGTTAAACCTCATACAATTGCCCTCGGCCCATCGATCCAGCCTGTCCAGATCCCTCTGCAGAGCCTTCCGACCCTCAAGCAGATCAACACTCCCTCCCAACTTGGTGTCGTCTGCAAACTTGCTGAGGGAGCACTCAATCCCCTCATCCAGATCATTGATAAGGATATTAAACAAGACAGGTCCCAAAACTGAGCCTTGGGGGGACTCTGCTTGTGACCGGCCGCCAGCTGGATTTGACTCCATTCACTACGACTCTCTGGGCTCGGCCATCCAGCCAGTTTTTTACCCAGCGAAGAGTGCACCTGTCTAAGCCACGATTCACCAGCTTCTCCAGGAGAATACTGTGGGAGACAGTGTCGAAGGCTTTACTAAAGTCCAGGTAGACAACATCCACAGCCTTCCCCTCATCCACTAGGCAGGTCACTTGGTCATAGAAGGAGATCAGGTTGGTCAAGCAGGACCTGCCTTTCATGAACCCGTGCTGGCTGGGCCTGATCCCTTGGTTGTCCTGCACGTGCCCTGTGAGCGCCCTCAAGATGAACCTCTCCGTACTCTTCCCCGGCACCAAAGTCAGGCTGACAGGCCTGTAGTTCCCCAGATCCTCCTTCCGGCCCTTCTTGTAGATGGGTGTCACCTTGGCAAGCCTCCAGTTGTCTGGGACCTCCCCTGTTAAACAGGATTGTTGATAAGTGATGGAGAGCGGCTTGGCAAGCTCCTCCGCCAGCTCCCTCAGCACCCTTAGGTGGATGCCATCAGGCCCCATAGACTTGTGAGTGTCCAGGTGATGTAGCAGGTCATTAACTGCTTCCTCCTGGATTATGGGGAGTTTATTTTTCTCTCCATCCTTGTCTTCCAGCTCAGGCAGCTGGATACCCTGAGGATACCTGGTGTGGCTATTAAAGACTGAGGCAAAGAAGGCATTAAGTACCTCAGCCTTTTCCTCATCCTTGGTGACAATGTTCCCCGCCCCCCCCCCCCCCCCCCCCCCCCCGGGAACATTGATAAGAAATAAGATAAGGGATAAAAAAGGGATTGCTATGTTTTTTAAATTCTTTTAATTTTAGTTATTATTATCTTATTCTTATATTATAAATTCATGCAATATGCATTTTAAGTGCTTCTTATTATTATTATACCAAAAATTGTTTAGGTAAGATTTTCTATAAGTTCTCTGAAGCTTGTAAATGGATAAAAAGTTATAAAAGGGTTTGTCTGGAAGTTAGTATAGATTGTAAAGAAAATACCTTGGTTATGCCCATTTTTTCCTGAAAAGATATTCTGTGGTGTCTTTTTTGGCTAGAGCACAGACTGAGCAGAGTTTCTCAGCCTGTTGTAATTAAAGGATTATTTAACTTTTGAAAAAAAAAAAAAATCCATGTAATAACTTAAGTTTTTCTATAATGTGTTTCTTTTCTTGGCAACAAAGTAAAAACTAAGTTAAACTATAATGTTAATTTGTTGTTTATATTTTCCATCATATTGTTTTGTTTCCTGGCTTGCATAAGTGTGAGAGCATCTATTTAAAAATATACACATTTTCTTCTGTTTTGTTGTCTATTTTCTGGTGTTTCACTGACTACCAGTGCTATTTTGACCACAGACTGAGAAACACTGACAGAATGTTTCACAGTGTCATACAGACTTTACTTACCCACAGCCTCTGACCATTTTGACTGTTGCTTATTATTTCTCTCACAGTGACATTTAGATACTATAACACAAGGCCCTATTCTAATATATAAAAAGAGAGGTATTTCTAGATATATCAGCTGCAACTTGAACAGGCAAAGAGAAATAAATTTGCATCAATTTTAAAAAATAATAATATTTTGGAACAGTAATAGAAAGCACAATAACAGAAGCAGAGTGAGATTGCTGAAAGTCACTGAAAGCATATCTGTCTTGCAGAATCAGGAATATTCAAAACTGCCAGAGCTGGGTGGACCCACAGCCAGGCTAGCTTCAAAACTGGGAGCTGATATTTCCATCAATGCTGTATTACAGTTAATACGCCTTGCTGAGAAGCTCATTATCTTCAGGCCAATACAACTGTATTGCTTTTGAGTCTTAAGCTAATATATCTCTCCAGCACTGCACTATTCATTGTGGACATTCAACCTTGGTTTGGCATTAACCCAAGGATTTCTTTATGACACATCGTTTTCTGCAATATAGACAAGCCCACAGGAGGCCTGCAAAAGACCTATAATGTTGAAAGTAAGGGTTCTGAGTTTTAGTCCACTGTCTTAACCACAAACCCATCCATCTTCTGATGACATACTTGGTTCATTTTATCAGGTGTAGAACATGACTTATATATCAGATCAGATGGTAATTCCTTACCACAGTTTCTCTACGTAATACCCTGGAGAAAAGAGTAAGGAAGGAAAACCACCTTGTGACTTTGCTCAATTCCTTGCATACAGGTTTGTAAATAGAGAAAAATTTTCTCTCAATCAAAATAAAAAATCTAAAGCACACATGTTTTACAAATACAAGCAAGGAGAATACAGAAATGAAGGAAAAGAGAGCATGTTCTCAAGGATTTTGATACAATAGTGGTCTTCTGTCCATAAAAGTCTAGACAACTTTAAGAATAAATTTAAAAGCCAGCATAGTGCTATAAATGTAGGATGTAAATATAAGGAAGTAGTAATGAAATTTCTGGCAAGACTTCACTTATACTGGGCTCAGTACTACTTACCACATCATAAAAATTGGTTCTTAAAAATGTGGTGAGAAGGAAAGAGAGTTGATCCTAGTAAAAGTTATGAGGTGTGAAGACAAGAACAGAAAAGCCCTCGCTCTGAAACAGTCACTGAAAAGGCAAATAACTGACACACAAATATTAAGTGATGAAAGTGAGTTCACACAAAGAAATATTTTAGGTAGATATATGCAGGACAATTTGAGGCGTTGCCCCATTTTTACTAATTCTTCCTTACTTTATTTACTATGATAAATAGCACAACTGTCTGGTTTAAACTGGGAGATTTTTACTAATGAATACACCTACAGACTACAGAGGGTTTGTGAGTCAGTTCTGCTTCTCGCTTGTTAACCAGAGCTTAAGTACAACTTCAGATGATACAGAAATGCCAAGTGGCTGAATGTTGGATTGCAAAGAAGCAAACGACTATGAAATATAAAGTCACATCGCTACTGTGAGTGCAGAAGAACACTGATGCTCTCAGTAAAGGCATCTCTTGAGAGAAGAACATGAACTGAACTGAAGTCCAGTTTTCATTCTTCTTTCCTTCTATAAAAGTTATGTGGGAGACAGTTGTGACAGTTTTTCTATAAAATGCAGGTAGGAGGCCAAACCCTGCTCTCATTGACATTGGCAAGATTGTAGTATTTGGGTCCATTTTCATTCCTTCACTTTGAATATATGTCAAGACAGTAGAGAACACTTGAAAAAGGTTTTTTAACAGAATATGCAAATTATGAAGTGATTTTTAGTTTGAAAAACATAAGGATTCTCTGATGGTAGTGAAAAAAAATGCAAATCAGAAATCTCAGGCATTAAGGTACGTTTGGGCAAATATCACTACTATATAAAGGAGTCAACTGCTGTATCTTCCTTTTCTGTCCATCTTTCTCTTTCTTTCCTCTCTCACCACTTCCAGTTGACCTACCTGTCTCAGTATCTCAGAATTTTGCCAATATGGCTTCACTAAGGGCAAATCATGCCTGACAAATTTGGCTTTCTATGACGTTGTTACAACATTGGTGGATAAGGGAAGAGAAACTGACGTCGTCTACCTGGACTTGTGCAAAGCATTTGACACTGTACTGCGTGACATACTTGTCTTTAAATTGGAGAGACATAGATTTGATGCATTGACTACCTGGTGGATAAGGAACTAGCTGGATGGTTGCACACAAAGAGTTGCGGTCAATGGCTCAATGTCCAAGTGGAGACCAGTGATGCGTGGTGTTCCTCAGGGGTCGGTATTGGGACCGGTGCTGTTTAACATCTTTGTCGGCAACATGGACAGTGGGATTGAGTGCACCCTCAGCAAGTTTGCCAACGACACCAGGCTATGTGGTGCGGTCAACACACTGGAGGGAAGGGATGCCATCCAGAGGGACCTTGACAGGCTTGAGAGGTGGGCCCTTGCAAACCTCACGAAGTTCAACAAGGCCAAGTGCAAAGTCCTGCACATGGGTCAGGGCAATCCCAAGCACACATACAGGCTGGGAGGAGAATGGATTGAGACCAGCCCTGAGGAGAAGGCCTTGGGGATATTGGTTGATGAGAAGCTCAATGTGAGCCAGCAATGTGTGCTTGCAGCCCAGAAAGCCAACCGTATCCTGGGCTGCATCAAAAGAAGTGTGACCAGCAGGTTGAGGGAAGTGATTCTCACCCTCTACTCCGCTCTCATGAGACCTCAGCTGGAGTACTGCGTTCAGCTCTGGGGACCCCAACATATGAAGGACATGGACCTGTTGGAGCGAGTCCACAGGAGGGCCACAAAGTTGATCAGAGGTCTGGAGCACCTCTCCTATGAAGACAGGCTGAGAGAGTTGGGGTTGTTCAGCCTGGAGAAGAGAAGGCTCCGGGGAGACCTTATAGCAGCCTTCCAGTACCTGAAGGGGGCCTACAAGAAAGCTGGAGAGGGACTTTTTACAAGGGCATGTAGTGATAGGACAAGGGGTAATGGCTTTAAGCTAAAAGAGGGTAGATTTAGATTAGGTATTTGGAAGAAATTCTTCACCATGAGGGTGGTGAGGCACTGGAACAGGCTGCCCAGAGAAGTTGTGGATGGCCCAACCCTGGAAGTGTTCAAGGCCAGGTTGGACGGGGCTTTGAGCAACCTGGTCTAGTGGAAGGTGTCCCTGCCTATGGCAGTGGGATTGGAACTAGATGATCTTTAAGGCCACTTCCAACCCAAACCATTCTATGATTCCATGATTCTGTTTACGTTGTCCACACCCTGTAGCACAAGGACATCCTCTTTTAGTAGCCAAGCTAATGCCTGGTTGGAAACAAACTCCTATTGACCATTATGGATGGCTAAGCAGCGTGTCCAGGGTCACTCAGAAAAGCTAAGCAGGGAATTGAACCTCAACCTTTTAATGCTCCAACTTTGTGTCCTTGCTAGGTGTTTGCTGGAGATGGGGTATGTGCACTGCAATATTTTTCCACTAGACCTATGGCCTTAGACTTATGATATGCTGAGCTTCATTCTAAAGGCTAGATATTTTCAGTGACTATGTGCAAAAATGTAGCACTCTCACAGTATTGTGTCCTGTATTTCATACCCACTAGAAACCCAGGATCTGTCTGTTAAGTGGGGCATGTGCCTTAGCAGCCATTTTTAATCAAATTCTAAGGGAAGGGGATGATTTCTCACATAGAAACAAATAGATGTCAAGTCAATACCAGCCATTTCAATCCCTCCTATAGAGGAGACAAATAAGTATCTTGCACAGGTGGAGAGGGAACATCACACAAAAAGTAGCATCATGAGCAAAAAATACAAAAAGAGTCATGATAAGCTAATTATTGAAAATACCATGAAACCAAAAATAAAACACAGAAAAAACATTGAGTTAGAATGCATTGGCAGCAGTGGCAAAACATGAGCATCACATACTGCATAAAAATAAAAGCGTGGAAATTTTTTTGCCTACTTTTTTTTAAATAGAATTATTGAAACCATTGTAGCAGAAACATTGTGAGAGCCTTCTTGTGTTATAATTAATCCTAAACAAAAATGCTTTTTATTTGCCACATGATGGATTTTACTGCAAACCGTCCCCCCAGATCTCCAAATAATGTTGTAATTATCAGCAGAAAGTGAATTGCTAAGCAGATGAAAACTGTCATATAGAAGCAAGGCCCCATCCCCCTGACAATGTAAATTGGCTCAGCTTCATGCAAGGCTTCCAAACTGTGTCTTACACTCCCTTGCCTCTTTCTTGCCCCTTAATCCTATAGTATTCACAAAGGAACATCCTATTTGATGTTATTTTCACCTTTAAACATCTAAATGCCTAAAAAAAAATCCAAACCTTTGTTGCTACATTCCCAGAGGTTATTCCAATAAAAAAATCCTTACCCTCCCTCTTTTCCTCTTCAGCTCAAATCCTGCCCTAATTTTAGTTAACAGGGACAGATTCTGGCCTTGCTTGCTCCAATGTTTACATCAGTTCTTTTGGCATGATAATTCTTGTAAGAAAGAGGAGAGCAGTGTTTTAGAATTTTTGACTTCACTTTGATTTAGAATTGATGATATCACTACAGAATAATTTCTGTGTGTAGATATGTACATGTAACTGAGCAAGCCTTTAACTGGAAGCATACCGAAAGGAATGTGGGATCTGCATCCTGATTTATCCATCAGGTTACTTTTGACTGCCATGCATCCTGAACATCTAACCTGGGCAGTCCCCTGTGTGAGGAGCACAGTAACATGTTGGCTAGGGATTGTGTAAGATGCTGTACAAATGAAGACCCTGTGAGTCAATGAATGGATTTCCACCAGTATCGGTGGGCTTTGGCTTCTGCCTGAAAATTGAGGGGTGGAGAAGGAGTGGGCAGAGATTAATTTTCCTACTTGCAGAATTTGGCTGTTGGAAAGAAAGTGCAATTTTTCGAGAACAGAAGGCGTGGGTGCTGCTTCAGAAGTACAGCTGTGAGGAGGAAATATACTGTGAAATATTTATATTAAGATATCTCATGCAAATTATACACGTGGGTCCAGTGTCTGAGAATCGCTGTAGATCTAATTATGTAGAAAATCCATGTAAATTGACTTCTTACAGACCAGTGCCAAATGATCAGCCAATGCCACATAAATTAAGACTATGACATCACCTTTATATATGTAGTCTTTCTTTATATGGGAATTAGCATTTTAATGCTTTAGATAGATTAATAACTTCAGTTTACATAGTATAGGTAGATATAGTACAGTCTTCCCTGTTGTCTTCTTTCAGTGAATAGTATTCTGTCATATCTATATTCTCACTCAATGGCAGACATATAAATACATATATACACTGAAAATACATGGTAGTTGCTTTAAATAGCTAGCAGTCTCAAGTACCTACCATTTCGTACTGTCTAAAGAGGATCCCTCTGAAATAAGAAAGGTCTAAAATGCCAGCTTCACTCTCTATCCTGGTGACTGGAAATGCTATTGTATCATACAATTCTTTGTAAACTTTGAGAATTTGAAATCGCAATACCTAAGACCCACTTTTGTGATTGTTTCCACTTCCCAGACTATCAACGCCAAAATACGAAAGGTATTTCATGGATTCAAGAACAGGCGTTTCCCCACACGAACATAGAAGTCCCCAGAGATACAAGCAAGACCTACCTCAGCGTCATCATTGTCCATAAATTTGCTGTAAAAGGAAATAACAAACTGGTATAATAAAACACGAATATCACACTCTGGGTTTTGGTACAAGTAATGGGCTTTCCAGTTACATCATTGATATTCCATTTTCTTTTTAATGTCTCAAGCCTACTCCAGTTTCTAATGTAATAGGAAGAAATCACAGTTATTTTAGCTAGGTTTCCATTTCAAGCCTGCTTGAGCTCTCTGCACTTAAATTCAATGCCAACCTTTTCCCACAAATACATGCTGTTAAAGAAGAGAGCTAAAATTCACAGAGCTGTCAAGTAAGATATCCATTAAGATAGTAAGATGCCAGTGTTCAAACGTCAACATTACAGTATTAAATCTCAAAGGAATTCACTTTGTTAATGAGAAACAAGAGAGGAAGGAGTGCAAGATGCAAGAGGGTGGGGGAGAGGATAAGAGTGTGGAACAATATGACAGTAAAATAGAAAGCACAGATTGAGGTACCACAAGGAATCTGAATTCCTCAACTAAGACTTATCAATGAGATTTTTAGCATATGATATGCAGTTTTAATTAAATTATGGCCCAGAGTCAGAGAACAAAGCCAAAGGCCCAATTTTTTATTTCATTTTTAGAAGAGAGATCTTATCATCTACGGCATTTTATGCACTTCTAATTAAATATGGATTTATGGCTTTAAAGTACCTGGAAACACAGCATGACTTTTAGGATTCATCCTATGCTGAACTCAGAGCAGCACAGTCAAAGGGTGAGATTCTGGCCCCTAATAAGTCAGGGCAACCTTCTTAATAGCTTCAAGGGGATGTGGCTAAGGTGTTAGGAAAAGAGCTTAGCTTGTGCAATGTGTACGAAAAATGTTAGTGTACCTTGTGGTAATAAAGAAACGTGTCTCTTTGTGTGTAAACATATTCAATAAAACTTTAATTGTGTTTGCTTATAGTAACAGGGTGTAATTGTATATGGAGCTAAAGATTTCTGAGTACTGCCAAAAGTGCTATTTCAATCTGATGGTTATTTTTTGCTATGCCTGCCAAATCCTACATTTATTGGAAACTCCCATTGCACTTTTTTCACACCCTATCACACTATTTCAAATAAATACATTATCTCTTTTGTTTAAAAAGTATATTCTTTTTCCAATGAGGAAATTTTTGCAGAGGGTTTTGCTTGTGGTCATGACTTATTATTAAATATAATTATAATAATAATATTAATAATATTAAACTAAGTTTACTGAGTCTCTTAAAATAAAAGTGTAGGCTGGGTGAGAATTTTACCCTCTGTCTTGAAATAGTGAATGAATGTCAGAACCTGTTTTGCAGTGTTTGTATAAAGAGAGAGTGTGGAAACATTAATAGAGTGCATTCAGTTGAGGCTCTCTTGATATTGCTATAGGTAGATAACTTTTTGAAGGTCAGCTGCTCTTAAAACCATCTCTTAAATTCTCACAGGATGAAGGGTTACAGTGTGAAAGTTAACAAAGCAACGCTTATGGTAACTGAAGATATATATGCATAAAACATCACATTCAGGCAAGTTACACCCTAACACAAAACCTTCCATGATAGACTTACCCAGTAAGACTGAGGATAATGCTGCTGGCTTAGAAATAATGAGGTTTGTGCTTGCTTGGGACCAAAGTTTGGTGCCTGTATGATATGCTTCCAGAATAATCAGACATATGGGAGTTTCTTGCGGGGGCAATGTGTTGATATTATTTGTCAGCATGATGTGCGGCTGTTAAGGCAGTTTAGAAATGGTTCCTATTTTTTCCAGGACTAGCATAAACAGTTTCTAAGTGTATGCGGATTTAAAACTAAGCTGTCTTCATTTTTTAACACTGGTGAGACTCATAGTATATGATTGATAAATTCCATTTTATTCCAAGAAATGGCTGTGATTTGAGAATTTCAGAAGCTTAGAATAAAAATACTACTAATAAGAAAAATTTAAAAGTACCGACAGTCACCCCAATATATATACAACATTTATTGTCATGGAATACACGGATAGTTTTCTCTGCCTCTAATTTCATTGTGGACAGTCAAGACAACCAAAAATAATGTTCCTCAAAGAAGAGTCCTGGTACAAATTCACCAACTGCCAAATTACACTACCACAAGTAAGGGGAGAATCAGCCTTGATGCTCCACTGCAGGTTGTTTTCATTGATTCTTGTATTTTAATCACATTTCAGCTGCTGTTTCTGTGACATGATTTCAAAAACCATTGAATTAAATTGTATTACACTGAAGAGGACTGATCTTGTTTCATTACGACTCCACTCAAAAAACAATTTTTGTATCTTAGAAAGGCAGAAGTATTTTCTGATGTGATCTAGTCTAAATGGCTTTTTTTGAATGCTCCTTTGAAAATTAGGTCTGGAAATCTGTTTCGAAAATCAGAATCCATCAAAGCCTTTCTCCTATGAAATTGCTATTTCACCTTGAATCTTTCCATCTTCAGTGAAAAGACTTCCATTTGACTTTATTAACAAGTAACCCACAACCATTAATACTTTGCCAAAACACTTTGATTTCTGAAACTGCAGATTCAGTTTGCAAGTAATTAGGCAACAATTTTCTAATGTGAACAGAACACACTCTAACCGGGGGTAGCCAAACAGGTTAGGACTGATACATTCAGTCACAAATCCACAGTGGCTTGTGGCTTGAACAACAAATACAAAACTCTCTGTAATTTGTACAGATCCACTCTCCAGAATACAGACTAAAATTTTAAAAGCAAAATAATTAGGAAGAATTTAGCCAAATACAAAGCAGACTTCAGCAAAAACAGAACAAATCCCCCACCTTTGATCATTATGGATTCATGAAAATAAATTTATAGCTACCTCCCTGAGTCTTTCTTATGAACTTCCAGCCAACATCTGAGTTATACTCTTTTCCTTCAGTAGTTATGCACAAAAGCTCACTTTGAATATTCTTTAAAATTTTCCCCTGCACTTTCATATCTAATAATAGTCTGTCTCACCACAGAACTGTTTTCCTAGGCTTTAAGAAAAAATAATTTACTTTCCATTCTGCTTTAATAAAAATTAAAAATAAACATATTAATTCCTGCAAGCTCAGCACTTCAAAATTACACCATGTAAAGGACAAGCCAAATGTTTTTAGCCTAGTCAGAGCTTCTATGTACTTTTTTCTCTTTAAATTTTTTGTGGTGATTTTGAAATGCTTGTGGAGTCTTGTAGCATTTAAGAATATATTTTGTTTTGCTTAACAGAAAAGCACATAAGCTCTTATTCATGACGATTTATCACTATGATAACAATAAGTGTTGATTTTCTTGGGCTGCTCTGTTTTTTTTTTTCTAATCAGAGACATGAGAAAGACAACATTAACAAAAGCAGAAGAAAAAAGTCATGAGCAATGCATTTTTAAGATGCTTTTGAAGTTGTGAAAAGTTTTTTGTGTTAACAGTACTCAGCCATTCTCTACTGCTTCTTAGCAAAGCATTTCTCTGATGTACAAATAAAATTTAAGAAAGAAGTTAAACAAATATTCTAGTAGAGTATATGTCAGTTTAGATGTGAGTCTGTAATTATGTTTTTTATCTGCATGTACATGTACACATGTAAGCCCTTCACTGCTTTGCTCACTTAGTTGTCACAATTAGTCCACTAGTCATTTCACTAGAGGGGAGCATTTGTCTGTCATTTCCCAAAGTATTTAACGCAAGAGGAATTCCTAACACACCTACTTTTGTCTCCTTTGTTTTGTTTGGGGGTAAAGGGGAGGGCTGGCTTGTAGGTAGGAACTCATGAATCACTCTGGGAACTGCACAGCAAAGTCATATATATATGTATTTCCTAACCTTATTGCTACTGTGATAAATGTCTTCTTATACACCATAGCAATGAATCACTTGTGTGCACACAGAGCTTCAAACATTTGGCCATAGTTACACCCCAGGTACTGAAGAAACTGTAAAGTGAGGCAACAAGGTATATGGAGTTTATACAAATAGCACCAGGAGGTTTATTATCTCTGCTCTTGGTGATTCAGTAGAGAAGAAATGTCATGCTGTCTGTGAGCCACTCAGAGCACATCACCTGTGAGGTGGTTCGTGTTACTTGAAGGAGTGACTTCAGAAGTTATGGACAAACTGTGTGTGTTGAAACTTTTTGTTGTGTAGTTAAGTATGGCTGCAGTCCCAAACAGTTTCAGTAGGTCTTCCCTAGCCAGTTGCTGTCCCAAGCATCATTGCATGGTACAGTGCAGGAAAGTTGACTTCTCCACAAGTTCAATCCTGAAAGACATCAAGCTGTTACAGTTCCACTGAAAGACCAAAGGCAACTGAAACTGTGGAGCAGCTCTTAAGAAAATCTGTGAAAGGTTTTCACCTGCAGCTTATCACACACTCTTATTGCCTATGACTATAAGCATTTATGAATACAGGAGACTTTAAACTATGCATTTTTTGTCTGCTGAAGTCCCTTTTCTAAGGGTGGGTCTGTGCTGTTAGATGCACATTTTTGCCAGAGATATAAGACAGGTCATGTCCTCTGTTTTAAAAAGCATATTTAGATTAAATCCTAATACTAATTTCAAAGAAAAGCAATGGAATTATTAGGATATTATATATCTGAAATATTTAATAATAAAAGAAACAGGTTTATTTATAAAACTGCTATTGTGCTCAAGTCCTTCAAAGGGCCATGGATGACTACCATAATACTTAAAAAAAAGGGAGAGGGGAGAATAGTGATGGAGACAGAAAATGAGAGAAAAAGGAAACTATTTTCACATCCATTTAATTATAAAGTTTCACTACTAAAATGTACTAATTCAATATGTGTACTTTATCACTAGATCATGATTCTTTCAACTGTCCTAATACATGGTATATATTTATTTTCTATTAGCCATCTAAAAGCAAGGTGTTTAATCTGAACTAGATATCTAGGCTTCCTGTATAGTTAAAAGAGGAAGATAAAGATGGATAGACAATCATTCAGCCACTTTCCTACCCCATTTGTCTTAAGAAGGAATGAATTATTCTCAAGGGAACCCAATTTGTTGCTTGTAGAGGGAGTCTAGACAATTAGAGCAGAGTAGATATCTAACTTTTAGGTGACTGTTTAGACAATTATAGAACTAGTTGGGAAATGTCCTTCACTGTGATTAGCTCTAAGATGCAGTTTCTGTGGCATTGCAAATATCAGGAAAAATCACGTTGCAGAATTCCTTTTCCATTAGAATACACGGAAAGATATTACTTGTCCAAGGTAATAAAAATATAGTACAACCAGATCAAGATCCATGGGCTGAGGAAGTACCATCTCCCTCCAAATAGTATTTCCCCATTTCTAGCACACATGGAACAGTTTGACGTTTGACAACTTTTCGTACCTTTCTGCCTTAAGGCAGGATGAAAATGTGTTTCAAAAATACTGGAAATTCTCATGAACTTCTTTATTTTAATTTAATGATTATATGAAAAACTTTGGAACAACTCTTGAAGAACCCCTCCCCTCCAATCTTTCTTTGAAGGGAATTAAATGAAAAGATTGTGATAGAACCATTGTTGTCTTTTGGTTTCATAAGCATTATTAACTCCACCTTAATTTCAGTAACTTGATGTTTATGTTGGTAAAATAAAATGTTTGAACCTTGACAGGTTGCAAAAGTGTTTTTTATCTTGCATTCCTGGTTTATCTGGGGTTTCCATCGCATTTCTTGTTCCTGACATTTATGTAGCAACTGAAACTCATCTAATTGGCCGTAGTTATTCTAAGGATACTTCCTGTAGTTGTTTTCAGTAAAACATGAACTCCTGAGCTTACTTTAGTGACTAAACTTCAGCTATTTTTCAAATTGTATAATTAACTTCCGTTTGCCAGAAAAAAATTGGTATTTCAAACTTGTCTGTGTTGGCCACTGGTCAAAGCAATTATTTTCTTTGAGAGTAAATCACAATAGTGCTATATCTCTGGAGAATTGTAAAAAGCACAATATATAGTTCCTTCCATCTAGGCACATCTCAACAATGCTAATGAGCTTGACTGTTTTAGAAGGACTTCAACTTTTTGTCATGCTGAGTGGTATAACTAGTTTATGACTTAATGTAACAGCAATAAAGAAGATGCTGTGTGGCTTTCTTCACAGGTTTGTGTGAAATCAGATTCCCAAAGTTATCTCAGGTAAGTTTGTCCCCCTTCACCACATGACTAAATGAAGCATTGCCTCACACCCTAAAGACATTGCCCCAGTCAAGACACATGTTGTAGGAGGAATTTCCCTCACGGGAGAGGGAGACCCACAATACTAAGCTGCTGCTTTGGAGGCAGGCCACCAGTTTTGAGTATAACTTCTGATAAAGGTTTCACCCCCCAACAGCAGACTCTCCTCTCCTTCATAACTTTAGCTCTTGGTGGGTATATTACAGATCATACCAGTGGCCTGCTGGGTATGTGGGGTTATACAGTAGCACTGCACAGCAGATAGGAAAGGGCCTTGCTGCAGAAGCAGTCAATTGTGTAAGCCTCATGCCTGGTATTCCACATTCAACAGTGCCTTTGCTCATGGATTGAAGATTTCCCTTTAGATTTTGACCACTGAAAAATACTGATAGGAACTGATCTGAGGAACTCCTAAAGGAAGAAAGGAAAGCCATGATTTCGACATAAACCAGTTGTAATCTTCTTCAGTTAGAGACAGGACCCATATAACTCTTTCAGCTGAAACTGGTGCAGCTTTGGAGTGTTACAACTTTCACACTTTGATCTCCATCTGAATTCCTTAGAGGAGCAGATGTCTCTTCAGAATTGGCCTACCTGTGTTTTGGATAAGGCACGCCTTAAAATCCAGATCTGAAATCTAACATTTCGAAATAATGGTTCTGGAGGCTGAAAATATTTAGACATGTAATAGTAATGTTTTCTAAAAAGTGTTTTGAAAGAGGCACAAATATTTGTTTTCCTTCTACACTACCCTCTCCTTCCTAAGTAAATGGAAAAAAACCCCTAAGAATAGGCTATTTTCTGGGTGCAGTTTTCTTTGTACTAACTTTTTGATAAAGCAATTGGAGCTAGTTACCATGGTAAACAAGCAAATAGTCTGCTGGGTTGACCTGTGTGGCAGCTCCTGTGTTCTCTTTCCTACTTTGGGTGTCTACTGGGCTTACAGGAAGTGGAGTTGTCTACTCTGCAAAAATAAAAGATTAACAGATACTTACTGGAATGTGATCTCTTCAGAACTAAACATTAATAGAGGTTGAAGTTAATTATGCATTTAACTTCTGGTTAATGTCTAACCAGCCAGGGCACTGGGTGTACTCTTGTCATTTCAACAAAATATACAAGATGACTCACCTAAGCAATGGATTAGCCCTATCTTGGGTCTACACAAAGGTCTATTTTCTGCTAAGAAACTATGAGCCGTCAAGAAAGGTAAATGTTCCATTTGTCCCATTCTATTGACAAGCCTTGAGATCACTTTGGTGTTTGCTGACTCTTTGAGAACCAGATATGATTGGCTTGAAATAAAACTCCTGACAAAAATAATTTTACTTAGGAGCAACTATCCTAATACTTGTACTTGAGGCATTTCTTTGATTCCTTTATAATTCCCACATGGACTTTCCTCGATTAAAGTTAGCTTCTTCCACCTCTCTTGCAAATCCAGCCCTCACACGACTCAGCTGTTCCTGACTCTTCAGATTGGATAATCTATTTTTCTCCCCCTATGAGCTAGATAATGGCTGAAGACCACAAACATGAAAGGATACTATACTTCACTCTCTATTCTTACAAACTCAAATACTGACCTGTTCTGGGTGATAAGATTCTCAATAGGTCATCTTTGTTTTTAAATTCCCATTATCACTGAGTTACTTAAAGTCTTACATTACAGAATTCTTCTTGTTGCTTAGGCATGTGGGATCTAGCTGTGCTATGTTTTTTGCACTTAAAACGCTCTTTGAGGTTGGTGTTTACAAAATGCAGTTGGAAATAGCCTGGGTAATGTTTCTTTTCAAAATCCAAGCATTATTATACTCAAAGAAATTATTTTTCTAATCCCCCATTTTTCTGAATGTCTCACTGAAATTATTCAGGGATCTACCTTCTCCTCAGTACTTGCTTTTTGACCATGATCTAGTATGACATAACTCCCTTTCCTTTTAAAGTGTCATTTTTCAGAAGATCACAAAGGACATTAGGTGATTAAACTTAGCATAACTAACTGTACTGCCAGTGCTATAACATCTTATGGAGCTCAGCTGAATCCTGCAAGGTCAGTTCAATTCTCTGGGTTAAATCAGTGAGCAAACACTGCAAATATCAATCTTTTTTTGGTAAAAAATAGCCTAGCTGGAGGTTTATTTGAAATTAAGATGTTTGTAATAACCCTTGAAAACTCACAATTTTTTCTAATGTGAGCTTAGGAGCTCATCTGAGAACACTAAGTTGAAGCAAACTACTTCCATTTTTCTTACAAGAGGGGATAAAAAGAAACTATCACTTGCAGAAAGTTAAGAATATTTTATCTTGTACACAAGCAATGTAGAAATTAAAGTTTTATTATGAGTCATTTTTTTCAGTTCTATATCTAACCATTTTTTCTTTCTGTTCGTATTCATTTCGGCAAGACATGAGTCAATATTTAATATAAAAATCCGACAGTGTGTTATTGGTATCAGTATTATAAATGTTTGTCTAATGCATTAGGCAAACTTACAGGATTTGGTTTCATGTCATATAAGGAGAGGAGAACAGCACTTGTTGAGACTTTGATCTTATCCTTATCACCATTAGTTCTTTGAGCTTCTCAGATAATATGCTGTACAGAAAAGTAATGATCACAAGTTGAATAATACTGCAAAAAAGGGAGTGTTTCTTAGAAAATGTAGAAAATCCTTAAGAGGTCAGGGGGAAAAGGTAGTGCATGTTTCTGAATTGTGTTGAAATATCTCCTACAGCTTTTCTTCTCCCATTACTACTAGGAACTTTTAACCCTCCCAGGTGGTGGGAAATATTTTAAAGGGGAGTTTCTTTGTATATTTAGCAATGTGGGAAAGCTATGAGAGGGGTGTTCCCTGAAAGAAGTGACTCATCCCTTGTGTTGATTCTGGAAGAATAAAGGCTTTGTTTACTGTGGAACTACTGAAATAAGATATATTTTTATTTAGGCATATAACTTTCACTATATATATCTAAAATTGAAAATTCACAGAACCAGTTGAAATGATACACCTACTAGTTTCAGCAATGGCCACCAGTTCTTTCGCTGTTTCCCAAGCAGAACCGTTGTTTTTGAAGACTCTGCATGTATTGGCACATATCCCAAGTCATAGTAAAATTTACAGTCCTTCTCTGATAAGAAAATTCTGAACATTCTTCCTCTTTGCTGGTGGTTAAGGGAGATACCCCTCATTCTGCCCAAGCATTTAATGGTTAGAGAATTTTTCTTGACCCCCAGAGATGGAAACACAGGTACCTCCGGTTAGCCAGACGACACTGGATCTCCAGTGTGTTCTTTGATTTGAAGGACTGAATCTAAAGAGTGTATTGCTTTGTAATGCCAAGGTTAAGTGCTTTCAGGTTAGCACATTCTCTGTCATTGAAAATGCTCCATTTTATTTGAAATGTAAGACTTTGCCTGCAGGTGAAGTCTCTCGCCAGTTTCTAAGCTATTAAGGTTCTCCCTCGGTCCAATAAATATTTAATTACTCTGTACAAAAGGAAGCAGATTTTGACAAAAGAGGCTTTTTCTTCTCCCCACTGACTATACAAGGAGTTTAATCCCTTACCTTTGTCTTTTTAGTTCTTCCTGAATCAGTCAACTAATACAGATGATGTGAATACTACATGTGTTACTGAGGGCTGCAAATTCCAGCTGTTGTCCAAACACCTGAAAGTTGATGTAATGCTGGGTTTAAGGGCCTGCATGACACCTAGGCTATACACGTAAGGGTGTTTCCACAAGAAACTCTTCATTTAGATAAAATTACTGTGATAAAGACTAATGTGAACCAAGATATCTTAACAACGATCAATCTCTGTGTTTTAGATTTTTTGTAGGGTTTGTACTGTGTGGGTCACATATTAAAAATAGTCTCACATATCATTAGCTGTCTTTACATATCTTTAGTTCTACACAACTTAGGATAAATATCTTTAGGTGTGTGTCCAGTCAGAGAATTTTTCTCTTTGGTAATTGGATAAAGACCTAGTGATTTTTCTTCCCAGCTGAAGACAAGTGCCTAAATTGACCATTGAGATAGTTCAGACTATTAACAAAGTAAAATTTAGATATCTAGTATAAGCTAAGGTTAAGTAAGATGTATCTTACAACCATATTAGAGTCTTGAGGTCATAGCTCCACGATTTAACTTTGGGAATGGGAGCAATATATATACTATAAAAACAACTGATTTTATAGAGGCCAATCTGAAGTGATAGAGCTTGCTATCTTATTAACATGAGTTACTAAATCTTGAAAATATCAAAGGCAATAGAAAGGTTTGACTAAATAATAGCAAAATTGACTATGACTATCACAGTCACAGTCTGAGAGGAGAACAGTTTGGAAGGCTAAAAGTGTGTGTGTAGTTGAAGAGTGTCCCTTTGTAATTTGTAGCTGCAAGCTTGATTAAATTCAGATAAATGGTTTAATATTTACAGTGCAGTTACACATGAAATGCAAGAAGGGTGAAAATATTTTAAATTCTCTCCTGATCTGAATAAGCTTTCCAGCATTATGTAGGTCCCAAGAGGAAGAACTGAACTGCAATATTCAATTACATAATTTAATTTACTAAAAATTTCTTGGAAGAAATATTTTGGAGTTATGAGACTAATTTTTAATGCCCTGACATAGAAGGCAGTAAATTGACTTGATAGAGGAATCTCTTGCCTCCTTCTTTTTAAGCTAGAAGTGAGTTGTTGGTGTCCCATTTGTTAAGTTCAAATAATAGCACTGTAACTATTCACCTTATCTAAGTAGACTGACACTTTTCAGGTCAAACAAGTTCTATCGTACTATAATTTAAGTTTAACCTTCTCTTAAAACTCCATTTCAAGGAAAATCAGCCTTAAAAGCACTTATTCTGAATTGAAAGCCTAATTTCATTTCTTCCACTTGTAGTCTGATAGTTCCCTCAGAGCTGTAACTCTGCTTTTTTGATGGCCTTTATGAATAGACTGTTGTTACCTGACCAGCAAAGACCACAATCCAACTTTTTCCAAGCTTCTAGAAAGAAACCATAGTGCAATATTGAGAGTTCCTCCTTTTGCATAGGAAACCCCATTGATAGCTTGGTTCACATATTAAAGTCAGAGTCACAGCATGTCAACTCCATTATCAGTCTCACATCAATTCTCATCTGAAATCCCCAATTACATAGCTCAGAGCACAATCCAAGAAAAGAAACTCTGTAATCAAATGCAGAGAATGTTTACTGGAGTATGCATGTGTATGTGTATTTATATACTTATACATGTATGCTAATTTTAATATTTCCATTATAAACAGCAACAACTTGCCCTATGCCTGTTTATAATGCTCACAAAATGTTCAGAGATTTGGCTAATAACACATTAGCACTTAGCCAGCTGGAGAATTGGTGACGACTGCCAATTACTTAGAATTCTTCTAATAAACAATAGTTTCTCCCCCTCTTGAAATATATGGAAATGGGCTATTGTTGTTTTAAGTGCTGCTGTACTGAAATGGCACCTGTGCTTGCTGTAACGTGGAACATTGTATTCCAACCGAGAAACAAAGCTACATGGATCTTTGCGTCCCAACCTATTCTCTGCAGAATCTATGTATCTATTCAAGACAAAAGAAGGAAAAAAAAAAGTGGCAGGACAGCTATCTTCATTGCTTTCATCTGGACCACATTTACCTGTCACTTCCTTTGCCCATAGTACCAAAGGCTGAGCATGGTTTGTGAAACAATGAAGATAGTTAAGAGAATGCTAGGTTTTTTCAGCCATTATTCATGAGATCTACGTAGACATTAATACAAGAACATGCCACAAGGGCTCAGCGACTTCTGTACTAAAAATTTAAGCATGCCTCACATTCTTGTTCACTCAACTTCTTCGATTTAAGTCACCAGCTTTTTTCCAGTTGCTCTTCTACAGTATTTCAGCATTTGGGACAATCCATACCATTTGTTTTTACAAATCATGAGCTGGCAAACAGGATTTTAGTCCTTAGTTCCTGCATAAACCTCTCCTGTCCCAGTGCAATTTATGAAACCGTCAGTTTTATAGGCAGTAGAAAAGCTAGTAATGGTAAACCAAAATGCTACTGCTGTGGTATATGGCTTTTTACTAAGAAAGTGGTGTGCCCCTGTAATCAAGTTAAACTCCTACATCTTGATGAAGAATAAAACAGAACTTTAAAGATATTTATTCAGCAAAGGATTTTTTTCTTTAGTGCTTACTGAAGTAGAAATTTCAAAATTTCTATTCTGTTTCAGTAAGTGTGGTTTTTTGGGGTGGAGAACAGGCAGTTACTCAACCTTCCCATTGCCCCATACAGATTTATGATCACGTATAATTGCAAAACACATCACTAGGGACCAATACAATGGACAGAAAGCTACAGAAATCTGAGTTCTCCTCTAACTTTCAACAGGTAAACTGATATCACAACAAACCCCATTTTTTTAAATACATATAAACTTCTCCAGGCATAAATCTATTCAGCCATACTGATATTCAATGGTAGAACCAGTGCTGTGGCCCAAGCGGCTGAAAAGTCTGATAAAAGATTCATACAAATTACTTCTCCAATGTACAGAGTTTTTAGGATTCAGATTTTGGTTGCATATGTGTGTACATGTACATTGTTTATATTCCTGATGTCCTCGTAGTGTAAGCTCAGGTTCTGATTTGATTTCCGTATGTGTTTGGAATTGCCCAAAAAAAAGGTATTGGCTCAAGCCCACCTCTAGCCCATCCCACTTAAAATTAATGTATCTTCTCATGACACATTTCTAAAGACTTTTTTGGGGTCCTAGAAAACCCTTCTCAGCATTTAACCCATGTTCAGAGGTACAGTCCGCAGAGCATATGACCATTATGCTTACTGCAACTGGCACATTAAATCAGCGTGCCAGCGCGTTGCTTTCTCCAACCTCTGTGACTAAACAAAAAAAATGCTAAATTGTCCTGAGGTATTGTAACATGCTATTATTTCCCCGAAAAACACATAAGTCTGATCAAAGCCAATTAATGAAATTAGAGTTAAAAGATTTACATGCTCTAATAAGAAAAGTCTGCTACAGTCAGTGTTCAGATCTGTTTATCCGCAAGGCTTTCCCATAAATGTCTTTTGCCAAAAAAGCACTGGAATGACCTCCGAGACAGGCTGCTTAACTTGACTGTACTCTTACTTCTATTTTAATTAGACTTTAAGTGGTAAATATTTACTAATTGCCCTCTGGGTGAATAATTAAGAAGTCTTGGTCTGTTTTGCTAAAGTTCATCTGGCAACTCTTTCAGATCACAATCTAGACAGGTCTATCTTAATTAAATGTCCTCCTCCCGTATCATTTTTAGAAGCAGAAGCTTCTGAGCTGTGAAGATTAGATGTGTATGGAAGGAATAGACCCAGCAGGGCCTCAGACATGGCTGCTCCTCCATGCTGCCTGCTCCGTCTAGGGTCTAGTTTCAGATATTCCTGTTTTACCCCACCCACATGCATTGTCTTTTCCACTGCTCCCCATCACACCCCAGTGTCCACCACCAGTATTTTCAAGTTAAGTTCCTCAGTAGCCTCAGTTACCAGTGTCAGGGCATCTTGTGGGCTGAGGGTGGGAAGCCAGGTGCCAGGGACCCCCACCCCAGGCAGGGCCTGTCCCACCCCCAGCCAGGAGCAGGGTGGCCAGGGGCCGCTGGGGACAGCCCTAGCCCTGGGCATCAGGCACCCCCCTGGGGATGGGGACAGGCCGAGGCTGGGCAGCCATTGGCCCCATGGGTGGGCTCGGCTTGGCAGCTGTGGGGAGCTGGAGACTGGCAGCAGGGACTGACAGCCCTGGGGGGGCTGAAATGGGTCCTGGGCCACGGGCAGGGTGGGGAAGGCCCCGGGGAAGTGGGCAGGGACAGGGAGGCCTGTTGGTGCCCTCAGCCCTGACAGTCAGCAGAAAAGCCTCACTACCGTGTGAGGCAGCCATGTGTAACCTGCTATCCTTCATATTCTTTCAGCTTGTCCAGACCTGTGCAGTTTTCTTCTGAGATGACCATTGTCAGATTCCTACATGAAAATCAGTTCTCTCACCAAGTGTAGAGACTTTTCAGGCTGTCAGGGGAAGCAGATCTCCTCAAAGAAAAGATCACATATTTTTTATCACTTACTTCTGAAACAGTGCAATAGAAAAATCTTCAATATACATCTCATGCTAAGCCACATGCTTGAAGTATGATAAAGCTGTAAGTACCTAAAGCCATGCTCTTACAACAGTACCTTATGCTTAGGAAGAGCTATTTCCCATTTTGTCTCAATGCCATAACTTAGGGGAGTGGCAGCATCTGAGATGTGAACAAAAAAAAATTTAAACCACGCACTACTGAGGAATATTTTAAAGGATTCATAAATGCTTAAAACAGCTAGATAGATGGGCCCTGTGCTTGCTCTACAATTACTCAAGAAAAAGGCATAGTTGAGTTGTAGGGAGCTTAATAAAATTATTTGCTGAACAAGAATTTTGCTTTAAAAAGGAATTGTGAGGTTGATTAAAGGACAGGATAGAAGTAAATAGTTTTAATGTTAGGTTACATCAATAAGACATTCACATCTGGAATGTTGCATTCATTTTATTTGTAGTCTGTGTTAAAAGTTCAGGAACAAGTAACAGATTATTAGACATATCAGGAAGAATGAAAGGAAGGATACTTCACTTTAAAGAAGAAATCAACAAAAGGAAGAGAAGATAGAGGTACATAAAGAATAACTGGAGAGTGTTACTTAGGAAGCATTGTAACCCTTTCTCAGGCTTTATTTTATGGAATTTCAAAGCATTTCGTTATTAACACAGATAACAGGAACAATCATAAAATACGTAAGATTGGATTAAAAACCCATCTACCTATGTTTCAGGGCATATCTCAGATAATAATCTAGAGGTGGCAGGAAGTAAGTTCTCCTATTTTTTAAATTATCTTTTAAATTTGTAGCATGGAACTGATTACAATCAGTTATGATGTATGTATGTATGTATGTGTGTATGTATGTATGTTAGTAGAGAGTGATCCAAGTGAATGGAAAGTTGTATATCACCTTAGTGACTTAGGGCATTTCATAAAGAGTTTGAAGTTCTAAGTTTCTTTTCTGCTTTCCTGTTTCTCCTTGGATCATGTCTATTTTTCTTGGATCAAGTATTAAATTAAAAATAAAGGAAAAAAAAGACTAACAAAAAAACTAGACCAGCTAGGTAGCTCTTTAATTTTATCCTACACTTATATACAATATAGGATCATAATAACTGTATGTTATACTTAGGGGATTTCTTTTAGCTAAGAACAGAAGCACTAGACAATATCTGATGTATCCCAGTATGAAAGACATGCTATTAAATTATCAGTATCTGCAATGGAATCCAGTGACACTGAAAAGAAAGACAAGAAAAAAGATGACAAGTCTTGTCAGGGCTTCTCTAGTAACAAGGGCTTTCTCTCTCTGATGAGATGAAGACAAAAAGAGATGCTAGTGAAGACATTTTCAACATGATTTTATTAATACATTTAAATGACTGATCAGAGGACAGAATAGTGTGCTAAACTGTATTAGAGTCAATAAAAACATCTATGATGTCTTCCCATCCCAATATCTGTTAAATGCAAATGCGAATAAAATCCATATTAAAATATTTGCATAGTTGTTCCAGAGTAACCTATCTTCTCTATTGCAGCTTCTAGTCATTTTGGAGGTGGTGGGATTTTGGGGAGAGGGCTTTGGGGTTTCTTTTCCTAGAAGCATTCAAGAGCCTGCAGCCAAAACCAATGTTTGCTTGGTAAAAATGCATGGAAAGGGATAATTTCTCCCTTGACACATCTACAATTTAAGCAGACATCTGGGTGGAGCGAAAGAAAGGAGGCACTAAAGAGGGTCACAAAACAGGTCAGTGGCAAATCTGTGAAGAGAAGCCAGCATCATGTCATCAACCCTAGGGCCTCTAGGCAAGAAGAGCTTACTTAGGAAATTTCATTGATACTTACATACTTTTAATCAAAATCCATTCAACTGAAATAATATTTTGCTCTAATTCTCTTAGGCAAACCAGGCATGCCAAGACACTTCGTGGCTTGAAACTGTAATAGAGTGCTGCAGCTGCCTCCAAAAACACCAGGCAAGTGTCCATGTGTTGGGGAGGGTGGGGGCAGTTAGAGTCCTCCTGAATATGAAAGATGTTGCATGACTGCAGCTTCTCACCTTGACTGCTGATCCAGCCTGTAATCTCTTCTTGGAGTAATCCTGCATTCTGCTGTCCTATTATTCATTATTCACCTCCTGCTTGGGGTTTTAAAGTTTTGGTTTGGACAGGTGATCACGTAATCAATAGCCAAAGAAACACAACTGTGGTAACCCAAGCAGAGTTTGGGTTCTTTTTCATTAAATAAACTGTTCCATGTCTTGTGGAAGGGAAATAGGACTTTTTTCATTATTGGACTTCCTCCATTATTTCTAAATTGTTCAAGACAAGAACTTGCAGCTGAGAGTGCATGGGAAATTCCTACTGAAGTCAGTGGGAGATTTCCATATGATTGCTACAAGACCCAATAAGTGTGTAATCTACTTGTGTTCTGGTTTTAATTAGCTACGGACAGCCTGTTTCCAAAATAAATAGCAATTCCAGTGACAGAGGACTTTACCCATCCACAGCAAAACTCAAGCCAAGGTTTCAAATGTGTTTTATGTCTTTGCTTTTACCTTTTGGATTTCTTGCTAGTCAATAATAGAAGTGCCATATTTCATGTGTTGCATACTTCCAACTGTGTCCCAAAGGATGAACACGAAGCCACGAGGAAGTCTGTTCCTAAATGTTTTTTTCTGTTTGATTTTGTGATTCAATAAATAGTTTATCTGGTCACCTGACACACATTGTTTAAACCTTTAGACATTAACCCGTTCATCTTCTTACTCCTATAAAACGAATAGAAAATTATAGGTACAGTGTATTACCGAGATACTGTAAGAATTATCGAGTATTTTCTCAAGATATTGTAAGAATAGAAGATGTCGTTCCAAGTCTTAAACTCAAGATGCTGCTGATATTGTTGCTATAGAGCATGAATCAATAAGTATTTTCATTTATTATGCATTGTGCGTTTCTTACACAATAATTTGAGGCAGGATATGGTTTATATACCAATCTTATTACACATAAGTGCTAAATGTATTGTAGTTTATATGATATATGTTTCTCTAGTCTTGTTAAAAACCAGTTTTATTGACCAATTGTTACAATAAAACAGTGATCTTCTTATCTTCATCTGGTTATTTTGCAAAAGTTTACACTCTCTGTTGCCTTGCCTGTTTTGAAGTTGACATAATTAAAAATATTGGAAAGGGAATTATAAATTGAGCAGTAACATCACTAAGGCTCTACATTATTTTCATCTTCAAGAACCTCAAAGTAATACATGCTTTTTATATATTTACACCTTGCCAGTACTGTTCTCATCAAGGCCTGTGTCAATATTTTCTTTGATGTCAAAAAGTACAGTGTATGTTTTCAAGATTCCCAAAATATTAAACATGTGGGAGAGAGGGAGGTGAACAAGGAAGACCAAGCATGAGGAGATGTATTTGCAATGGAAGTATTGGAAGTGCATCGTAAGAAATTTTTTCTGGACTAAATGGCCTATTACAGAGGCTTAAGAAAGGATGTAGGAACAAGGTGAGCACTGGGTAATCCTCTTTTTGCTGTACTCTCACAGTTCCTGGGAATCAGCAGCTAAATGTCTTCCTGACCCAAAGACTTTGTCTACCTTCTTCTATTAATATCTACTAATGGAGGTGTTCACCGCTAAACTGTGCAGTTAATTTTTTAGAGCATTATACTCTTCTCCTCAATAATAATCCGTAGCAACAAATTCTGCTGTGCAGTAATGCAGCATGGAAAAGTATTCCTTTGGTTCTTTCGTGTTTAGTTTGAAGAGCCAAATCTGGGGGGGGAGGGGGGTGGGAAGCGTACTCCTATGCAAAGGTACTATAATTGTACCTGCACCTTAACTTTACATCATAATCTTTCTTCTCTTTACAAGATTTGAAGCAAAGAATAGAACACAACAAGAAAATGGTGATACATCCTTACTGTAGCGTCTGTCATGAATACTGCAAATAAGGAATGCTGGCTCAGAGTTCAAAAGTGTTAGGCAAAACCAGAAAAAGACAAACCATACCAGTGGCATATGTGCCCAGAATAGACTATTTTCTCCTAACAAACCACTTAAAAACATGATTTATGCAATTTTGAAGTGAGTTAGATTCAGTAAATCACCTAATAGGAGATAATATGTCAGTGCATTGCCTTTGACAACATAATTTAACCTCTCAGTTTCTCAGTTCACTGATGAGAAAGTACTTAAGATACGTTTTTGCTATATTTTTTATATGATAATATAATAATATAAATATAATAATTTGCTATAATTATTTCTGTAGAATCATTTTTAAGTTAATAATGGTCTGGTTACTGATCAGAGGCACATCCAAAATGACCATCTTATTTTTCACAGTTCTTAACTCCATATCCCTGTTGACACATCTAGCAGTTGTGGAACAAAATGAAAAGGTAGACTGAAATCCTGGTTTCCTATCTGACTAAGGTTGGCAGAGTCATTTCTTCTGTTCAGGCAATTAAATACTGTCCTAATGGGTGGAGGTGTCAGAAAAGATTGAACATCTGATTCTCCTTTTAATTCTTTGACTCTCCCCTTCTGGTATAAATCAGAAGCAACTTCACCAAAGAACCTTGAGAGGACTTTCTCATCCTTTGTGTATATATACCTGTTTCTAATGGCTCAAGTCTTGATATTTTTTTTTATGCTATCCTAAAACAAAATCCTCTGTTCCGTATTGCTCATTGAGCTGATCAGTTGCTTTCCATCTGTATGCAAGATGGTTGCAATTCCATGGTGTTCTCTATTTGTAGAAGGTAGAGCTGTTTGAGCTGACAAAATTTTTAGCAACCTAAATACATATTACAATAAATAGCGCAGTCATATCTCTCATTACTCAAAAGGGTGGCTTAGAAAAAATGAATTAATTACAGATTAAATTTTCTCTAAATTGCTGTTCTTTATTTCTTCTAATGGTGCCAAATGTGCTAGTTAGTTGTAAATTTACCTCTCACAGAACAAGTTGAAAACAAAAAATCTTGTAGCATGAACACATTTAGCCTATACTTTTATCCTTATAGCCCTGTTTAATACAAATTTGAGGTTAGCACAAATGGCACCATCCTACAGATGTAGCTCTAACACAGTATGTGGTTTATGCTGAGCCATTAGAGCTATTAAAGCACATTAACATTAAGTAGTGTAATAACATGAACTGTGCCTCCTGCATTACTGAAATGCTTCTCTCCTTAATACTTTTATTGTGGAATTCTGCATGATTTATTACTGTGCAGCTGAGCTAATTTCGGTATTGCATGTCCGAGTATTTTGGCCTTGTTTGGGCTAGTCATAAGTCTCTGAATGATTAGATAGCTGTCTTTGGCTGAACAGGTGAGTTCATCCGGATCATGAAAGCACCCACTACCACTTTACCAGATTGCAATCTGAACAGATACTTTATTATTGCTGTACTGAGTGCTTTTAGCTGAATAATTCTGAAAAATTATTGGAATACTTGTAATTGATGGGGTTCTTTTCTTCACATGTTTTTTTGCGTTTTGTTGTTTGGTTGGTTTTTTAAGAGAGGCCATGACTGATACAAGATCATGGAGTGACAGAGTGAGCTTAACCAGAAAAACTCAGTTGATATAATTTCCCTAAAGAAGCTTAGCAGAGAAGTGGCAGCATCCAAATAAGAATTTCCCATTTCAGTTCAATCCCTCTTCAGCACTGTAGCTATTGTTTTCAGTGGTATATCTGCCCCTTTTATAGTTGAGCTTTATGTTAAAGTTGAAGAGTAGTAAACTTTCTATAGAGTGTTTAGTCTTTTATTGGGAACTTTAATATTGGTCATTTTTTCTGAAATATCGTTGAATGTCTCAGGTAAACTACTGATAGATAACAGTATATTACACCTGACTAATGGAAAATCTTTTTATCTATAAAGGTCATGGCGTTTTCTTTTTCTGCTAAATAAAGCCTCATGTCCAGCTCTAGCAACAGTGTAACTGATATGTTCTTACTTTATCATAGAATAATTGCATTACAAAATTGGAAAATATTCAGTTGCTCTCCCTTTCAGCATTGGACTGCACTGAGAAGCCAGACAGCAAAATGGTTCTGAGCAAACTGACACCCAGTGCTGAGGATAAAATGCCACATTAAGTATTTCTTCTCAAAAGTATAGACACAATGTAGCTTCTAATATATGTTAAGCTATCTTGGCAAACCTTTGGGTGTATACTGTAGACTATTGATTTAACCGAGACCACAAAGGGCAATAGGCCTCTCTATGGCCAGCCCTTGGTCTATGTTGGTCTTTCAGTTAAAGACAGCAATACCGAGGACTGTGTTTTAAAGAATGACATAACATATAATGTTACACTTTCTCTACCTCTTCTGTTTATCAAGAAGGAATTTCCCTTTCTTCATAGTTTAGAGGGTAAATAAAGAGCAAGTTCCTTACAATGCTGTTGTTTATGTTGAATTTGGTAATTCTTTTACAAAAACGCATATTAGAACTCTGATACTCTAAATATATTAGACTTTCTATCATACCTTAAAGATATAAATAGCCAAGCATAATATTAAAAGGAAAGCAAAATGTCATGCAAAAAGAGCTTACCAACAGTAGATGATGGCAGGCTTTTTCTGGGAAAAAAAGCAAAACAAAACCCCAAAAAACCCCAAAACACACAAAAACCAACCTACTGCATCTTCACACATTGAATGCAGCAGTTCTCTTCTACCCAGCCTTCTGTAAATGATTCAGATGTGCCACATAGAAAACTATTAACTGATCTAAAGAATATACGATTTAAGGAAGAACTGTAAGGTAGGTGGGGAGCTAAGAAAAAAAAAGATGCCACTGGGGACTGTTGAAAAGCATCAGGCTGGAAAGTAGATGCTAGCTGAGTTCCTAAAGGAACAGGTTTTGGTTTCATTAATTATTTCACATAGCTATTAAAAGCATCCTGAGGAAAGTCAATGGTGTCATAAAGCTGGGAGCAGTGTCAGTATCAGAGAGAATTGAGACTATATATGCAGAACATGCCAGACAGCCCTGAAGACTCATGCAAAATGCTAGGTCATGTACTTGGCAGAATTTTATGTTACCTCCTCTATGCTGAATATAAATGAGAAAGAGGAGGATGGGTTAATGACAAGATGTAGCTATGAAATATGATGTAGCTATGAAAAAGGCAAATGCCGAATAAACTCTAGGATGATGCCAGGAAGCTTTTAAGGCATCTTTAGGGTGGGACAACTGCTCCCTTTTATGATTACAGATAGAAAAATGTTAATGCTAATTTTAAAGGACTTTCTGAGACTTCACCTGAATTACTGTTTTTCTGTTCTGGTGATGCATATTTAAAAACAAAGAACTCCATCTGAAACATGTACTTATGGTCTACTTGCGGTCTACTGTTTGATCAGAGGTGAAAAGCATCTACAAACTAACAAAGCCTGACCTATTTGATTATCTAAAGAAAATAAAAAAGTGTGCTATCTTGCTGTTATTAACAGAAGATGCTATGCAAATAAAGGACGAATTCAAGTTGTTGGTGCAACAGTAAGTGGAAATAAGCATCGATATATTTTAAGATAGAAACTAGAAGGAAATTCACATCCATCACAGCAATTGACCAACCCGTGCCTCTTAATCTGCAAGCAAGTAACAAGCGGTTCAAGTGCAGCTTTCTGCTGGAGCTATAACATTTGACCTACAACAAGGCTATCCTGGCGTAATGGCTGCTTAATTCTCCAAATCCCTAATTGCCCATTCCAGTAAGACAGCAGGAACCAATGGATCCAGGACTGCAATGATCTCACTGTGTTCCCAGCCAAGCTCCAGCTCACTAATTGGAGCTGTTTTTCTCCGGCCTGTGAACAGGCTTGGAATACCTTCTCCCCAAAGGTTTCTGAGGTATGTGGGACAGGAGAGCTATGATAAAGTTACACAGTCTTAAAACCAGGAAGTCTTATGTCCTTTGGGACCTAACGTAGTGAACTGAAATATGTAAAAGTTACCTGGTACTGAGCTAAGTTGTATATGTGGTTTGCTGTTCCTGAGCAATGGTGTAACTGATTGCAAGTGTGACTGAAACAGGTTAATTGAAAAAATAGTAAAAAAATATTTGGGGGACTGGCTTGTATCAGTCATAGAAGGTGGTGATGATGCACATGCAGACAGGGAAACTTCCAATCTGCTGTTTTAAGTTAAGTGGAGTAATGCCTAAATGAAACTATACTAATGTGAATAAGAGCTGGAGTATTAAACCAGGTTTTAGTATTTGAATAAAGTAATAAACCAGCTCATAAGGAATTGATAACAACATGTGAAGAGGACTTTGCACTTTCTTTATTTGGACTACTGAATGACTTGGCATTTCTATATATTAATTGCTGTCTATATATGTATTATCCGTGCTTTGTTGTTTCCTATTCCTTATTCTGTTAATAACCAAGCTAAATGACAGCTCTGGTGTACAATCAAATGTGTAGTAGAAAATATCTGATTGAAAGCCCTTGTTCATGCAAGAGACCTTCTGCAGGAGGCTGGACACCTAACTTTTAAATGGTTAAACATAACTGTAATCCTGATTGACTGTTGGGGATGTTTGCATTCTGGAAATAGCAAAGAAAACAATGAAAGAGAAAATGAGATGGAGAGAAATACCATTTCAGCCAGCAGGCTAGCTTTTTAAAACAATATATATTTTTACCTTTCATTTTTCAAACATAGCCTAACTTTTAACCATTTTTTTTATTTTTCCTGGGTGCAATAGAGCACTGCATTATATTGTTATCCTCCAAGCTTCAGAAGAAGGAAAAGAGCAAAGTAATGAATATCTGCCAGCAGCTACACTTACTTCTAATAAGCAACCCAAAACATATGAAAATAGTAAAAAGCCTTATAAAAAAAAACCAAACAGGAATCCATCATTTTAAATTATTCTGGTTTGAGCTATTCTACATCACATCAAAATGAGGCCTATGCAGTCCTGATCTCACTAGCCTGTAGACCACTGAATGTAGTCCATGATAACTTTTTATACACTTTGAAGAATTACAATTCCCCATCCAGAGTTTAATGCGTTTAAACTCCTTCATCTATTGTAAGTTTTGCCCACTCTCCAGGTTCATCTTACTAACCTTTTACAGTAATCTGGCCCAATAGCCTCACCCACAGCCAATCCTCTCTGCAAAGTTAATCAAAAGCCATTATTTATTGCAGGACCATACCTACCACATGCTGTAGGAAGGTGGTGGCAGCCAGATAGAATTAGCAACAAAGCTAGAACTTGTGTCCCTCTTATTTTCTAGTGGTTATACCTGGGGGGGAGAGGAACCCATGAACACAGGATATGATCTGATATATGAGCAGACTGTTAAAGCAAACTGGCATTTCAGTAATGAGGCACAGACAGCCCCTGTAACTATGTAGCCCAGCAAATCTTGGCTAGCCTGAATACTACTAATCACTGTAAGGTTTGTTGCCTTGTAACTGCAACATAACACACTTCCTAGACAAATTTTTGATGCCTACAAACCAATAATGAAGGAAAAAAAGAAGTAGGGAAAATAGTTTTCTTACAGTTATAAAAGCTGCCCTTTATTTTTTACCAAACTGTCAAATCTGGCAAATTTACCTTAAAGTAAATGTCTTTAATGCCAGCACAAACTGCAATAAATACAAGAGAGATGTCGTTGGAGAAGGAGGAAAAGCACATTTGCCAACTATTTCATTTTCTCCCTATCCACTCTTTATAAGTGAAAAAAGCTAATATCTTGAAAGCTTATGAGCAGAATGTCTGTATCCCATCATGAATGCTGTTATTGATTCTGCTCAGTAGCAAAGTAAGGATTCGAATGTAAAACAGGTGAAATAGCTTTTGACATCTACTTCGCAGTTTATTTTACACTGCTTCAAAAGTAGCTGGCTCTCCGATGCCATTAGTGCTGTTCAGATGAATGGGCATTGCAACAGCAGACGGAATTCTCTGATGACGAATACAAGGTAATAAACAAGGAAAGGAATAATTTGAACTGCTTACACACATTACTAGGTTGTAAATTAACTCTAAACAAGCACTCAGGAAAAAAAAATGGGGGTCACAGGGGAAATTTCTGGCCAATATACTAATGCTAAAAAAAAGGAAGTAAATTGTTGATATATATCAGAAATGAAAATGAAAATAATTTAGCTACTTGCTTATGGGTTGGTATTGTTCCTAGTCACCATGGTATTTGTGAGTCTTCCATGCAATGTCATTAATATTAAGAAATATCTGTGGAATAAAATGTAGTTTCTAAGATTTTACTATGATGTGCCTGGGCTTCAGGTGTTTGTGTGCTTTTGTGTTAGTGCTTATTCACATGATGTGCATTATACTTCTCTCGCAGTTATTTTACTCCTATCAATCTTTGGTTAGTATGCCATATGCTTTGATGATAGCTTATAAATTGGGCATACGGTTTTATTTGACTTGTATGTGTTTACACAAGAGAGAAATACTTCTCTTAGGCAGCAAACCTGTTGCAAGAGACAACCTGAAGTAATCAAATAATAGAATACTGATAGATTTAGGGCAGCATGCACTATCAAGATACATTAGATTTAAAAATGCAAAAATAGAACAGTCAGTTCACTTTTATTTATAACTTACATCACTCTTTTTCTTGCTATTCGTCCCCGTATAAAAATTACTCATTTTATGCTTTGGCTGTGCTTATGTTTCTGAAAGTTTCCTGCAATTGAATCCCACTGACTTTAACAACTTTGCTTCCGGTGTATGGAAGTGTAACTTGCATCAACACTAATTCTTATTAAATTCAACTGACACTATTATTCTTAATTAAAGACAGCTAGGGGAACTCCAGTAGTACTATTGTATAACAGACAATGTTATTCTGAAATAAATTAATCTGAATGTTCACTGGAATTGCCCTTTTTGACTGATACAGGTGGATAAATTCTGATGACAGAGAGAGATCTACATTTTCAAAAGGTAAAGCTGATTTGGTTTTCATTTTTATTCAGGAAATTTCTTTGACTCCTTTGACTAATTTTCTGTAATACCGTACTAGTTTATATTATTTACAAGTGAAACATATTTACAAGCATAATAAAATAATAAAATATTGTTTGAAATAAATATTTTATTTGAACCCAAAACAAAGTTCCAGGAAAAATTCTTCTCAGGTAATTTTGACCTGGGGGTGAGGAAGGAGGGTACTCTGAGCTGGAACAGCACCAAAATCCACCAGGAAAAAGGGCTTTTTGTTCTCCCCCCAGGTTTCTTCATAAGTTATGTATACAAAATGCTGAAAGATGTAAATTACACATCGGTTGTTTGTTGTGACTTTAAGGGCAAAAGGAAACCAAATGTCTATAATTTGTCAAGAGAGGGAGCCAAAAGAAGACTTAGAGGGGAGTGCATGCTGCAGATATAGTATCACAGAATACAATATTTTGCACATTTGGGAAATATCCAGTGACATATTTGTTGCAACTCAAATTGACATATGTATCCATTTTAAGAAAGACTTGAGTTTTCTTGAGCTACCTTAAATCATCAGTGTAGGAAAATAGTCTCTATGGAGATATTCCTGTTACAGCATTCTTTACCTCCCCTCCCTCTTTCCCCTTACTTTAAATAACATGGTTTCAGTTTCTTGTGTTTAATAAAAAGAAGAAAGAGAAGATTAATTGAGGATAACTCAATATGGATTTAGGAATGAAAGGGACCTTCTATGTTATCAAGTCCAGTTCAATTATATTCACAATGGTAAATAAAATATGCCCATAACTGTTCTGTGTTGCTGAGGCCACCTGACATTCAGGCTTATTTCATGCTTTTTCTTACTCTCCAAAGTAGACTGTGTATTAGGAATGTCCCCAGTTGATGCAAACTCTCCAACTGTCCTGGGAATTATTTGAGAGAGTGCTAGAAGCTCTGGGCCAAAACTGTGCCAGGGATCAGTTTTATAGTGTAGACAACTGAGTTCTCATGCTCAAGAGGGTTTTTTAGTATTGTGTCAATCACTAGTGTACGTGTAACTAATACCTTTATAAATTGATTTAACTGTATTAGAACTACTAATTTTTTGCTCCTCTTAGGTCTATTGTGAGGCTATTCTAGAAGTTTGCTTCTCCAGTGAATAAAAACCTTAGTCTAATTTCCATTATAAATGTATTCATATCTAGATTATATCCCTTTGTTCTTGAAAACAATGCTATACAACAGTAAACTAGATTATACTCTGTTTTATCAAACTCCTGATTTATGTAAAGTAAAAGAAAAATCACCAAGATAACTAATTCAGGATCAAGTTGTTCTGCATTGAATATTTGACTAAGGCTGCTGCCAACATTTCGTGTAAATCAACTTAGTAATAGTTAATGAGATGCTTTGTATTATTATGATCAAGCAGAGTACATTATTGAACCCTGTGGTTTTTGTCTGGGCTTGTGGACCCTAAAGACATAATGAAGAATGATGAAGTTATGCTAACTATTCACTAAAGAAACCTATTTAGCGAATCTGTTCTTGCAATAGTTTCACAATAAATTATCATTCTCTTTTATTTTAAATGGCTTTGGGCTCAAAATTATTGATCATGAGTATATATAGGATTTATAAGGATTTCAAAGTGATAGAACTGAGTGACTGATTCTTAGCCTGAGTGTGCATTGCTCATTTGAATATCCCAATTAACATCAGTGGGATGTTGATGTGATTAAATGCCGCTCAGTGTGTAGAATCTTGTCCAGTGCAACTTTGCCAGAAATTCACTACAGTCAATTTAAACTGGTTTGAAAAACACATAAACCCTCAACCTGAAAATAAACTGTTAATCCAAACTGATCATACTTTGGTGAAATACCTTTTCCTCCTATAGTATGATCATTCATATATCAGCATCTGCTGAAAACACACTGTTTTGCTATGTGTTCTGGCTGTTCCATCTTCTGTAATATGAAGAAAACCTGAATACTCACACATATTCATGCACATATATAGACTTACCTTGGCTGCTGGGTTAAGCTGAGAAAATTTAGTGCATAAGACCAAAACTTAATCAGAAGCTATGCTGCTGCAAGTAGGAATCATGGCTCAAAAGGTCCTACCCCCACAACCACAGCAACCAAATCTTCACACCCAAGGAAATGATTCCAATTGTCATTTCATGCATGCAAGTATAGACTTTACACCACAATAGTTGTGACATTTTGATGTAAGCAAAAAAAAGTATCGCTTCAAATTTGTTTTTCTTGTCCAAAGGAAGCTCTTTCAATTTTACTTCAATTTTATCATTTTACTTCATTATACAGATGTAAAAAGAGGACAGATAATGAAAGAAAAACTTGTTCAAAGAACTGGAAATTAAACTAGCTACTGAGATCCTCATCCAACACCACTGGAGTTCCAAAAGTCCCTACCAACTGAAGGAAAAGGCTGAGACAGTAAAGCTGACTGGGAACCTTACAGTGCAATATAATAATGTCAAGAGAGTGGATACTCAGATTCTCATCTCCCTGCATGCCAATGGTTCATGTTCCCATTATTCCTATAGCTTCTCGTTATTATTTCTGCTTGCCTTCCCTCTGTATCTCTCTCCTGCTGTGCTACATTAGAAAACTGAAGTGCATGCCGAGTTCTCACAAGGCCCTCATCCTCTGGTTTTGCCTCAGATGAAGAAAAGAACAAAAGTGCTTTTCACAAGGATGTGGGAATCATGGTAGCTACAGCTGATTTTTTTTTTATTTTTTTATTTTAGGGGCTAAAGAACTGTGTATTTTAACTCATGAAAAGGAGAAAACAAACATGTCTGTTTTCTCTCAATATTTTAAGAGTTCAGGTGATTTTGTAAAAAAAATAAATGTTCCATTGTCTAACTTTATTTAGCATCTGAAGAAATTTCAGTTTTATGACAATGTAGTTTTTCTGGTTTAAAAAAAAAATTGATCAGGTATAATTATTAGCTCTGTTTAACACAGCTTCTGAAACTAATGCATGACATTTCACAAGCAGACAGGTAGAAGTTTTCTGAAATTTCTTTGAGATTTTGGAAAAGCTAGTGTAACAATTGAAGGCTGCAGAAATGTTACTGCATGAAAATTATCCTTCTAATTTACCACCCTTTAAAACTACAGATTGAACGTAGATGTGTCAGACATTTTAAAACACTGGCCTTTTTGAGAGCTATTCCTTCTCAATAGTTTGGAGGATAGCAGGTATTACGAGGGGTTAATTTGGTTTAGTAAGAGATGTACGCCATAAAAGTCGTGAGTCACCTTATAATGTTCCTATAAAGGAACTTTAGATTCTGGTGGAAACTATCTGAACTGTGTCCATAGAACCTGGAGTGCTGACCCTGTACCAGCCTTTAGTGCTTTTACACAAAGTAGAATTCATTTGATGAAATTTACAGTTCTGAACTGATCAGCCCATGATCTTTATAGTCTTTGAAGATCTAGTCAATATACTCAGTGCAGTCCAGGGTGCAATTCATCTCCTAGGTAAATATCTGTCTGAAATAGGTCAGATGAATCACATCCCTAAGGCATCTATTTCTCTCCTTTGACTATTAAGAGAGATTTAGATCACTGGCTGTGATGTTAACATCTGCATTGTGGGTGTTGGAAGGCAGGTGAGACAAAATCCAGCCAATGATTTCTGAATAAATTAACTTACCAGTCTGTGTTCCTTTTTTGTGGTTAAAAAAGCAGTTGAGATAAATGTTCACTCACCTGCCAGAGAACTGTTACTCTTTGATTGGCACAAAACTGCTATTTGTCTGGCTTCCAGAGAATAAAGACAATTCTTTTTACAGTGGACTTCCCTCAGACATGCTGACTAGCAATTCACGCTTGACCTTACCTTAGGTCAGTTCTGATTACGGGTGTATTTTATGGGTATGATGAACTGAATGTTCATGATTGCAGATTTGATGAACTCAAGCAATTGAGTGATATGATAAAGCCGATCAAGATTCAAGTCCCGTGAAAAGCTTGCTTCTCAGGTGCTCTTGAACTTATATGTGCTGTATAGGAACCAAAAGTTAAAAATAATCTGAGTGACCAGTGAATAACCTGATTTTCAGGGCTCCTGAGCACAAAATTCTTTGATTCTATAAGGGAAAAATGCAGAAAACCAAATTAAGATGTTTTTAAAAGTCTGTAAAATGTGTTTCCACAAACACTGAAATGCCATAATCATATAGCTATTGGCTGGCATGATTACAAAACACAGTCAAGATTGTTTGCCTATTTTAATTATATAGATCCCACATGAGTTCTTTTACATAAAAACTTAATTCTCCACTTCATCTACTCTGATACTCCTCTCTAGATACCTCTTTTGAGAGATCTTTATCTTAATATTTTTCAGAGACAAACTTTTTTCAGTTTCTATACTGAATAGTAGTTAGTTAATCTCTTCAAAGCATAGAGGCAGTTTTTCTGGGAAATTGGAATGAACAGAGGATAATGGCTCTCCTGACCAGACCAAAAACCATGGCCTATACATGGGGAGCACCAGAAAAGGAAAAAAAGAAAAGCTTAGAAGAGATGGATGAACTAAGGGTTGTCCCCAATGTGGAAAATCAGTGTATTAAGAAGGATTGTTTTCCACAATTCTTTCTTGGAGGCAAGTAGGTTGATCTCACTGTTAAGTTTTCTTGTTTATATTTATCATTCTCATTGCAGCATAATGAATTACTTACCTGAGAACAGCTACCAGGCGTTATGGTTTGTAATCTGTGCTGTTAGTTTTCTTTATTAACTCTACTGATTCAATGTAAGTGCCAAGAATGAAACAGAAATACTTATGAATAAATCACAAATATCATGCTATTACCCTGGGTCCTTCATGAGTTTACTTTGCCTCTCCTGAAAACCCTCCTATCCTTTAATATATTTAAAAGATATTTCTGATTTTATAATCTTCAAACACTAAAAATGCACAGGAATGTGAATGTAAAAATAGACTGAGTTTGGATAACAAAAAAGGCACATGAAATATGTTTCAAGTAATTTGTGATTTTCTGACTTCATCTTTCTCATCCCTGCTCCGTTTCATTTTGATCCACTCATACCCTTCTCCTACTCTTTGCCCGTATTTTTTGTCCCTGTCACTTTTACTCTCTACCACTCTCTCACTGAGGTCTTACTCATTGAATTTCTACACAGAGTGAATTTTAGGGCATCTTACAAATCCCTCAAGGTGTTTTTTATCAGCGAAAATCTGACAGACCATTAATGACAGCAACACACAGCAGGCGCCACCAGAATTAAGGAAACATTTCAAAAATGTAAATTGCAAGTGATGATATTCGAAGACTCTAAAATGAAAATTAATTAGACACATCAGAGAGATATGTGTGTGTGTTGTGAGGGGAATTGTTTGTTTCTTTTTAAGCCTTTTTTTTATATGAACCAGAGGCTGGTTTTTGGCTCCTGCCTCCTCACTTTGTGCAGTGAGGTCAGTAAATCTGATTTATGATGTGCCTTCACAGGTAGAAACACTCACTGTGGTAGGGTGGTCTGATCCAGATCATTTGTTCCAGTTTTAACATGCCTAAATGCTATTCTTATTTTACTTCGACTGAGTTTCCCTCAGATTTCTTTGCCATAAGCACTTGGCTGTCTTTTGAACCTAAATTAAAGCTCAACTAACAGTTTTATATGAAAAAAAAGTCGTAAAACACATAATTACTATAATGAAGATGCATTGCTGCTCTTTGGGATTTACATCAACAATTTTGTCCAATTTGTTTAGGCGTATAGTGCTGAAATGACGGTATATCCCTCAAGAGGAATAACTGGAGACAATATGATCCTTACATGTAAGAGATGAAAAGAAATAGGAGGATAGCTAATTATCTATACACACAGAGTCCTGGACTTGGTACCCTTCAAAGGGAGGACTTTCTCTTGGTTCCACCTGATAGCATCATGCCTCTATTGTGTACGTTAAATACTAATGCATCGATTTTTTTTTCAACGTCTGTTTTTTTCCAACGTCTTACAAACATCTTTTTCTTCAACATCTTTCAACAAATCATTGTTAGCATTAAAAAGTAATCTTCAAAGCATCCTCAGTGTGCAGTTGATATTAGAGATAGTCGCCCAGGAATATACAGTGGCCAGGTCTTCCTCTGGCTCTCTGTTAGGATGTCATATTTTTAGTGAAAAATACAAATCAAGCAGGAAGAATTACGTTGGGTTTATCAAAACTCAGAATGGGTATTTGAGGCTCTTGCTATTGCTGAGAGTTGCCATTGACTCCCATTTCTGTGAGAAAAAAATATTTTTTTATGTTTCAGTATTTATCTTTATTCAGCTCAAACATGTTTTCATCTGTCTCTCTTCTCCTTCCTAACTCCCATGGCCAAAGAGCTAGAGACAGAGGAGACAAGAGGGAGATGGAGGAGGGAAAAAGATGCGGGAGTAAGATAAAAGCTAATGGATGAGGTTAAGACAGCAAGACAACTATTCCTTCCTGAATAACCAGTATCTTGGCTATTCCTAGGACATGTGAATGACACAGCTACAAAATTCTTGTTGTTTTTGCCATACTGGCAGAACAAAAAACTGAACAAAGCAAAGTTTCATTGCTACTTATCAAATGTCTCTCTTCAAATTCACCTTGTTCATTCCCTGGAAATAACTGCATTCTTCTACACCTAGCTTTGTTTTGCCAGTTGTTGCTAAAGCTGGCCATTCCTTTTCTTCTTGCAAATATCCATGGAGCAAGCCGTCTTACATCTGCTGGATTACTTGCTCACAGCATCAGAGAAGGAATAATTGAGCTGTTATTGTGAGAGTGAAATAAAGATGTTGTCTGACGCCTTGTAAAATTAGGTACATTCCAGCTTGGTTGATGTCTGAGCCTACAAGAGATAGCTGCTCATAATGTCTCTCCAGGAAGAGTCTGGATGTCACCCTTCTTGTAAAAAGTCCTGATAAAAATAGAAGTCAAGCAGAGGAAGAAGGTTGCCGAGAGAGGCTGCTCAGCCTCCATCCTTGAGTGTTTTCAAGGCCCTAAATAATCTGGTCTGATCTCGTGGCAGACCCTGATTTGACTAGTGAATTAGACTAGAGACCAGCTGAGCTCCCTCCCTACCTGAGTTATCCACTCATCCTAGGAGCATTCCCAGAAGCCACTGTTCTGAGAGCTGCTATAAACTCCTTTTGCAGATTCCTGTGCAGCGTACGGCATAGCAGAGTGATGAGGGACACTAGCTGGAACAGTGCCAAAGGAAGCTGTACGCGAAACAAACACAAATATTCCACAACCTGAATATGGAAAATAAAGGATGAGCAGAGCTAATGGAGCAGAGAAGGACATTAGCAATCCCCTTGCCAACACAGTCCTCCAACATTTCCTCTGAAGGACAAGGGGTCAGGAGATAATACTGCATTTTGACAAAAACTGGAAATGTCAAAATTGGGTTCTTTTCAGACTGAAGCAACAAAATGAATCCTTCCTCCCCTGCCTAGCACATCTGAGAAAGATCCAGCTTCCAGAAACACCCACTCATACATGACTAGTCCCCAGGGGCAAGATGAGAGTAAATGAAGACAGAATTTGACTCATTCTGTGAGTGTCAGAGAACTGTAGACAGTGGTGCTGCAACAAGAACATTAATATACCCTTTCAAAGTTAAACCCAGATTCCTCATGTATTTTCCACATTCTCCTTACATTTACATGCACGAAAATATAATTGTTTTCCACTGTATGGAACGTTTTCCTTTTGACCTCTGGTTGGAAATACGAGCTGTGGCGGTGAAATCCTAGTCAGCAGGAATCCCCAGCTCTCTGTGATCGGTAGGCAGTGTCATTACCAGGTAAAGCACAGGGAAACCTCCTGTCAGCAGCCGCCCAGGGTATTACCCTGCCACGCTTTAGACCTCTAGCAGTCATTTATATGCAGCACACAGTGGGCTGGAGCCCACTCTTGCCTCACCAGAGTAAATCCAACATAGCTGGTCAGAAGCAAACCTGCATATAAAACACAGGAGCCAGAAAAGCAGTAACTGTAAGAACAGAATATCCTTTCCTGATATCAAAACTCTTCATGCAGCTCATTTTATGCGTACATCTCAAAAGGGTTTAAGTGGGATGAAAGCAGTGCAGAGTGCTTGAGCTGTCTCTTTTGGCTTTATCAAACAAGGCATTAAGTCATTTTTATGAGAAATAAGGAAACTGAGGCAGATACCAGTAAACACAGCAGGTTAATTGCTTAACTGCTGACTGCAAACAATTAGAAATTAGCTTACAACTGTATATAGGCTATTTGCATCTGGATATCACTTGATCCACTTACTTATACATTGTGCCTTTACTGTCTAACGTTTGGGGTTTTTATCATTATAAACCAGAATCTCTTTAGGCAGGGACTCTGGGTATTTTTGTAGCAAATACTATTAAAAAAATCTCTTGCCATCAGTGTCTATATCCTTGCATTTAATTTTTCTGTATGGAGCTGTGATAAATAGTGTCTTTTCATGCCTGAATAGTTATTATATCTAATGGTTACATCATCTAACTGTAATAACCAAGGCTGAGAAAATAAGTCATAAATAGCCAATCATTTACTCAATGCATTTTTCTTTTTCTAGTATTTGTGAATTGTCAATGACATTTTCATGGACATATTAACCTATTGGAAATTAGTCATCAAAGAAATGCTGCAATTATTTCTTGGTCTATAATTTGAGGAGTAAGGCTGAAGTATCCTGTGCAACTACCAGTGGATTTTTTTTATTCTCAGCTTTTTTTCTGCTAAACAGTGCTTAGAGTTTTTATGCAAGAAACATCTAGTGTAATAAGAAAAATCGTTGTGCATCAAAAAGTGAAGTCTAAATACTTCATGCAAAAATCAGTTCTTTGTCTTACAATTAAAAGATTTATTTTTCACTTTTCAAACAATTTTTTACTTTTGTGTATATTTTCTGCAGAAAATTAAATTCTGACTAGCTATGATCATTGTGGTAAATATTAACTATTCAGATGTTGCTTAGGTACATTTGACAGGCCACATGAAAACACTCCCTTTGTCCTCAAGGAACAACTACTTTCCAAAGGGAAAACTTACATTTATTCATTTCATGTTGTCTTCTTCGGTAGAATTTTTTTATTATTAATCTAACGTGTTACTGTTTCAAGATGTTCCAACCAAGAAATGAGTTCTTTAGAGCAGGCATAAAACCACTACAACAAATTAACTTATTCACTGGGACAAGAGAGACAGTATTGTTCAAAAATTTTTGTCTAGGGTCTGAGTGAAAACTCCAGCAAGGAGAGAAGGTCATTTTCTTTTATGAAGTCCACATGACCAGAAGCACCCCAATGTATCTCCTGTCTTAGCTGGGACTTCTGAGTAAAACTGCACTTGAGGTAAATGTTAAGAATAATACAAAGAAGGGCAGAACTTCTGTAATGGAAACCTCCTTTTTCTTCCTGCCACTTCCCAGTGTTGGCAAATATGTGAATTATCTTATAGGACTAATAATTCTAACCCACAGAGTAAAAAAGGAAGAAAAATGCTCTTGTCTTTGTATGAGGAAGGAAAGTCTGTTTACAGCACAGCTGAATAATCATGGTTGCTATGCTACAACAGTTTGTTGATTAAAATAAGCATATAAAAAAGTGAGTCTGTTATCAATGATCATTGATCCATCCTACAAGCAAAAATCAGCTGTTAAGCCTAATAATCTCCTATGGCATTGTTCAGTGAAAAAAATGAAAGCAGCAGCCACACTGCTGAGTCAATATTTACGACTCAGTGGGATTTAGTTCCGTCAGAAGTACAAATATGCCGTGTGTAAGTGGTCTGGGGGGTCTGCTGCGGTGCCCCAGCCAGCACCATGCTACAAGCAAGCAGCCACCTGGCACTGTAGATGCCTCGTGTAGAGAATGACAAGGTGCCAAGTGTCTTGTAGAGCCACGTGGTTTCATGGACAGTTGTGAATGGTGGTAACGGGAAATAGCTTTGTTTTAGGAAACAGAATAGCTCATGTTTCTACTCTTCCGCTGGCAAGGCAGAAATATTTCTCAGTTGATGTAATGAAGTTCATTTGAATGCGTTGCCCTGGCAAATTTTTTAACTCTTTCCAAAGCCCTTATTAATTTGACACACTGTGGTGGAATGTTCCAAAGTTCCGTAATAGTGTTTCACCTTTTGTTTGAAACTGCATTTACTAATATGTTTTACAAATTTATGGAATAATCTAAATGTAGTCACTAGAACTACTGTGCAAAATTTTGTCACTCTGCCCATGAGCAACACAGCTTGTGCAAGCAACTCAGAATTCCACAGATTTGCTTGTGCGTGAAGACTGACAGGACCTGGCAGAACCGGCGTATTTCTGCTAATAGGACTGAAGAACCAGCAAGTTTTTGGGGTCATTTGGTGGTAGTTTTATAGACTAAGAAAGCCCAGATGCTGCCAGAAATCTGTCTATAAACCATGATTAAAAACACATTATGAAGCTGCAACTCCAGAGTAAGGACAACTGTTTTTTTAAGACTTTGAATGACCAAGCACTGGTCTTTTGTAATGTGAACAGTGGTTGTTGAGAAAGCAAGGACGAGATGTACACAATGACAGTGCTGAATGAAGCTTGAGGCTAGCGCCAGAAACTGAGCTGTTGTCCCTAATTCTTGTGGAACTGTACAGGTTCATCCAAACCTGAATTTTACCACCTTATGGATGAGGAACTGGGATCTAATTAAGGTTGGGATTTTTCTACCAACATAAAGAGGGAAAGGGCAGACCATGAGCCAAGGAACAAGCAGGGGGTTGTAGACAGCTGCATGTGTTGTTGCAGCTGACACCAGACTCGGGGGTGACAGGAATTGTGGCTTTGGGGATTTGTCATCTCTTTAAAGCATATGTTTTAAGCAGAGGAGCATAAACACTGTCTGGATGTATAATCACTGCTACAATTGCACGTCCAAACCTTGCATGCATCAAATCTGTCTAGACTGCAGGTAAAAGCCTAGATGCCAACAAGTCTCTTGCCCCATCTCCATTCTCTCCACTAAAATTCTGACAAATCTTCTTGATGCACTTTCAAGGCAGAAATACCAAATGCATGCAAATATTTTTAAGCCCTTTAACTTGCTGCCTGCTATTTGCAAGCACTAGTGCTCTGCCTATGAGAATTGGAGTAGCAATGGCTTTTGCTTGCCTGTCTTTTGCACTAATTCAGCATGACCAAGACACAGAGTTAACATCGGGCTCCTTCCAGAAACCATACAGTGTCAGGACTCTGGCTTTGACTGCTGGCTCAGTATTCCCAGAGGACCCAGGTTAAAATCAAGAGCAACAGATTTTTTTGTAGCGTTTGAGCCATTTTGATATTGCCTAAGTAGTGTTGTCTCATTAAACACAGTCTGAGCCACTAATTTTCTGCAGTTAGTAAAGGTGCCGACCTCAGGCATCAACAGGTAGCAAAACACAGTTTAAATAAAGCAACACCAGCCCAGAATACGTGTGGGTTTTGGTGTTTAGGCCTTTTACATATTGACAGTGAATGTAATTCCTTTTTATCTGAATCCATTCTTATTTATTTTCTTCACTGAGCTATGAGCATCCACTGGCACCTTGGAAAGCAGTAGTTTTTAACATATTTGGGAAACTGTCAACTAATTGTGAAATTTAGAATTACCTGTTTCTTGGCCAAAGGCGTAACTGGAGGTTGGTTTTGCTGGGGAGAAGGGATCTTATAATTTCCCATAGCACAAAGTACATTTTAGTAAAACATTGTTCCAGGGAGATCATCACCCCATTTGCAAGTGCTCATGCTATCTCCCTGACAAATAAGGCACATGATTTTATGAGGGGAAAAAAATAGGGAAAATATTAAATCCATAATCAAATAACAACTTTTCAGGAAATCCCTACTGGAATTCTTTCAGGAGAAACTACTGAAAAAAATAGGATAAATTGCTCTAATCAATTTTTAAAATTTATATTTGATAATACCCGCTCATGCCTATTCAGTCTGTGGACCAGAGACAGTGCACAGCAGAACTCCTGACATATACAGAGACTGACCATCAGCACCAGCTGATTTGCTCTGTGGCTCCATTCCTGTTTGACTGCACTCCTTGTTAATATAGACAAGTTTTAGTTCCATTTGAACATCCAGTTTGTGAGCTCTGACAGCTCAGCAGTGTGAACCAAAGCGTACTAAGTGGGAATAACAGGAAGGTTTACTTCAAAATCTCCCTCCTGATCCGAGCATGAACACTAGCACAGACACACCCAATGAAGAAAGATATAAGTTTGTGCGCTGCCTTTAAAACTTCATAAAGGCTATTCATACTCACCTGGTATTCTTTAAGGCCAAGTAGCTCTCATTTCTAGTAATTATGGTGAGGTTATTCAAAAGCAATTTTAGTATTCCTGGCTGGAGAGTTTCTCTGAACTGGAACTTATGAATCTTTACATAATAATAGGTTAACATATAAGTTAAATAGCAATTTGTAAGGTTAATATGTAAGCGAAGATGATATACATATCTCTCTCCTGCTCAAGTTTCTGCCTCATTTGTATGTTAAGATCTCTGTTTGCCTGCTGATTAATTTAAGGCAACAACAGCTCTCCACCAGACTGTTCTAGGGATGCTACCTCTAGCTGTAGTATTTTAAAGGCTACCAACCTTTATGATTATATGGAAAATAATATCAGGCTGTCCTTTCAGCTGCCTGTCACATTGACCTGCATCAGGAGAGGCTTTTAGGTGACCCTGGGATCTTGCCTGGTGACACTGAAACCTTCGCTCTGTTTCCCAAATACCTGAAATTTGGAGCAGACTGTCTGATACTGAAACAAAACCTTCTCTGCCAGGAGCACCGAACCTAGGAAAAAAAACACTTTTGATTTCAGAGATCATAACCAGATGTATACATAGGCTGACTGAATAAAAGCCATACCAATTCTGATTTCCATTATTAGCACAGCAGGCTGTGGTCTGGAAACGAAGATAAAAAGCTTGGAGCGTTCCTGAGTTGGAATGGGTCCAGTTACACAGGAGATAACTTGGTGTTAAACCTGAGTGAGAAATGGCATCATGGCTTTCTAGTTGTTTTTCTCATACACATATATATACACACATGTGTGCATATATGTATTGTAATTTAAGTATCAAGCCAAAGAGAAGATGCAATAACACACTAGTTAATGTCCTTTGGCCAGGGTGATACATCACTTAAGCTAAACAACTATGTCCATACCAAGATGAAAGAAAAAAGTCACCTGTGCTCTGGAAGGAAGAGGGGAGCATTGTCATTAGATGGTCTTAAGGGCACATGCAGTATTAACTGAAGAGACGTTGACCAGAGACTTTCCACTTGCTCTCCTTCAAGCCCAGAAGGTGGACCACCCCAAGCACATGCACACAAATAAAGGCATGCCAAGAGCACAGCATGAGGGGGGAAGCTCTCACACATTTTCTGGGAAAGCTGCATGCCTGGGTGGCTCTCTGGAGTGCCTGTACATTTATGCATGCAGCACAGGAATAAACAAAGGGAATTAGAGGTCTGTGTGTAGTTGCAAGGCTACAGTCCCACTGGGATCAGAGAGATGTGGTGGGACAGCTAACACAACTGAGAGCTGCCATGGAGGGATAGAGGTTATTTGGGAAGAACAGGCTGGGAGTGTGAGGAGGGGGAGTTGCATGTTACAGGGGGGAGCAGCTTGGTCTGCTCTGGAGTGCTTGGTCCAGTGCTGGGTTTCCCACTACAAGAGAGACCTGGGCATACTGGAGCGAGTCCAGCGCAGAGCCACAAAGATGTTTGAAGGATTTGGATCATCTCTTATATGAGGAGAGGCTGAGAGAGTTGGGACTGTTCAGCCTGGAGAAGAGAAGCCTCAGGGAGATCTTATCCATGTGTATAAATACCCGGTGGGAGGGTGTAAAGAAGATGGAGCCAGCCTAATTTCAGTTAAACCTGGAATTTGGTATAACTGTCAAAAACAACTATACTTCACAATGCATTTTAGAAGAAAATATATATTTTTGGAAGTGTTTCAAGATATTTACTTTCCTAGTTTAAAAAAGCAAAAATCTCAGAGAATCCTACCTCTACACAGTGTTGGGGTGTTTTTCTTTTTTCTTACACCTCTTCAGACCAGGGAGAGAGGAGATAGAGAGTGGGTGTGGGGGAGAGAGAAAATATGGCAGTGAGAATATGGAATAAAGAAAAGGAAAATCAGCGCTTTCTTACCTTTTTCCCTCTTGCTCAAAGGGGAAAGAGGGCATACTGAAAACTAAAAGGGGGTTACTTTTTTCACCTTTTAAATTCTAATAGACCTTTTTTTTACATGAGGAGGTAAAATGTGAGAGACAGAGGTATTTTTTAACAAGATGAAATAGAAAATGATAAAACTTTTAATTTAAGAATTTTATTTAGAAGTTAGACATTCCTGTAAACAGAGAACATTTCTACTATAGTGAAAGACTATTTTAAAATAAAGTCTTCTTACTGAAGACATTTCAGCAGTCTTTATGACACAGAAAACTTTATCCTTTTGAAATGATACACAACAAATGAGTCATTGAATGACCTTAAAAAGAATTTTGAATTTTGTTCCAAGTCAGATTTTGAGGGCTTTGAGTATTATCTTGTTTATATAAAGCTAAAACAGATCATTTAGGGTTGATCAAAATGTTTTGTTGATTATTTTGTGAAAAGCATACGTATCTTATTTCACCTAAAACATCTAAGCAGCAGTGGTTTAGAACTTATTTAGATTTTAAAAGGGATTTTTGATAATTAAATCCCTGAATCTAAAGAGAAAAGCTTAAAGACAGAGAGTAGATTGAGAAAAACTAGTATGAAGGAATTTAAAAGAAGCAGTAGAGTCAGAGAGCAAACCCAGGTCTAGGGAGGAGGGGGTACATAATTTTGCATAATGTAGCCCATGAGCCCTCAGGAAAGCAACTGGACACTAGCCAAAGAGCAAGGAAACAGCAAATCGCTCACAACTGAGCAAGACCTTAAACATCTCAAGAATATTTTTCATAGTTATTTTTGTGGCCATTTTTAGACTCCTATAATTCCTCAGGACATACAAGAGGAGGAAAATAGCTAAAGGAGTGGGTTTCTGCCACACATTGCAACTTTTTTGACACTATAATGGGGTGCTATGATCCCCTAATTTATATGAATCAGGTACAGAAGAGAATCAGTTATGGAGGAAAAGGGCAGGAGAGAAACTTCTGGAACCCTGGGTATCCTCCGAATACCCTCCTGCTCTGTTTGTCTCTTTAAAACATCTCTGCAAACATTGGCAATGTTTTTTATGGCTGTGGTTTGGGCAGTTTTATTCTCATGCTTATTTTTTCACAGAAGAATCATCTGTCTGTCCAGGATCACAAAGAGGGAAAAGACAAACACACATTTGTAGTTATTTGACTGAATAGTACACATGTCTCTGGCAGAGATTAACTCTTATCTGTTAATAAGTAAATTAAACATGTTCTACAAGTCTAAAGGAAAGAGCTTTATCACAAAATGACCAAGTAGCCACCACATCTCTTTCTGGGGGACCTCTGCACTCAAGTAATCACAGAGCTCCATGTGAGCTTCCTATTACCAAGCTCACTTTTATGTTTTTAAAAAGTGTATTTTCTGGAGAAATATATACATGCATGCTGTTTACTATTAAAAACATATATTCCTATGTTTTTTTGGTGTCACAATTTTCTGTTGTTCTGGAATGCCTTAATATCACAATGATATTAGCTAGTTAAGAAGGAATATTCTGAAATTAGGAAATGGTGGCCATTAGTCATATTCATTTAGAAAAGTACCTGTCCATAAACTTTCTGTTGATTTGTAAATATAGATATTTGAGTTCAGTGACTGTCTGGGCACACTGAGCTGAGACCATTCTTGTTTTCCTGATTTAACATGACTGAATAGTCACCATTAATTGTTCTGTGTTAGTAATTTTTGTTTCATTGATTAGGTGACTCAGTGGTATCCAATCATATAATGACATCTTTAGAAAAAGGCTAGAAGGCTGCAATACTAATTAATAAGAAATATTATGTAGTGTGCAGTACTACAAGCTAGTACTTTGTTGAAATACAATTGTATGTCCACAGCTATTGATTGGATGGGACATAAAGGATGAGTATTTTTACTTTTAACGTACACAGCAGCTCATGCATTTCTGTAGAAACTGTTCTTACAGTTTTGCTGGCATAGTGTCTTCCTCTGTATATGAAATAAAGCTTAAGTTTCAGTGTTAGAGAACATCATTGTTACTGAACCCTGGGATCTTAAACTCATTGAGGTTTGGTGTTAGTATAGAGCATAGTGAAGCAGCAGCTATGCCACTAATTAAAGGCCTATTGATTTGTTTGGCCTAGTCCAATCATAGTCTATATAATAAATCGTAAGGTGTTTTGCAATTAGGAAATCCATACTAAATAACAAAAGGACTGTTATCTTTGTAACCTTATTAACTATGGCTTAATGCAGAAGTGTTGTTCAAATAGATGCATTTTAGACTTTTAATTTGTGCCTCATTCAGTACTTTAGCCAAAAGTTACTAAGAAAGTGTACACCCAATATCCCAGCAATGTGTTTGCTCCCTCAGGACTTTTCAAAATCCTGTTTCTATTTATATGTTTTCCTTCAATTGCCCACTGCTACAAGCATTGCTTTAAAAAGTAGCTACTACAAGTATCTAATTAGACAACTATCTTAAATTTATAGTTCACACATAAAGATATGGAACATTTGTTTTTGCATGTGGGAGACAGTTTAAAAAAAAACATCTTCTTTGTATACATATATACCTCTATATACCTGTCACCTTCTAAAACTCAGAAAGTAAAAACAGCATCATTGCTGGGCTTGAACACACACGGCTACATCTCTGTTATTGATGTCTGAGAGTAAAACTGAGGACACTTGAACCAGAAATACATTTGCTCTCTACCAGTTGTACCTTTCCCTTTCCTAAATGTCTGGTTACATTGGATGATTGTATACATAGACTCATGATCCGTGTATGTTTTTCATGCAAAATATCTTTATGCATTAAACTGTGCATAACTCAGAAGCATGAAAGTAATGACTTAATAAGAGGTGTTAATACAAATAAGAGGATTAAAAGCCAATTTAGGAGCAATTTATTAAATCAGGATTTATGTTATAGAGTAAAAAATTGTGGTATTGAAAATGAATACCTGAAATTAATATTAAGAAAGGGACCATATCCTAATTTGAATTTGTAATTCTTCTTAAAAAATATAGAAGATAAACTAAATGGTTCCAGTTAAGCTTTCAGTTACACAGGTTCAATATATCTGAAGGTAAAACTTGTCACTAAGGGAGCCTAATTCTCATTTTCACTTTGTTACTCCAGCACTGTAAAAACAGCCTGATCATGGGTGTAAAATCAATTTGCCAGAGCAAAGCGTAAATTAGAAACAGGACGAAAGTTTCAGTAACGTTATTGTGTTGAGACTCTGATGTGCTCTACCTCAGCAAGTAAAGACAAAAGTAAAACTGAAACAGCCTTAATACACTCAGTAACACCATAATTTCATTCCATTGTGCTGTAGTTCTGTAACTTAGATGTATAAAGAGTAGTCTGAGTCCCTTGACAGAAGATAATATCACCATTAATACATATGGTAAGGCTGAAATTGTGCTCACTCTTTACCTCAGAATATTTTGCTCTGGTAGATTAATTCCTACCCCTAGCATTATTGTAATATAGTTTTTTTGTTGATTTAGTTACATACTCAAGGGTGTACTCTGCCTTTGAATATAACACATAATTTCCATTAATGGTATTGGCAGTTGTGTGTGCATGTCAAGAGGGGAATATTCCCCTCTAGAAATTACGTATGAAAATCCCTAAGGGAATAATATTTTCTACAACTGCACCATTACCCTATCAGAGACTAAAAAGTTAGAGTGTACAGTAATTAAGCAAGCACAACAGGCAAATTCAAATTTTGGGAGTCTGCTTTTATTGTTACAGATGTTCTTCAGAGCACAGTCTGCTCAGCAGTTCCTTGAGTCATAAATGTTTAATTTTTAATCTATTTTTTATCGGTTTTGTGTAATGCAAGCTCCTTGTAAACCAAAAGAATTTTTACAAGTGTTTTTTATGTCTTGGAAGTTTAAAGTAATAGAGGTTGTTTAAGATTTTTCTTTTATAAAATGTCCTGCCCAATAAAAGAGCAGCGTTATTTTTAACTCAAAAAGTGGATTCATTTGCTTTTGACTAATGCTCTGAATTTGGCAGTGAACAATTGGCATTTTTTTTTTTTTTTAAGGGAGTCTAGGGGCTTCATTCCGGTAAAACACCTATGTGACCTTAAAAACCTGTCCCATTTGGAAATGATCCTAGGCTCCTAAGTCTCATTGTGAAACTAGATGCTTTGAAAATGTCCTCCTATAGAGCTACCAAAAGAAGATAAGGGTACACAGCACCCTGAAGGATCAGATCTGGTGAGCAGGCACATCAGATGTACACTTCCCATTTATGTTGCTGTTTACAGATGGTAGTCTGTTTGCACAGATTGAATATTCTCCTGTGAAAACCATACAAGTTACTTCGCCAGTGTATTGTTGGATTCACTTTGGGTTACATCATTTATTTGCATTGAAAATATCTATTTAGTAGACTCAGGAACTCAAAACAATAGCTGTTTCAGGAGATATTTATCTTTAGTGACTCAAACAGCTGTCTTCTCATATTTGCATGACGATGTGATGTAGGTTGTTAGTTAACAGGAGCTGATAAAAGGTAAACTGTTTTTTGAAAGACTGGAAATATAATAACACAATGATTTGGGGGGGAAACTCCTGGTGATTTAAACTTATTTACATTTTATCTTCTGCCATCTGCTGTAAACCAGGGATATGCTCATCCACAGAGTGATGTGTGCTCCAGTCACTCAACCCACCAGACAGGAAATTACTGTCTTCGATGTTACAGAGTTAAATATTCCTCTGGCCACTGCCTGAACCAGTACAGCTCTCTTTACGCTATGTTAAAAAAGTAAATAAATTCCTTCATTTTTAATCTATGTACAGACATCATCTATCATATTTGGTACAATGCAGTTGGCCTCTAGTCAACAGTGCAACACAAACAACTTAAAATTAAGTAATTATACTTTGTTGATTTAGATGACATTTGGGAGGGGGCAGAGACACAAATATTTATTTATTTCTCAAAGGTGCTATAGACAACAATAATGATGATCGAGTCCTGAGGAAGCAGTTGAATATTTCAGAAATGCCTGAGTGCCTAGGTCACTTTGCTCTCCACGGGATTTAGGTATGTGACTAATTCTGAATCCGAAATGGGTGCTTCCCTGTGTCTTTATGGAAAAAAGGACAAGAGGAAATGGCCTCAAGTTGCGCCAGGGGAGGTTTAGACTGGATAGTAGGAAAAATTTCTTTACTGAGACAGTCGTGAAGCATTGGAACAGGCTGCCCAGGGAACTGGTGGAGTCACCATCACTGGAGGTATTCAAGGAACATGTGGACGTGGCACTGTGGGACATGGTGGTGTTGGGTTAATGGTTGGACTTGATGATCTTACAGGTCTTTTCCAACCTTAGTGATTCTGTGATTCTGTGATTTATGTACCCAAATACCTTTGCATGTCAGTCTCTATATCTCACTAGCTTTCAAAGTGAGTTTGGCACTTTTGAAATTCATGTACTGTAAAGCTGCGGCTGCCTGCAGCTCTACATCTAGAAACACAATTAATAGCAAAAGTTGTTGTTTAGGTTCATCCTTTTGCAGTGGAGTTTGAGGACAATTGGGCTGGGTCAGAGCACACCTGAGATGGGAGACCATGTGCCTGGAAGCAGGGGTTTGTGGTGAAAACCCAGCAGCAGGACCAGGCACAACCTGAGGCTCCCCACACCTGGACACTGGGGAGAACAGGGCCATGCTTGATACCACTTGGTGCAGCAGCTCTTACAAAACCAGGCTTTGGGTTTAACCCAAATTGAGCATAATAGCCCTGGACTTGTTTTCAGGCAGGGAGGCGAGGGTTCCTGCAGCAAGCATGTGTGCAGGGGCAGTCCCCATGGGTAGGAAAGGGAAGGAGGATCAGGCAGCTCTGCCGGGTAGCAACTCTTGTAGCTTTCAAACTTGTGGCTATGAGGTGGCTTTTCCCTCCAGCCCATGCTGTGATTTCCACGTTATGAAAAGGAGAATGCTGTCAGGCACAGAGCAAGCGCAAGTGCACCCTGCTCCCGTGTGAAATGGATTCCAGCTTCAGTGCCCCACCAATTGCTTTCAATCAAATATATTGTTGGAAACTGAGCTGTAATAATATTTTAATATTCTCCAGTTATTAAAGTTAAACAGAGAGGAATAATCCTCCTTGTTAATCCAAAGCATTCAAAATGAGAACCTCAGTATCAGAAGATTGACATAAAAATTAAAAGATTTATACATAATAAGTTTTAGACTTCTTTGCATTCTGATTCTTCTTTGCCATTTCACTGCTTCCAGATTTTTTCAACTGACATTAAGGCTGGAAACTCCTGTAAAAAGGAAAAAAAAAAAAGGAAAAAGGAGCAGATTCTGATAAGTCTCCCTCATTGCAGTTGCTAGGTCAATAAGCAAAAAGCTAAAATTCCAGGAAACTTTGCAGTAAAGTCACAAGGGATAGCAGAAGTGTCACCTATAGTTCCCTTGGAAAAGGATAAATTCTCCATATGGCTGCATCAGCTCATGCAACTAGGGTCAGGGCCAGTGCTCACAAACCCAGCCAATTTGCTGACGAAGGCTTCTTTGTCTTGCTGGTATGCCTGATGCTAGAAATGTTGGAAGAATAGGAATGTTTTGTTTCGTTTTTTCCCCTTCATGGAAAATGTTTTGCCTTTTTTTTTTTTGGTCCCAAAATACCCCAAACCAACATTTTTTAGATAAAACCCCAAATATTTGGTTGTCAGAATTGTCTGAAAACTGAAACTTTTCTGTTTTAAAGAGATCTGTGATTGTTTGTGGAACATGAAGTTCAGATAAGTAGTGACCCATTTTGTTCCATCACCTGAGTTTGTAATCTGTAATCGCTCCTACTGCAAAATCCTGCAGTATTTTACTACTTTTATAGGAGAAAGGACCAACATAAGAAACATGTGGTTCAGAAATATTACAAGGCAGAATCTGTCACTACTGGGATTACAGGAAGCATAAAGCACAAACTGAAACCTCCTAGGATGACACCCTCCCTCTCTAGATCTCGGATTCTTACTGCCTCTAAATAGAAAATGAAAGCACTTGTGCTTGTGGTTATAGAATATTTCCCATGAAATTTCAGGCATTTTTTCCCTAGAAGAGTGAAAACTCCTCCCCTCACACATGTGCATACGCACAGATACAGTGGCTAATTCTAATTCAGTTTATCTGCTTGTTCTCCTGACACTCAGGAAGGATCTGCTTCCTTCCATTTCAATTCTATCCCCACATTTTTATGTAAATCTTTTTCTAAATTCTCCTTTACACTCAATTCCACTTGCTTTCTGCATCCCATTTAAGCTACTCACCCTATCAATATCCACCGTAGTTTAATTCCTGCCTATCCCTTTACTCTAGTTCGACAGCCAAGCAAATCTTCATACAGTTGTGGCTATGATTACTAGATGGGCAGTCTGTGCTTTCAGTCCAGCTTTGTATTTTCATGGTGGACGGCAGAATCTGTCCCAAAATAAATTTTGAAACATATTTAAATCACTAAACCTTCTAGTATCAAATTTCCTAATTAACTGAGAAGGGTTTTTTCCGTATTTTTTCCTAGACAAAGGCTCAAACACAGATAATAGATCTCCTAGTAACACCTGAATATCTTTTATACAATTGAATGTACACAGCTGGACTCAGTGCAATTCTTTGACTGATGGTGGTGGAAATATTGACTTTGGTAGTGAAAGATGAAAATACAATATACAATAACACAATACATCCTTTGCTTTTAGAAGTGATTTTCAAGGCTAGATATTTAGTAACTGCTATAAGAGCTGTTTGTAGATCAATTTTTTTTGTTCCATGTCCTTTGGGAAATGACCTTGCTGCTAAGAATGAATAAGGCAGCATATGTGTTCCTTTAGACATGCTGAAATAAAAGGAATATCCTCACACATAATGGTTTTTCTTCATGAATATTTCTATAGAGCACTATAGCTCATGCCTGTAAATCACAAGTTTATTACCCATCTGGATCACATCCTGCACCCACTGAAAATAAGTACAAGTTTTCACTTTGGCAGAAGTTCCATCTGATGAGCTTAGGGCCAGGTTGTAAATGGTAATTGAGTGCATAAAAATGAACACTGTGTGAGTTAGATACCTTGTCCCTGCAAATCCCACTTGCCTGCAAAATTTCTCAATGACTTCTGTAGGCATTGTACTGGCTAAATTCCACACCAGCAAAAATGTTAGAAGAAAAAACATTATTGTGTGAATACAGCCTGCTTTTCTTAAAAAAAAAAGTTTATTTAATATGACAGTTTTCATGACCTTTTTTATGACTGAACAGTATTTGCTGTGCAACTAAGTATTTTCCTGGAGAATCTTCACTAAGATTTAGGAATCAAAGTAACATCGTCTTGGTTTTTTGTATTAGGCTCTGATGTTGCATCATATTACATATTGCTCTTCTAAGTCAGGGTTCCAGGTTAATGTATAACTTTTCAGTCGTAGCTGTCTCACCAGCATTGTGTATTGCTTGCTTCAAAATATTTTTAAACTTTCTTTGTACATATCTTTGCCAGACTATTATATCACCATAATATTTGAAGAACATATCTAAAAAGTAGTGAAATAGAAGTACAAAATAAAACAGAATGAAGAATAACTCGCTAACCCTAGATCAGTGGAAAAGGCCTAGGGCTGAATCATCTATGATTTACAACTAAGCATTTTGAAGGTCTAAAATGTATTTTAAATCTCTTGGACCCAACTTCTTCAACAGAGAGCTACGAGATCCAGTTCTTCTATCTTATGGAACAATAATGAATTCTTCAGGTATCTATAGTCCAAAAATTTTCATAGATGTTGTCAGGATTGAGGAAAAAATAATCGTCCATGTTCTTTCTTATAGCGACTACTTTTCATCATTTCCTAGAAGGAAATCAGAGAGAAATAGGTGGTATGTCAGTTAAGTGACAAGGAATTCAACTGAGCAAGGAGAAGAGCAGTCTGCATAGTGGCCTGCTTGTCCTCTGTGCCACCTGCCCCTGGGGAGAGGCAGAGCCCTCTTTCCTCATTTCCTGGCTCCGCTTGGGTCCTGTGGACAGGGAGAACGAATTCTGCTTGGAGATGGTATCTCCATCTCTACTGGCCTAAGGTGAATGGCCAAAAGGCTCACCCCAATGAGTCATAAAGCAGTGAGATCCAAAGTCTTGGCTCAACCTGCACCCTTTGGAAAGAGACACAGACACCTCCACAGGGCAACTCCTGTCTCAAGGTGGGATGAATTGCTGAACTGGAATGAAATACCTGCAATTCTGATAGGCAGTATTCAGGCTTATCTTAGTAGTCACTGTGTTAAAATATGTTGACTGACAGATTGTTGCAGCTGTCTAATATGTGTAGCTCTTCACTTCAGTCACCTATGTCTTGTCGTACTGCTCTGTTTCCTAATGGAATAAGGTTTAGAAACAGGATGATTGTGGATTAAATCATTGCACCTTCCGTTCTCTTCAGAATTGGTTCAAAAGAGAAGCTAGTAGTTGAGGGAAAGTAAAAGAATAGGAAATAGACCATGAAGGCATGAGGTGCTTGATATCACAAAATCAAGATTCTTCACTCAGGTTGTGATTCACCCAAGCTAACCTTAGGCATGAATATTTTGCCTGTCTTATTGGGATCTCTCTTACCATAGTTGGTGAGTGAAATGCAATTTAGGCATGAGTCATCTCGCTTAATACAGACATCTAACTAGCTTTTACCATACCATAAATATACCTTTTTTTTCTCAGTCACAAAGAAGGAAGGTCATGTGACTAGCTCAGACATGGACGTTTCCACCGTAGAAGTCTACGTCAGATGAATCCCCTCCACAGCACGAGAAACATCTGCACCTCATAGAATCAGAACCTGAAACTTTTCTTGTGTGAAAAGGATATTTACATTGTCGAATAGTCCTGATTGTGTGTATAACCGCTTTATTTTATCTAAAGAAACAAAAAAATCATTTAAGAAAAACATATTTATTTGGCAAAAACAAGAAAAATATTTCTGTTTTCATATTAAAAAAAACCTTTATTTTCTAGACTGAGGTTATTCTCTTAAAAAATCAGAAGACATTCATTCTTTTCAGTGTGCTAGATCTATATTTTTTTCAGGGACATACTATTCTGACAATTTTCAGATGTCAATGGGGGTTTCAGGTGCTTTCAGAATTAAGTACCAAATCTCTCACACTAATCAAGGTCTGTGCCTTTACTCCTTCAGCTGATTTCAGAAGGTTTGCAGTTAGACTTCCAATGGACAGAGTGTCAGAGATGCTGAGCACTGCAGTGATTAAAAAGAGTGGGAGCAGTTCTCAGGGCATCAAATAACACAGCCAGAACATTATGTGCTGGACAAGAATATACTAGAGCTACTTTCAAGAAGCAGGTATCTTCATATCTCTTTTGTTTTCTCTTTACTTTTCCTTCCTTAAATATATTAAATATTAGTTCTTTCCTACTGGTATGAGGCTATGCCTTCTGCTCACTGCACAGAACTACCTAACCAATGTATAAATACATTTTAAGTACACTTTTGTCCTCACCTCACCCTTTTCCACAATTTCTTTTACAAAAAGTGTTTTGGACACAATGAATAGAGAAAATAGGAAAATATGCCCTCAAAATAAAGTTTTGTTGTCACAAAAAATACTTTCTGTACGTAGGTACATATTCTGCTCAGCTTGATCTCTTTTTACATTGAACTATTGTTAAATACTGTGTACTAATAAGCAGAGAGGAGATCATGCTTTTCCTTCATGTATCCTCTTAATCATAACCAATGCTACTGAAATCCAGAGAGACAGACTTGTCATAGAAGTTAAATAAGAGCAGGGAAATAAGAGAGAGGAGAGGAGAGGTAATTCAAATTACTTCTTGGAACTGATTTTGCAGTGATAATACATAATGAATAGTAAACTATAACTACTGCACACACATGGTCATAAACTTACATTATGCAATCTATTTCTTTAGAAAAAGAGTATGTGTGTGAATATATACAGTTACTACATAATTGTATATAAACTGTAACAGTATCCACATATTTACAGCAGTTTTTATAATATATGGTTGTTAACTCCAGCAGGACTCCTGGTAAAAAATATCTATAAGCCTACAGCAAATGCTGACCTATGTTAAATTCATTTTACCCATTTCAGCTAGCTAAATAGGTTATGTGAGTTCACACTATAGTTAGTGGAGAGAGAGAGATGTGTTTCCAGAAAATTATTCATATCACCCGAAGAGACACATGAAAAATAGGTGGGATGAATAGCTTTCCTCTGTAACTTTGCTACCTGTGGATTAACTTGTAGGTAGCAGAATTTAGCTGAGAGAATTAACACTAACAACAATGACACTGTAACAATGAAACAATTGATAGACATATAAATTAAAAATAAATATTTCCTTCATACGACGTTTTCTGTTCCTTTTATGTAATCTTGTGTTTCACAGTTTTTTTGATGTTGCAGCTGTCACTGGCTTGGGCACTATCACCGTAGTAAGTAACTAGCAAACTACTATACCAGGAGTTCAAAAGTCAAGATGGAAATTTTCCAATAAAATAGTTTACAAACATTTCTGTCTAGAGCACAGCTGAGACAGGTTTTCATCAGTTTTCATGTGTTCCCTGTAAGTAGGAGAGCTAAAACATACTTTTCAAATTTCAAACATACTTTTCAAAGTTCAAACTCAAATTATTTGCTTCCAGAAAGTGGTACTTTACTACAGAAAAGTCTTCAAATACCATACAGTTGATCATTATACATTATTTATACTCACATTTCTCTAACTTCCTTGGGATAGAGGTAATTCCAATGAATGAAAATGACTCATACACTTACTAATAATTTGAGGTTTTTTCTCTCAATAAATATTGCTGATCTGACTGATTTTTTCCCAACTGTATCAGCTGTTTCTTAACTTACTCAATTTGGTCATGATTTTTTGAATGTTTAGTGATTTTGGATGTCCCAGCATACTGAGTTCATTTAGGGATTTGTCCAAGGCTTCTGATTTTCAGGAAGTGCTGAATAAATCATAAGTCATATATATGGTATTACTTGGGTGTATTCTGTAGGTTTTTTGTGACTTGCTTGCTATGAGAAATGGATAGTTGGGATGAGTCGAGGTGTTTTTTGGCATCTCTATTTAGGCATCTGTTTCTCTTCCTGTCAAAACCTATGGAAGTGTAAGCCTTCTGACACCAGACTCTGAAGTTTGATTTGAATACATCACTCACAAGCCTTCAGACTGGGGCTTTATATATGTGATTCATGTTTTCTACATATATTTATAGGATACCTATCCAGAACTGCCACATATTTCACAGAATCACAGAATCACTACGGTTGGAAAAGACCTGTAAGATCATCAAGTCCAACCATCAACCAACACCACCATGCCCATTAAACCATGTCCCACAACGCCATGTCCACACGTTCCTTGAACACCTCCAGGGAGGGTGACTCCACCACCTCCCTGGGCAGCCTGTTCCAGTGCTTCACCACTCTCTCAGTAAAGAAATTTTTCTTAATATGCAGCCAAAACCTCCCCTGGCGCAACCTGCGGCCATTTCCTCTTGTCCTGTCGCTAGTCACTTGGGAGAAGAGACCAACACCCACCTCTCTGCAACCCCCTTTCAGGTAATTGTAGAGAGCGATGAGGTCTCCCCTCAGCCTCCTCTTCTCCAGACTGAACAACCCCAGTTCCCTCAATTGCTCCTCATAAGACTTGTGCTCCAGACCCCTCACCAGCTTCGTCGCCCTTCTCTGGACACACTCCAGCACCTCAATGTCCTTCTTGTAGTGAGGGGCCCAAAACTGAACACAGCATTCGAGGTGCAGCCTCACCAGCGCCGAGTACAAAGGTACAATCACCTCCCTGCTCCTGCTGGCCACACCATTTCTGACACAAGCCAGGATGCCGTTGGCCTTCTTGGCCACCTGGGCACACTGCTGGCTCATATTCATCCAGGTGTCAATCAACACCCCCAGGTCCTTTTCTGCGAGGGAGCTTTCCAGCCACCTATCCCCAAGCCTGTAGCGTTGCATGGGGCTGTTGTGACCTATTCTTCTACTCAGATTTTGCATGCAGAAATGAACACCTCTCCATTAAGTACACCTGCTTTTAAATCATTTTGCAAGGCGCTCAGAAGACTAGACACAAACATGACATCCTTGTTTCCATTTGAAATGGAGTACAACTCATGTATTTGCAGCAAATGTACTTGGAAGGGAACTGCATATACCCCCGTTTGTCATACATGTGATATATATATTAGTCACCCTGACCTTTCAGGTTCCTGTTCAAATGGATGAACACAGGATGCAGAGTAGGCTTTTAGCTCTGGGAGTGATCACATTAATTCTGGGCCACCATCCTGATAAACATCCATGGCACGACTGCTACCAGAGTGAATTTATTTAAAGATTCCTGTGCCCCTTTCCACAGTAACCAGCTGGGTCTGCTAGCATCTACAGCAGTGAAGAGACCCTGAGGGCTCCACAACGTTTTCTTTTTAGTTATTCAATTACATGGGGATGGATAAATACAGAGTGAGTTTTACAGCACAGTGCAGCTTTCACAATGTCCAAAGGACAAGTTATTATATGTTTAAAACTAGGAAATTCTCAAATAGTTGTCTGAAGGGTATCCCAAGGACTCCAACACTTGAGATGAGCTACCAACACAATCCAGGGAAAGATAAGGAGTTATATTGGGTTTGAGATTCTTCTGTCCCATTTGTAAAAAAAAAAAATTAAAAAAAAAAAGATTAATCAATACAATTTAGCCTTTTTTACTCTAACTACGCTAAGGTTAAATATGATGGACACTTCTTTTCATACATACATTGTTATTCTATTATTACATTAACTGGTCATCAGCTGTACTGTTATTTACTGTAGACTAATTAATCATTCATTGTCTTCTCATTAATGTTTTAGTTTGCCGCTATCTTTTTCCTTCTATTTGGAAACATAAGAATCTCATAGTTCATATTCTTCTTTTGTAAATTATTCTTACTGTGCTTTAACAGAGAATTCAATAAATGAATTAGAGATAAATAAATTATGCCAGGATTTTCAAAGCACCTAAGGGAGGCCGGTGTTGCATTCCTAGGAAAACCAAGACGAGTTGGCTGTCTAACTTTCCTATTCTCTACTGAAAGCTTGAAGACTGATTTTCTAAATAGGAAGCCTTACTGCACAGGACGATGTCCTGCAAGCCTGCCATTTTAACCACAGTTTAACTTGTGACTATCGGGATCAGCATGTCCAGATATGATACAGGAAACTTCAGCCAAAAGGTGAATCAAAAGCTCTCCACAGCAGTCCATACTTGACTTAGCCAAACATGGAGAGGAACCTACAACAGGAAAGCACCTTGTCTCTTTTTTACTGGCACACACACATTAAGCATAGAAGTGTTTCAAAGGAGCATGAGAGCTGCATAAAGGTCATCAGTCCGAAAAAGCGCAAATAATATTAATTTGGCTTGGATCCAGAGGAGACACAGCACTCTATCACGAACGACTTCAGTTCAAGCAGTTCTAATTGGGTTTGCTGGCCATGTGTGAGGTCAGGTTTCCAGGTTTAACATACTTCACTATATGTACTTGCCTAAATTTAAAGCAGCAATAAGACTTGACAGTGTGGAGAGCTGGGTTCTTTCTTCTGGACATATGTTTTCAGTTATGGTTGAACTTTTCTCCTCCTCATGCTAAAGTCCTAAAATATCTTGCTGTGGCAGTAAATTTTTCGATCAGTGTTTATTAAAGGAGTGTGTGGACATTCCCTGTGATGTGAGCTCTTCTCTTATTAAAGTTGTCATTTGTTGACAAATGGGCTGCAATTATAGTATGTGTAAGAACATTATATGTTCTTTGTGCTGACAAGCCTAATTACATAATTTTCTATATGTATTACTAAGCAAATCAGAGGGAACAGCAATGGTAGATTTGGACCAGCAAATAAGAAAATCGAAGAGACTTAATTTAAATGATAATGGTAGATTGTGCGTTATGAATAACTATTAGGTAATGAAATATATTTATTTGATTTTTGTGGTACAAAGCAGACCTCATACGGAGATGCAGATGGCTCAGGGCCATTTCACAACATACAATAGCTACCCACATTAGGGGAGGAGCCTTGCAGGATTCTGGGTTGGCATCCAACCAGCCCAATACAGACATCTTTTATTTGTCTGAAGAAAGAGAGCTATAATGGTTCTTTTATATAATCCTCCACTTATTGTCTTGATGTTTTTGCACTTCAACAAGAAGTTGTTAAGAATTGGCTCTCATAACCAAAAGGCAAATCAAAGAAGAAAGGTTTTGTGTCTGGATTTAAAAACACCCCCACATATAGTACATTTTTATGGCCGATGGAGATGCTGCCCTTAGACAAACCTCAGAGGTCTTTATTTCCTGAGGATATCTCAGAAACACCACCAAACTCAGAACTCGTACTCTAAACGTTGGAAGATCAATGTGTGTCACCACACCAACTGAGGTTCAGGTTCTGTTCTTGGTTACGCCACTATGAATCCAGAGCTATTCCAATGGTCTCAAGAAGTTCAGATAGATGTCAGTGAAGGAAGAAAACGGCTTTGGAGTCTGGCACCAGGTAAAACATGGAGTCACCACTGGCCAGTCCTTCTGCAGAAGACAATATATCCTCTTGCTATGCAGACATAATTTGCCGTCATCATGATGGGAGACTGGTCCAAATAAATGTTGAGTTTAATTTGCAAAAGTTAATTCCTAATTTGGAATAATGTTTTTGTGTGTGTGTGCATGTGTGTGTGTTTTTAATTAGTGCAAAGTACTCAGATGTCTTCTTGTTGGAAATCCAATACAGTATCTAAAAAATAGATCTTAACAGTTCCTGTGCCATCCAATTGGTGTTTGAAATCAATGTTGCAAAGATTTTCTAGACAACTGCAAGAGCTATGAGCTAAATTAAGTTCTGATAATGCTGCACCTGAGCCAGTGTCCAGAGAAGTCAGTGAGAACTTACTTAGTAACTTTCCCAGAAATGATAGTGGGTTATATGTTCCCAAAAATTGATGGGGACATCTGCAGGAGGCTTTGTTTGGTTTTTTAAAGGATCTGTGAGAATAAGCGCGCTGTTTTGGGAAAGCCTGAATAAACAGGTGGGGTTTGCACTTAGTCTTCAGTGTGGCAAGTGGTCATTCTTGTTTCTTCTTCACAGCAGGAAACTGATGCAAGCATTGTTTGATCCAGCTAAATGAAAATACTGTTTTATATTCATAATATCCAGAATAACTATTTTACCTGAGAAGTGAGTTTCTTAAGTAGTTTCAGGATCAAGTTTCAGACTACCTATTACTTGTTTGCATATTTTTAAGGTATGTTTAAAATATATTTTTAATTACTTAAAATTTGACTAGTCATTGCCTATCAAAAAAATGTTCTGCATGACTTTTTCACTCAGTATGAATTATGCATTTTATAAGTATTGGATATCCGTAAAGCCACTACCGTATTGACAGTATATTGCTATGCGAAGAGTGACGTTAAGACTAGGACTAATACAAAAAACCCTTACTGGAAACAGTTCAGATATTTTTGCTCTATTTGCACAATGCAAAAATAGCCTAAATACATTTTTAATGCAATCAGCTGAATTCCGTAAATCCAAATTGTGTGTTAACTGCTCATGCTGATTAGTGTGAAATATTAATTTGCACTAATCAGCTCGAGGCAAGGGAAGCATAATAAACTTGACACATATATTTCACGCTTTACAGTGTTAGAACTTGTTTACAGTGCAGTGGCTGTAAACACTATCGCTGCTGTTAGTTATGTCACAGGGGCTGTATATTCAAGGTGTACTTGGAAAAATTTCCTTAGCCAATGCTTCAGCTGGTTAAGTGTTGTTGTGAAAATCCTCGTCTTTGAGAACTGATGGTCTGCACCAGCTAAATATTGTCAAAAGCATTTGTCTCTGTAGTGAGCCAGCGCATCTCATTCCTGCCCTAGCTGTTTCATGACTAAGTCATTTACATTCACGTTCCCTCTGCTCTCGGTGTACCAGGGCGCGATTAAACTCCACAAGCCAATGGCTTCATGCTTCCCTTTTATGTGAAACATGTGCATTTACTAACAAAATAAAACTATAACACTAGGCCTAAAGAAATAAACCAGCTATTAGGCAAACACACAGGGGAGTATCAACATGTCGGGTTTCATATATTATATCTGAGGGTTGCTCTTTGCATCCCATTTCACTCTTCTGCAGAATGGTGCTTTCAATTCCTGCGTTCACGGGTTAGCACTACCCGCAATCAGCATCTGATTTAGCAAGCACACCCTCCCCAGATGCTATTTTATGCCATAAATCCATCATGTGATGTGACAAACAGGGTCTCTTTCTCTCTAATACATGACTTAATACGTAGTACCTTAGATGCTGGGTCACAGTGAAATTGAGAGTCTGACAGAAGGCTGGAGGGGAAAAGAAATCTATTTATGTGTACTTAAGACAATCATGTGCATGAGTGAGAAGCGATAATCTGTGCAGAAAAATCTGTTGCTCGTTGCTGCCTGGGTCATCCATGCTCCATCTTTCCTATTCTCTATGCACTGCTCTGCAAGGGTCTGGCTGAGACCACAGCCCTGCAGAGCATAAGGGATAGATAAGAATGAAAATACATACGGTGAAAGTCACCATTCAGTTGAACTGCAAAATTGCAAATGCCTGTAATTCTACTGGCATTTCACTGACCTCTGTCCTCCTATGTTTTTCTCTTAATTTTAAAGATAAATTACTCCAGAACACAACTATATGGATGCTGTACTCCAGGCTGGTTTTTCAGATTGTCTATCAGAGAGGTGCTGCATGTAATATCTGAAATGTGGGTCCCCCAGCCTTTAATGAAGAAGAGGGCATTCCTCGTGTTGTGCCAAGAGGCAGCATGGAAAAGTTTGAAATCTTTGTGTGATGTGTTTACATGTGACTAATATGACCTAATAAAACAACATAATTATCTCATATGTTCTGCTCCCCAGGGCAGGCAATGCTCAGCATATTGCTGAGCACGAAACGCATTGCTTAGCACAAAGCTCACGACAAGCTCATTGATCCCAGTGAAACCAGTAAATGTCATTTACACATAACGAGATATACATTTGGTGTGTTATGCTATCAACAATATCGGTTCAATTACAGTCATTTATGTTTCCTACAGGCAAATGGAATTTGCCTTTTACTAAAAAGGGGCATTTGAAAATTGACACAGGCTGACAGTGTCAGTTCTAATAGTAAATGGCCACATACATTAATGGCCACATGAAAAGTGTTCATCATTCATTGGTTCTATTAAGCTTTTGAACAACATATTTGGAGTTGGAAGAAATTTCATTCATAGGTTCCTTCCCCCCCCCGAAGATTTTCTTTGTGTATACATCAAAAGAAATTTAAAGAACCATTGGTAATTGTAGGTGTATAGATGCTCAGTTTGGTATAATTTTTTATCTTTTAATGGTCTGCAAACAGACTCTGACACTGTCTTAAAAATCTTTGGTGCAATCATTTATCTGTGTACTTCACTCCACTGTATTGGACTAATACAGCTAATCAAAAAGCAAAGCACTCACCAGCCAGAGTGTTTTATTAGGTATGTTTAGCCTGAATGAACACAACTCCATTTTTTCATTTTTCCCAGCTCCGTCAAGTTTCATAAATTTAGTAGAGTGTGGCAAAGTCAGCTGGATGGAGCATTTTTAAGAATACTAGATCTTGCTACTTTTATCTTTTCTCACACAAGTAAATCCCACTTAAGTCCCTGACAGCTGTGCGAGGGGAAAAAAAAGAAAAAAGAGGAAGGAAAAAAGGATGACTCAGATCCTGGCCCTTAAAAGCATTTTTACCTCTGCACTAGGGACAATTCCATTTTTGAAGAAGTCTAATATTTTAGTCTTGACCACTCGCAATTCATTGTATCTTCTTAATATCTCACATACCTCTGTCAAAATTCAGTTTGTGTGATTATACCTAGAGAAACTACAATTCTCTTTGTGGTTTCCACTTATCACATCTATATATACCTATAGTCTTCCTTTTTAATTCTGACATTTTCATCAACTAATCACTTTATCTTTTCACAACTATTCTAGCACATTTTATCTTTTTCCTTCTCTTTTACTCTTAACAGGAGCTAGCAGGTGCTAGTCTGAACAGAATTTCAACACTTCACTGCAAGGCTCTCCTCTAATGTTAGATGTATTCTTATTTACTAAGTTAACATTAAGTGAAATAGAAAATATTCTGCAACTTTGAATTTTAAGCTCTTTCACTTGTCTGCTGTGGGAACAAAGAAAGTAAGTTTTTCAGTTTTTGGTTTTAAATCACTGTATATAACAGTATAAGTTGTCTGTGTTTATTAATGTATTTACACGCTTTATAGTCAAGGGAGAAGATAAACAATTTATCATACAAATTTCATTAAAATACACAATTGAACCTTCTTCCTTAAATTTATTACTATTCATAGGACCGTCTTCATTGTTTTAGCTTCTGTACAAACACTTAGGACGAGACAGCAATTACTCCGAAACACTTGTAATCACACTTACGTGTAGTTAATTAATTAAATTAATCAAGAAGAAATCATTGTAAAATAATTTAGCTGAATCCACCAAGGCTTTGCATCGTTTTAACTACATGTGATTAAAACGTAATGTGGTAGCACTGATGCAGATTGTGTTTAAAAATAGGATATCATCATACAAAATAAGGCTCCTGAAAAACGTTTGTACGTTACATACAGTAAAGGAAGAGCAAGTAATGGGTCACTGTGCAGGAATGGGTGTCTAAGGCTTCAATCATTTTAACATCTTGCCTAAAGAAGGCAAGTGAAGTTCAAAGCAGAGAACAATGGAAAGAATCCCAAAACAGGAAATATCTGTTACAGACATTAGAAATGCAGTAGATGATCCAGGTGCAGTCACATACTGACCAGGAAGACCTATTAGGCTTTGTTGCAGAGAATAACAAATCCCCAAAGCATTCAGCTTGATATGCAGCTGCAGAGCACAAGACAAACAAAAATTATTCCAGCAATAAAAAAATACAATAGAAATCAAAGGATATAGTTCTGCTTCTAAAAATAACACTGCTCATTAGACTTCACCTAACAGGCAATACGCGGTCTACTTACTATGATTTAGAGACGATGTGCATATAAACTATACCAGCGCCTGAAGGCATGCAGTGTTTGGCAGGAGGGATATAAATTTTCGTGTTTATTAGCACCAGAATTAAAGAATAAAAGGCTGAGAATGTAATGAGCCAATATAATTATTTCTTAAATGTCTCCATTTTGTGAAAAGATAGTTATAGAGTACACAACAGAGACTAGGAGGAAAATAGGTTCATGTAGCAAAGACAAGGGAGGCAGCTTCGGTTTATCAAAAGGCTTCTGAGACTACTGGATCAATCAGCTTTACAGGTTGAGAAATCCACACTCAAAGCCCTTTCCATGAAAGCAGGATTTAGATCTTGCTCAACACTTTGCCTAGTTCATGGCAGTCCTCTTTCAATGAAGAAAGCCAATGAACTGGGTTTTCACATATAGCGAAAAGACCTGTTTGGACAAGTGGGGATCCAAAATGATGAGAGAATGAGGTGGTGAGAGGGGGATGAATGGATAATCTCCATCTCCCCTGTGTTGTGAGGAGTCCAGCAGCTGCAGGGAAGGGGGCAGCTCCAGGGGATAGGCAGCAGCAGAGCTGCCAGCCCTGCACACCCCTCTGTGTAAGAGAGTAGGTCTAAACTCACAGCCCCATCTTGTTTCTTCCTCTTGAATGCCCAAAAACTAGTGATGGCTTCATGTCACAATGCTGCCCACTGTACGCTGAAAAATAAATAAAATAAACAGTAAGACTTTGCCCAGTAGCTGAGAAATTGCAGGATAAGTGCATAGACCTTTGCCAAGGATGCAGAAGTAGAAGCCAGGTCTTTCTTCTGATGCAGTGAGAGAAGTCCAAGACTAGGCAAATACTTTCCTCCAAAACATGGGCTGGTGGGATGAAACAAACTCTCATAAAGTAATCACAAGGCTGCTTCCAGTAGACAGGGAAAATAAAATACAGGAAACATTACCAGAGTCAAAAAATCACATAAACAAAGAAATACTACTGGTCCTCGAAGCAAAAGGGAAAAGGGAGGAGGGTCATGACTTTCCAGATGTACAAGAAAATTCAGCTACAACCCAGCTTCTCCGAAAGGCAAATGAAAGCCTTTTCTGTTGGACTGGCCTGATCCTCTCATGAAATGGGTTGAGTCAATTAGACACAATGCAAGAGAAATGCCAGATTATTGTTGCCATATGAAAAGCTGCCTTTCCCTCTGTGACTGGTCGCTACTAGCCAAAATTCATCAAAGGACTGACTGAATTTGAAGTTTGCCACAGCTGGAATGAAAATCTCATGCAAGGTTTCAAAAACAGCAGTCTAAATATAGGTTCTTAAATATGTGTAACCTGTTTTTCAAAAATGTGGAGTTCTGTCAGCTCCCATATGAAAATCAGACCAAGTCTATGTCCTAGATTCAATAGGGATTTAGTAAGCCACATATGAGCAGCTACTTTTGAAAACTTCATCTCTGCTTTGATTTCAATAGTTTTGCTCTTTCAAGTTGAACACTTCAAATTCAATCTTTGAACAGAATAAGCGGACTTTCCCAGGTAGGTACATAGCAAAAAGACCAGAAGACAGCAAGAAATAGAAGGCACAGTGATTTTTTTTTTACTCTTCTTCTGGGGAACAAATTTTGGGTTATCTGGCAGTAAATTACTGTCTCCTACCAGGCTGGCTGATCAGCTCTAGGCAATCTAAACAGGTAGTCCCTTCGGCCATGTCCCATCCCATCTGGTCTGGAGATGCAGTGGGGGGAGAGATGCTCAAGCCCTAGGTCCACCAGAACTGAAGTTTTGGCAGCTGGAGGAGTTCCTCCTCGTTTCTGTGGTTCTGTAGTGTTCTGCAGATAGGACATTAAACAAGCTGAAAAGGAGACAAAATGGATACCAAATGCTCCTAAAGTCCAGACCAACATTTCTGGCTCTAGTGTAAATTTGGATTAAACCCCTGAAACCAGCAGAATTAGTTTTAACAGAAGAATTGGTGCTTGTGAACTTGCAAGCTACTGAATAGCCTCAGCTCTGTCTCAGGTCACATTCTGGCAGTCAGTATGCTGAGTCTGGTCTTGTATTTTTTGGAAAACAGGAAATGAAAAGGAAATCTCAGAAAGAGGATTTCCTCAAGGAAGGGAGATTCTGAAGGGTGTGGGAGGCAGATTCTTCAACGACTGTTTGAACTAGTGCCAAATTCAAGAAAATGGAGATATTATTTTGAGCTAAGAATGAAAATTAAAATATAATTGATATACACTCCATTAATTAAATGATAAAAGTTGCAATAAATCAAACCTATTATAAACAAATTAGCATTAAGTAATTACTGCTTATAACCCCAATGCTGCTTCAAACAAGGAAAGGTACCTCATGTTTCAGCTTTAGATTATCTACATATGCAGAATTAATTTCTAAATGATACACCAGATTGCCTTTACTGCATCATTAAAATCCAGTGGCTTTGTTATGCATAAACACTGTATCTTTAGCTTTGACTAGAGGTTGCTATTTTTACAACTGTATGTTAGGCGTATTTTACTTCTCTAAAATATAATTTGTGGTTGACTTCATTTATAAAATATAGTATTGGTGAATGACACATCTCTTTAAACTAGCCAAATTTAATATTTCAACATACAGTTCTGCAGCGAAGATTCCATGCATGGAATATGGTGGGGGATCCCATTTCTGCCTGAAATCTGACATAGCTAGGAAGAAGTTTATGTTACACAAAACTAGCATAGCACTCTTTTAAACATTTTATCAGCTCTCTAATGGTATTCACACTGTTTTGCTTTAGAATTCACTAGAAACTAATCAGGGCATGCAGCCAGGACTGAGTGTTTGTACATGCTTAGCAAATATAGTCATTTGTAACCCAGAAGTACATGTATATTTATACTGTTCCTGCTAGGCAGAGAAAAACAGACACAATAGTATTTAATAGTGTCCATAATTTTAGACCTGTAATTCCAGTGAAGTCAATGGGTCCTCCCTGGTTCTTAAACTAAGAAATATGTTGGAATTATTTCACACTCCTTAAAAAAAGCAATCTTAGTATTTAAAGAGACTTCATAATTTCTATATTTAGAAAAAATTATTCTAGGAGAAAAATATCCAGACAGAACATGCTCTAAAATACTTAAATGCAGGGATTTTTTATAATTGTTGACTGAGTTCTGGGAAGATGCATCAATTACTAAAAATAGACCTAAAGTAAAATATGTAGGAATAAATTTGACTTTCAATGGCAGTTCCATTTCCATAAACACAGCACCATTGAGGGAATACACCTAAAATTAGGGAACTTATTTATGATTCCTTCAGCTTCATTTGCATGGTACTGTATCAGCTCTGTTTGCTCCTGTTAGTCAAAACTACATGGCAATTTAGTCTGATTTGGAGGCCCGAAGTGAAAAAGCCAAATTCAAATTTAAGCACCTGGGAATTTTCCCTTCAGAGGTATTTATGTACCTTACTCTCCCTGAAATAAATGGAATTCAGCAACTAAAAATGTTCAGAAATGTGGCTTCATCTCTGTGAAAATGAATTACTTTCCCGAACTGCTGAACATTCAATATGCATAGTGATGGTATTCCAGACTGAATGCATAGGTCTAACTTAAATCAATTCTTTTAAATATTTTGAATTAATATTTGTTTTTTAACCAAATTTAATAATGCAGAGAATCACAGAAACAGAATAGTTGGGTCAGCAGGGACCTCTGGAGATCAGCTAGTCTAACCCCCTGCTACAAGCAGGACCAGCTACAGCAGGTTGCTCAGGATCAGTTGGATTTTTAATATCTCCAAGGATGGAGACTCCACAACCTTTCTGGGAAAGGCTCTAGAAGTGTTTGACCCCCCCTTACAGTAAATTTTTCTTCTTATGTTTACATGGAATTTCTGATATTTCAGTTGGTGCCTATTGCCTCTTCTGCTGCCACTGGGCACCACTGGGAAAATTCTGGCTCTATCTTCTTTACACCTGCCCACTAGGTGTTAATACACATGGATAAGATCCCCCTGAGCCTTCTTGTCTCCAAGCTGAATAGTCCCAGCTCTCTCAGCCTCTCCTTGACAGATGCTCCAGTCCCTTAAACAACTTTGTGGCCCTGCGCTGGACTCACTCCATTATGTCTAGGTTTCTCTTGTACTGGGGAACCCAGCACTGGACCAAGCACTCCAGGTTTATCCCACCAGTGCTGAGCACAGGAGAAGGATCACCTTCCTCAACCTGCTGGCAGTCCTCTTCCTAATGCAGCCCAGGAGGCTGTTGGCCTGCTCTGTTGCAAAGGCACGTTGCTGGCTCATGTTCAACTTGGTGTCCACCAGGACCTGTAGGGTCTTTCCTGCAAAGCTGCTTTCCAGCCAGTTGGCCCCCATCCTGTCCAGGTGCATAGAGTTTTTCCTCTTCTGGGTCAGACCTTTGGCATTTCCCTTTGCTGAACTTCATGAAGTTCCTGTTGTCCCATTTCTCCAGCCTGTCCGGGTCTGTCTGAATGGCAGCACAACAGCTAGCCACTTCTACTTGGGTATCATCTGGGTAATTTTGCTGAAGGTGTGCTCTATCCCATCATGCATCCCTCTGTGATCTTGATGGGATCGTAGACCTGCAACTGCATGCAGATCTCTCATTCCCTCTGTTTGTTCTTCTTTGTTGCACACTGATTTCCCAGAAAAAGAGCGAGCTTTCCCCCCATCATGCTCTGCTCCTGGCACTTCTTTATTTGTGTGTATACAGTTGCAGTGGGCCGCCTTTTATCCTGTGTGTTGATTTTGCAGTCTCTCCTTCCACATCAGCCAGTCTACTACTTCCCCACCTGATTGTGGGTTATCATCTCCTTCCCCCACCATTTCTAGTTTAAGGCTCTCATCAGCCGTCATTGGCCAGCCTGTTGGCAATGATATTTTTGCCCCACATGGTCAGGCTGATCCTACCTCTCCCTAGCAGTTCTCAGTCCTCAAAAAGGACTGTGGTTTTATAAAGCAAACCTCTGTCACCAACACCAGCTGCTCAACCAGTTGTTGACTCTCAGGTCCACATACAACAGAAGTGCATGAATAATCTCACAGTAATTATACTGTCTAATTGCAGTGCTGTCTCAGGGCATAGGCTGATGGGGCTGATCCCTGCTCTGATGGAGACCCTGGTGCTGTGAGTCTCAATACATAATTTTGGGCTGAATTCACTCTCATTGTAATAGAAAGGCAGTCTTTACAAGTAGAGCTCTTCCTTGTAGGTCTTGATGTGCATGCCTAGCATGGAGGAAGAAGCTGTTCCTGAGGATTCTCAACTGTTTAAGGTAGTACATACAGAGTGGTTCAGTGGTTTCAGGAATATCTGGTAAACAGATAATTTTCTGAAGTGAAACAATCTTGATTTCTAATGAACTTTGGCCCCAAGACAAAACTTCATAAATTGGTCAAAAGCCAACATGACTGTAAATGTGTCCATTTTTAAAGAAATCCTTATTCCAAACCCAGCTTTTTAAACTTGTTTCAACTTTCCTAATGATTGTGAATTTATTGTTATTATTAATGTTAATGTTATTTCTAATCTGAATGTAACTGAAAGAGCAAAGCAGCTGTAGAACTTCAAAATGCTTTCAGTCATTATCATTTTATCAAAGTTATTGCAAGCAGGTTCTCTTTCTCTTTGTGGTTAATCTTCATTGATTGGGAATGAACAAGCAGCAGTAAATTCCCAAATGCCTGTATTTGACTAGAAATAGCAATTACTCGATGCCTAGTAATATGCATTTCAAATGTGTTTGGCATTCTTTCAACATTCATTGATCACTGTTATTGGCTCAACAAATTAAAATGCATCCACAAGTATGGGAGAATATAGGATTTGATACCGGTTCGTAGAGAAACCATTGACTTTGCCATTGACTTCAAAGAGATGTCAAGTCAATGGTCTTTCAAGTCAGGTGTTGACTCTCTAGCAATGGTCAATGGCAGATGCTTTCCTTTTCTTTAGACAGGAAAAGAAAAACAACTAGCTTAATTTATTATTATTTCAGTAGGATGATCATATTGCTTCTGACTTTGCAGCTCTTCCAATAACCTTAAGGTGAACATCCCTAAATACTTTTGATATTGGTCTAGAGTATTCCTAAATACTCTTAGATACCACTACTACTGCAGGCTATAATGTAAAATACCTATATTGTGTATTCAATTAGCAGAGGAAGCCGTCTACCCTAAAGCAAAGAATGTAGCAAAGACTCTGAAGAAACACAAATTCTGCTGGTTTTCTGCTGCCAATCTTGGAAAAGTTAGCTCATCTTTCTAACACGGATGCCTAAGAAAATGTTCCCATCCCATGGAACCTTGGGCAATGTGAAAAACATGCCCTTCCCACAAAATGGTGAAATCAATGCCTTTCAATGTTGTGCTGCAAACCCTAAATATTTGTAAATTGATCACAATACCCTGATGTGAAGGGAATTAAGTTGAGATAAACACAAGTTCAAGACTCATTTTAATCACTTAAGCAAACCTCTGGCAAAGGAAACTGAAATCAATTGAGAATTTTTAAAAACTTAGTCTGGGATTCATCTTTTCTAAATGCAGATGCCTCTACTGAGACATCTAATCAACTGAACTGCTTGTTCTAGGATGCCTTTATAGCCAATGGATACTGAGTCAGTGGAGCCTAAGGCTGACGCATCAAAATTCAAAATCCCTACAAATATCCACTTTGCTCTACTGTTTTCAAAGAAGACTGAGGATGGCTTGCTTAATTACGTATGTTTATGTCAGAGATATCTCAAGTTTTTTTAAAAACAGAAAATTCTCTGCCATCTCTATCGCATGTGCCTCTATATTCCATGGTAAACCAGGAATAATGGTTGCAATTTTTTTTCTGGAGTGCTTTGGGATGAAAAGTGTGGAAGAAGAATTAAAACTAAATATTACAGTTCTTAAGTCCCATTAGAAACAGTAGACTCAAGCAGCAAAAATAAAATTAGGAACTAAATACCTTTGCGCACCTGGGCTTAAATAAGGGGAAAAAAATCTATTTCAGTTAGGCCTGAATTTCAACCCTGAAAAATGTCGTATTACTCTTTGAACATAAGCCTGGAATCCTCATTGGTATTTTTGGCTAGTTCCTGTATTATGCTGCTGTCTGGCTGAGTTTACATAGGAACATATTGATTTTCTCTTCTCCCTCCTCCTGCATCTCTCCCTCTCCAATACAAACAGCATGGAAGTATCAGCACTTAACAATAAGAAAGAGGCCATAGGAGTGGGCCAGTTCCTGGCTCATGCACAGGGAAAATCTTTTTGATTTCTGACAGGACATTCTGGAAACATCTACTTTTCATTTCAGGCTTTTCTGTGACAAAAATAAGCTCTTTCTGAGCCTATTAAATGATCTCAGTTTGAGGCCACTGACATGTTACATTTTTCTAGTGCCCCATATTGTCAGTCTTTTTCATCTCGGGAGAGAGTTAAAAGTAAACATTTACTTTTACCTGGTGTCTCTTGTGGATACCAGTCAAACGTATTAAAAAAAAGTAGACTAGTGCAAGTGTGGCAACATTTTTTCCATGAAATGTGAGTGTATGGTTGGATTCACATAACTGTGGACCATTTTATCAACACACATCATCATCGTTATTGTAATATACATCTCACTACGGCAGTATTTGAAGATTATAGTCAGACTCATTTTGCAAGTCCCTATGAATGGGCTGTGCTTCACCTAAATTTTGCCATCAAGAAATTAGAATCTAATTTAGTGCTTGAGATTCCCTTTAATGAATGAAGTGTCACCAAATTGTCCATTACAAGAGATTGGCACCTCTGGAAGAAAAATTAAAACCAGCTATCTTATGCACAGGGACCGCCTCCCATCTGCTGATAGAAAAGGGGCAAAGGTGATGAAGCTAAATGAAATTTCGTGCTTACTTGGAAGCACAAGGAATGAGCCCCTCCCTCTCAATTGACTAAGGAGAGCAGGAACCACCTCCTCCTATGAAACAACTGGAGAAGAGGGTGCGGTAGTAGGCATGTCTCTGTCTGCCAAATCCTGGCCACCAGAGCTGGCTGCCAGCATAAGAGAAATATGCGAAACCTCAAATAGGATATTACTAATTATGTCTGTTTTCTTGTTCAAATGGAGAGCTCCAAGGACAGGTGCTTTTCTGAAGTGTCATGGCAGTTTCTCCACGAACAGGTCTACAATCCTTCTTTGAACACAACAGGAGAACACAGGCCTGTGGCTTTATCTTCCACTTCCCCTAAAAGAAAATATAAAATGCAGTGTTTCATTTTTTCTCTATAAACAAAAGTGAAAGACTGCCTCCTTTATCCCACAGGCATACACACAGAAGTGTCATGGTAAATCTTTGCCGCAAGGTGATAAAACAACATACAAAGGTCATGTAAGGGTAAGGTCAACTTCTATTGCTCCTGGGCGACTTTTTGATTACCTTGGGTTTGAGCCTGCATACTTACTTGTTTTTTATGTTTTAATTTGCAAGAAGTCTTAAATTATATCGTTTACAGTTCATGAAGGTAGACATGAAAAACGTCTAAAGGGTGGCTATGCTGTTAACATACAGATAGTCCTTCCTGAAGATACACTAATACAGCTATCTCCAGATAATCCTGACACTTTACAATGAACAAAGTAAGTCTTCATTTTATTTATCTCTGAGCTGACACTCAGGTCAAGCTGAGGATTTTGCTTCCAACTTTCCAAAACAATCCATCTCATAGCCAAATTTGGAGATGTCTCCCGAAGATATTCCCACTGATTGCAATAGCACTATTTAGCAAGTGCTGAAAACTATGAGTAGAGGTGTAGGAGACTGATGTCTAGAAAGGATCAGCCTAAAGTCTGAATAAATGAGGATATTCTGAGAGGAAGAACTAAAAGGTCTACCTTGAATTTCCAAACAAGGTGATGAATTCATGACTGCTGAACTTCTGAGATCCTGACAGTATACCACATCCAGCACAGCTTAGACAGAAGTGCTGGAGACAGAAGTGAATTAAGTCTTACGCAGAAATAATCTCCATATATGCAGTAATTTAAACAGTTAAAAAGATATGCACCACTGGTCTTTAATAGAGTTCAAAAAAGAAATTCCATGGGGAGTTACAGTTGTACAGGCTTTCTACATGGGTATACTTAATGTCAAACTCATTACGACTTGCCAGGTGTCCAGAAAGGGGTGAATCGTAGCTAGCTGGAACTCCCCTCTGCTTCCTGGCTGAGTCTGTTTTGCTTCCCCAGCTTGACTTAGAGCTTGGCAACATGTAATCACGTAATTCCACCTGTAGTTCCTGAGCTGATGCTGCAGAGCATCCTGTATGACATTCTGTGGCAATATCCCCAGAATTCAGCTTTATTATTCATTCTGGCTTGCCACAAGGCTTCTGCTTCTGAAGCTTCCTGCTTCAGTGTCTTCCAGACAAAGAAATAAATTGGAGACAGAAGAAAAGTAAGATAAGAACAGTGGTTTTCTGGTAAGCAAAATTCACCATGATTCCTATGAAAATGTTGGTACCACGAAAGTTCTGATATTGATATTGCACTGATACAATTTACGATATTTGTTTCAGAGGAGAAGAACCTACAGGGCAGCAGGAACTCCCCTGTTATATGGAAGATGTTGGTATTTAATTGAGCTTTACCCTATGACTTTTTATAATAGCACATAGGGTATTTCTACATTGCACAACATCGTGCCACATAGAGATACCCCAGTGATCTATAAAAAGGCCCTACTGAGAAACTAATTAGTCAAGGCAGAGCTTTGTGTTAATTCGACTCTACTGCTTCTGGCATTGCACTAGCTTTTTCAGAGAGACAAATAAAAGGCAAACTGAGACGAAATAAGCGGCCTGGGGATACAGAGGGTGGGATTCATCTCACCTGACTTTAGACATCAACAATGTAGACATTTAAAACCAAGCTAGCCCCTGGGGCTCCATTTATAGTCACTGGAGATAAATATGCCCTTTTAGGGTGCCAATCATCTGCCCTATTTCAGACGTCTAATTTAGGAGGCGATGAATTGCCCCCTGGATTCTATTGACTAGTTCTTCACTAACTATCAGCTGAGCCAGAAGCCAGATGCAGATGTCTTCAGTACAGACATCTGCATTTAGTCAATATAATTCCACCTGCAAAGTCAGTGATGAATCAGGGAATAGTACATATTTCCTTTATTCTCAGACCTGTACACGATTCTGTAGATCATACCAACACTTTGTTGCTTCTCCTAGAAACAGGGAGACTTGCAATTATGCTGTACAATATTTAGAGATTGTTCAATTATAATATAAATTAAAGTTTATTTAATGGACTAGTCAGGTAACTAAGCAATTGGCTGGGATCAAAACCTAACATACTAAAAACAGGAAGCCTAATTTTAGTATAATCAAAATCCCGTCCAGGGTTTCAGTTGCATTCTCACTGGTCACCATCACAATGGATTAATACTTTAAAATTTTGATTCAGCTGTAAAAACAGAGATGCAGTCATGCTGTTACAGTGTCAAAAAGGAGCAAGAAGACACAGCATCATGCAATATAGCCCAGTCATGAACAGCACAAAAAGAAACATGTCTCTGTGTACGGTATGAGATCCATTTAGATGTGAATAAATACTAAAATCTCAGAAAGTATGGGAAGTGCTATGTGAATAAGGCTACAGGATGAATGAAAATGTGTCTGTGGTATCCTAGCTTCAATCTGCTGCAGAAAATGGAAGGTATCAAAGAAAGGACAAAGGAAGAATACTGTAGAAAGTATAGCATTTCATTACTAAATACACCGAGGAGAGGCTTGGCTGCAGATTCAGGCAAATAAATTGGTTGTCTACAAAGTAAGTGTCTGCACGTCAGCTGGGTGTCTACACTCCCAATAGAGTCGACTGAGACCTAGTCAATGCATTTGGTAGAGCATAGCTGCGCTGATCAGACATAGCTGTCTTCTGGGGAGGGTGAACGAGCAGCTCCCCAGGCTCTGTTGACACCAATGGGAAATTAGATGCCTAATTCAACTGTAGACACTCACAGTATAAGCTTCTGCCTTTAGCTGTTTCAGTACAAAGCTCAGCTTAACCGTTATATGGCATGTAAGCAGTTATATCGTCTCCCTACCTCTGCCACAGTGTTCATTTTGGATTAGAGCCAGTCATTTACAATTAGCTCTCAGCTGTTAGTATTTTTTATTCCCTGCTTTCTGGGTGTGATTTGCAGAAATTCAGAAGGCTGAAGCACATGGGTAGATGACTAGAATGTAGATTATCTATTTAATATTATTGCTTCTGAGAAATTATAGGCTAGGTGTCTAAAGTTGGTCATCAAAAATTAGTACAGGGTTTTGACAGCTTTGGCTATAATTTATCTTTTTTTCAGTCCTCCATCTGTAAAATGATGGTAATAATACACCTAATTGTTAGGGCTGCTGTGAATATAAATTCACGATATTTGTGAAAAACTGACAAATTACAGAAAGAGCACCATAAAAAAAAAAAAAGAGGAACTTAATAACATTGTATTCAGCTGAGTCTTTAGATTTTGATTAATAGGGCCTGGAGCCATATGTAGAATAAAAGAGATAAAAAGAACTATTAAATAATTATCTATACAGAGAAATAAAAACAATGACAATGACCATGTAATTAAGGTCTGTGTCAAAACACACATGCACAGGGGAATAAATGAAGGTGTCATATGAAATTTTTAACATTTACAGAGCAATGCCAGGAAAATGAAAACATAAAAATCTCTAAGTACAGTTGAAATATTGTATCTCAGTGAAGGAGGCAAAGGTGGTAAGTCACCTTACCATCAAACAGCCTTGTGCAAACTCACTAAAGAGACATAAAGGTGCTTAATACCCCTTCTTCATCACCTTTGTAGCTGTACTCAGCCACCAGAATTGCCATCTCCTTTACTCTGTGGGGATCCTATTCCCTCCTCTGTTCTGTTCATTCCCTTCTACTTCCCTTTTCAGGCTGCAGTTATAAAGACATTTTCTTCAGCAACTATTCCACCTTTGGCTGCTGGACACTTCTTGCTGCCTACAAGACTGTGCCCATGGAACTACTTCAGGAACCAGCAGGTCCTTGCTAGGCTCCAGATTTATGTTAGAAACCACCTTTTCTCTCCAATTTTCCTTTTTGTGTTACTTTCGGGGATACTTTATCTCAGGCTAGCCTCTGGTCTGGTTTAACACAAGTCCCTACAAATCGTAGCACTAGAAGAACTGGAGAGGAGATGTAGGGCGAGAAGGACCACCCATGGGGTGAGAAGGAGCATCCAGGAGGGAGAGGGCACGAGGAGGAGGATGGAGAAGGGGAGCGACATAAGCCAGCAGGGAGAGAAAAGCCTGTGTAAAAAGCAGTGCAACTAGAGGCCCCTCCAATCAAGGTCCATCTTTAAAAAAGCCCCTGAGAAAGACAGGTGGTTCATGCAGAAAGCAGTTTGCATTTTAATCTTTTTTCTTTCCCAAACATGGCATGAAAGTGCTATCCTCAGCGACAAAAATTCCCCTGAGACTCCACCTCGCTTTCCAGCTCTTGTGTACTGACTTCCCCTGGTGTGAAGGAAGGCTGAAGTGCCAGCTGTTAGAAGAAATAATTACTACAGCACTTCCTGCTAGCACTTCAGATTTTAGAGAGGAGGAGCAGAACCTACCTGATTCCACACATTTTGGTTTTGCATTTGCTTTTGCTTTTTTTTCCCCTTACTGCCGTTACAGACTTTGCCTGTAGTCAGTGAATGAGCTTTTACCCTGAGGATTCAACACATTGCTAGGGGCTATCATTACAGTGAGCACATTCCTATAAGCCATATTCACAGTGTCATTTCAAAAGAGGCAGGGGCTAACCCTTTCTCATTACAGACACGGAAATCCTCTCACAATTAAATCCAGTCCACACCTTCTAAACATTTAGAATGATGTGGGTGACTAGGAAATGTTGAGAGATGTGTCTGCATTCAAGATTACAGAATACAAAGGCAATAACTGTAATGTGCATCGCCATTGTTCAGCGCCTGCTTGCAGCTCACAGTTAATTGCATTGATAGGGACCATCATTTACTGCTATGCTTATGCACGATTCATTCCTACACAGCAGTCGCTTCCTTGTCCTTATGTTAATTGTCTGTCACTAGCACTATGGCAGCTACCTCTGCGCAGGCATCTAAACATGCTGTTACCCTGCTATCCACCCTGCAGTTGCAGGTCCAGACAGACCATTGCTGATCATCTCTGAAATAACGGCTGTATGTATTGGTTTTACAATGGACTGAAACCAATGGAATTAACAAACCTGCTTCAGTTGCTTTCTATTATCCTTTCAAGACCTGATTAAAGCCTGTTTGAATGATGCTGTATTTTCTCCTGTCGTTGCTTCGTTTCATTTTGTAAAATGTTGGCACTCAGAATAAAAATACAATTAAACTATGGCACAGAAGCAGATAGCTTTGATCCCACCTAGCTTAGTAAAGAAGACAAAAAAGGCACATTTAATCCACTGTTTGCTCAGTTACAATGTGCTAGTTTTCAGCTATGCACATTCCAGTGACTGAATGAATATATGAAGAATGCCAGAAATTAACGTATGAGTTACAATTATTGCCATACAAAGGCTGTTATACTGTACACCAAAAATCCTTAAACAATGAGGTCATGTCACCATAAAACATAATGCATGGGCAAATCATAATGCAAAAAGAATTTTGAAACACCGTGTTTTCACGTGCACAGCTTGTGATTCAGTAAAGCTCATATATACGCATTTGTGGAAAAAGAGATTTCTCCTCTCCCAAATTTCCCCCCTTCTGATTTCCACACTTTTGATTCTCTTTTCCCTCTTCACATCTCCCCCTGCTTCTGCTGCCCTCTGCCTTTGCCTCTGCTTTCCTGCATGTTGGCTGAGGACTATTTGAGCCCTTTTATTTGCCTGAGGATTTATTTGCATAGTCATGCAGTTTATCTGCTATGCAAGTTTTACCCATGGAAGTATAGTATTCATTTTGCACACAAACACACAGAGACACACACACAGCCAGGTGTGATAATACCAATATTCAGCATTTTTTATCCTCAAAATGCCCTACAAATGTTAACTAATTAATCCTTAGAACACTCCTTTGAGTTAGGCATTCTTATCCCAATTTCTTAGGCAGAAACAGGGAAGCTGAGAGATTAAGTGACTGCAAGAGCTTCCACTGAAGTCAGGGGGGAAAAAAAAACCTCATCAGCTTTAATGGGACTTAAATCAGGTCTGAAGGGATTTGTCTAATGCCACCAAAATGTCAGGATTGCAGTAAAGTTACCTATAGCTGGGAGTTTCTGGGACTGACTCTGATCTTTTGGTCAGCCCTGAATTGGTCAGGCAGTTAGACTACATGATCATGGTAGGTCCCTTCCAGCTGAAAGTATTCTATTCTATTTTATTCTATTCTATTCTATTCTATTCTATTCTATTCTATTCTATTCTATTCTATTCTATCTCAGAGTCGGTTTGTGCCCGGATCAGACACATGCAGTCCCAGAGCTCCCAGCGGCGTAACAGCAGCATCGGTGCCTGTGGGATTCAGCTGCTGGCAAGTGTGCTTGCATTTGCATTGCACCGTTTCTGCAGCATTTCTTTGCATCTCTTTCCCAGCAGAACACAGCAAGACAAAAAAATGACAGCAGGTGACAAGGTGGCTTTTCACTTGTGACAGGGCACTGAGTCATGCGATGTGTCTCCATCGACAGCCGCAGTGTGACATGCTTTACACTGCAGGGAGAGGTCAAAGTGCTGCAGCCCCTCTCACCTCTTAACAAACAGCCCCCACCCCCTGATGCTCTTTCAGTCGTCACAGCTGAACAAAACTAAGGCTATTTCTGATTTATAGCTGCAACCTGCAATGAATTATACTTGGGTGGTTTATTAGTATGAAGCACGTTAGAAAGAGTATGCTGTATGTCTGCCACAGATGGAAAAACTAACTCTATCGATGACTGTAATCCATTCATTGTTTTATGAATCCAGCATCCTCCAGAGAGCACCACAAAACCCCACTCGGTGTCTCTGAATACTACATTTTACATTTAGATTTTCTGGCTTAGAGAAAAGATGTGTAAAATCATAAGCAGGGATAGCATTCCCCACTGACTAGTGCATTTATGAAGTCTTTTGTGGTGTTATTACAGCAAGCATATGAAATACAATGTACATGAAACTAGGAATAGGGAAATAAATATGTCTGTATTTCTTAAATGAACAAGAGGCTGATATTTAGGTTTTATCCCACACTTTGGATTGGGAATGTTTTGTTCTGTTTTCTGGCTAGGAAAGCACAAACCTGAAAACCACATGGAAGTAAAATTTCCTTGAGAGGTCTGGGGTAAGATAGGCTTTTTGAGGCTTTTGGTCAGAGTTAATTTTGAGGTCCCCCAGTGGACCCTGTATATCCAGTCACATGGCTCTGGGAAATCACAGGGGTTTGGGCCAAGCCTACAGGCATTAGGAATAAATGCATACAAAGGTGTGTCCAGAGGGATTTTGAATTGCCGGGGGGGGGGGGGGGGGGGGGGCTGGTCAGACCGGTTGTAAAAGGTCGACCCAAATAACAGCCAGCTGGATTGTGTCATTGCTGACCAGAAGTTATCCCCATGCCCTCAGGCTGTACAAATGTTAGAACTAAGTCCTCTGGGTCTATCTGAAAACAAATGTGTATTGACAGGATGGACTGAAGTTTCCCACTTTACACTGCTGGACTCATCTTTCTACAGTATTTCTCATGTATAAACCTCTGCAATATCCCAGTGTATTCCTGGATGTTAAGATAGTCTGAAAAAATGCTCACCAATAGGTTTGTCCATTTCTTTCTTCCCACAGAGGGCTTTGTACACTTAAAACCCATAAAACTGCATAAGGCTGAGCTTTCAAAGCATGTCTTTCACAAGACATTCACCACGATTGGTTGCTCCTCATGTGAATGAAAAGTTTTAATCAAACAGCACTGACAAGAAAATTTGTCCCAAAACAAACCAAAGCTCACCATGAAGCTTCTTGTTCTCACAGCCTTGCACCTCTGCACCTTGCTATAGCATTGTCACAGCAGGGTCTCATGGGACACAACTGCTGCTGGACTGAGACTCAGCCCTTCTTCCCCCTTTCCCACGCCCTGGTTGAAGCTTTAGGGTGCAAGAGGGGACCTGACAAGACACGTGCCCAAGCCTTAACAGCCAATGGGCACACAGCATCCACATCTTATTCCAGAGAGACAGCCCAAATCCTCCAAAACCACTCCAAGGATGATTTCTGCACCAAACACCACAGAATGGTCACTTACTAGGATATTTAATCCTACAAATGCCCATCCTGAATTCTGTAAGTCCCTTTTTGCCCACAGGTATAATTCTATTTACTTACCTCAGATGTAATAGGACTTACTTTACTATGTATGAAGAAAGATTTCTGAATAATAGATAAGAATTCAAAGCATTATTATTAATATAAATCATAAATCAAGCCCTGTTTTCATACCCTTATTCAGTCCAACCTGTTACTGAAGTCAGAGCATTATTTTGCAGAAACATGTACTGCAAGCTCCAAGTCCTTCAAAAATCTCATTAATTGCAGCAGAAGTTTCGCTGGAATGAAGACAATAGGGTTCAGACTGTTACAGGTGATTCAATCTTATGCAAAAGATGTTTATATTTACCAAAGCAAAATACTCAACACTTATATTAGTTAATAGGAAAACAATCAGCTAATTTGCCAGGTTTCACTGTACTCTGAAAAAAATGTATCCCTATTCAGAAATGACTAATATGGTCTCTTCCTGTGTATGAGAATGGTGTCTCTCTTGAATACTCACGTTTCTTATAGTCACAGGTTTTGAGAAATTTACAGTCCTTTGCTTTTTTTAAAAAATGTATTTATCCTTTCAACTCTCCTTCAAGATAGTTTATAGACGAGGTATAAATCTCAGTCACATGACGAAGATATTGCAGCTGAACAATTCAATATGCATTATCTGAGACACAGTGACTGTCCTTGTGCTAACTCAGCCTATAGCAAATGCAAGGCTATGCTATTGATCTTAAATTTCCTTCACTGTAAGCTAAGTCAACCTGAATTTCCTGTGGGCTGTGAGTATGAGCACAGGCAACTGTTATGGCTCATCTAATGCAGAGGAACTTGTACAACTTAAGTAGCTTGACTGTGCATCTGAGCCTACCAGAAAGCATGGAGTGATTTGCCTGCAGTCACACAGAAAATCTGTGGCAGGACAGGGAATCCTACTTCAGGCTGGAATCAGTGGACAGCTTCCCTCTTCCGGGCCATGCAATACCATGGTGAAAGTAGCTGGTGGTCGTAAGAGAACACTGACTCTAAGCAAAGTACATTTTACTTTTAAAAGGGGATCAAATATATGAGTGACCTTGGTTCGATTGCCTAACACAGTGCTGCAAACAGTGAAAGGAACAGCCCTACCTTTGCATACAATTCCCCTGGACAGTATTTTCCTTTTTTAATTTTTTTTTACTTACAGTTGACTGAACTAACATCTCTTATCATGGTCTGCAAAGAAAAGCCGTAAAAAAATTAAATTGGAAAAGCTAAATTATTTATACAATTTCATGTGCTGGATGTTTTGGTACAGTTGAGCCTTGCTTCTTCCTAATAGCATAAGACTATTAGGAATTGTAATACTCCTCAGGGGATGTAAGATTTATCAACCCTTGCAGAATGGGATGGAAGCCAAGGCAGGAGATTAAGGGATACTAGTTAAATTAATCAACCTTCTCTCTGTATATTGGCTAGGAGAATGCAGTAAGTTGTTATTCATACATTTTACACAGTAGGAGCACAATTTGACCACAACCATATGTTGAATTTAATATTAAACGTTAGATCTTTCCAAAAACAACTCCATAAAAATGTCAATACTTTTTTTTTTTAGACGAATGACTCTATTCATTTTTTAAAGGCATTTACCCACACACAAAATGAAAAAGTGCTTTTCTTTACCAGTTTTGAAAAAGACCTTCCATTTTACTCCTGGTTCAGGACCCTATCATGCTTATTTATGTGTTAAAGTCTAAAGCAAAGATTAATAGAGAAGATGCAAGAGTTACAAACTCTCTTTTTAAATATAAAAGGGTCAAGAAGACGTTTTTCCTGTCAAATTGCAAACCTTGAAATGTTATCTTTTGCTTTATGCAGAATGCTGAAGTTTAAATTTCCTGAAATGAATGCATACTATTATTTCTGTCTCTGTACAAAATGAAAAGCATCATTATATGAGCAATTTTTGGAGCGTATTAGACCTATGGAATGGTATTTTCTCGAAAACTAGAAATTGCTTAAAGAATTGTAACATCAAAAGTTTGGGAATCATCAAATTAGACCATACCTAATTCTGAGCTGGCGGAACTAATAAAGAGCATCTTTACGTTACGTCTAACATCCCCCACAGGGCAGGAAGCAAATAGATGACACGCTCTGCATTGCAGTGAGTACCTAGGCAAGTCTGTAAGTATACATTGCTGTATAAGTATACAGGTGGCTGTGGCTGGCCTATGACTTGTAGTGTAAGAAGGTTTGTAATGTCTTGCTGGACCAAAGAGCCTTTACACAGTGTTGCACTCCCCCCTGGCTTCAGGTTAGTTTGTGCAGCCTTACAAGTGAGTCAGTTCCTGTGCTCTACCGCTTGCTGAACACCAGTATGACAACCTGGGCTATGGCCATCAGGTCCACAGGGCCAAGCATCTGGTTGCTCAATGAGCTGTCATGGCTCGGTTCCCAGTTTTGAGCCAAATATGGGTATGAACACAAAAAAAATCTGTCATGGTGGAAAGTTACATGGCAGCAAATGCAACATGTCTTGTCTATTCTTCGCTCTGCTTGCCAAAAGCTGCAATTCAGAAATGCATTTAAGCACGTGTCTGCAATAAAGAATAAATATAAACATGCCTCCTAAATCATACATACTTAGGGCTGTGAATAACAGAAAAACAGAATTTCAAAAATTCTTCATAGTAGCTCTGACATCAGGGTAACCAACAAATTAAAAAAAAAAAGTTCAAAACATTTGACAGTGCAGATATTTAGTTCTTTTAGGTAGATGAGATGAGGGAAAATTAAACTTCATTGTTTATCCAGTCAAATATGTTTCAGAACTATGTATTTTTCTATGCACTCTAGCACTGGTGTACATTAAAGGGCTGTAATTTTTCAAGCCAATACGTGGGACAAATGTGTGAAATAGTGAATATATGGAAATTAATTGTTAGGGTATGGGAGGATAAGGAAAAAAAGAGAAAGACAGTGGATTTGTAGTCCCCACAGCAGGTATAGTACATGCACTGTGTCACACAAAAAAGGGACTGCTATATCACACAGAAATCCTCAACTATCAGCTGAGTGTAGAAGTGGCCCCTCAATAATTAGCATTCTGTTCAGTTTTTTAATTGAAATGGATCAACGATGTGACTATATAGAGAAATTCTTTAAAATCTTATTAACAGCAATACTTCTTAAAACAATATAAAATCTTCCTCTGAAAAACACAGAGGAAACAATCTTCCACTGAGAAGATAACAGTGTTTGCAATGGCAAAATAAGTCAATTGAAAGTGTAATGACTTCTATACAATGTCAACAGAAGTGTTTGGTTCACGCACTCATATAATGCATAAGCCATTTGCCTGACACTGTATCTAGCTGCTGTTAAAGTTTACATGAGTAAGAGCCTGGAAAAATTCATTTTTTCAGTCTATTATACTATCAGAAGTATTTGTTGTGAGTGAAACCCTTTCTAATGCTCATTTATTATAACCCAAAGACAGTAACACTGACATTAAACCAAGTAACCTTATTGCTTTCCAGTTTTTCTCCAGTATGTACACTGCATTCATCTGCACTTTCACAGACCATCTGATCTGAAAGGGGATTATATAATCCTCTCTTGGAGGTACATAAACTCTGCCTGAAATAAAGCATGTGGTTCAACAGTCCACAGGCATTATATTATAGCAACAGCTAGGAAAACTAGTCATAAACATTCATTTCACTATGATTCGAAAAATCGCCCATTGGAATTTATTGATCTGAAGACCAGTGATGACTTTTCCATCATTTAGCCTGATGTTCTGTGTTACACAGACCATAGAGTTCATGCAGTTACCTCGGTATTGGATCCAATGGACCCCGTCAAGGCCAAATGCAGCTGTAACACAGACAAGAGCCCCTGCTGCACCCTCTGATCCGAGGTGTGTGCACCTTACAGGACTAATGGAAGGACTACTACACATTTAATTTTCCTTCCTTTTCCTTGCCCTTTCCCCAGTAAAATCTGTGGCTGATCAGGCAATAAAATTCTTCTTAGGACAACTTTTCCATAGGAAGTGAAGGAAGCAAAATGTTGGTGCATATTTGCTCAGAGTTCAGACAGACTGAGAACACAGTGTAGCAGTGGAGGAAAGGTGTAGCTTTCCCATTTAGGAAATGTGTGTAACGCTGTGATGCAGGTGAATTCATACAACTGAGCAGCATGGAAATAAATTCCCGATAACAAACACAGTACATACAGGTAAAACAGGAAATAGCTTGCAAGAAATCCACAGACTACAGTACGTTTCTACAAACCGGTCAGCTAATGCCTGGATTTGCCAGCTGTATTCACTCTAAGCATAAATTTACTCCAGAGTAGTCCCAGATTAAAAAAACATGAAGTCTGTATACAAATGTTTTTTTAAAAAAACATAAAGCAGCTATACTTGATGAACAAGTTTGCTGAAAATAGCTTACTCTGCTCTACGTGCATAATATGCTGAAAAGTGCATGACATTCAAAAATCTTTTAATGAGAAATAAATACATCAAATCAAAATGAAGATCCATTCCAAGCCTTGGTTATGCACCAGGAAACCCTGGTCAAGAACATCAGGTTTTGTGCACCAGCATCCCACCTGACCATCCCTGGCTTCCAAGCTCTTTAACCAGACAACCATGTATGACTGCTCTACAGATGGAAAGGATCATACATTGAGAATTCGTTTCAGCCATTTTTCCTTCTCAGCCTCACAAGCACAATAAATAGTAACTGGTGAGGTCAGGTGAATTGTTTTCACAAAATTCAACACTTTCCAAAAAATGTGCAGATATGTTTGCTGGCTTGATTGTAAATAGATAGATTCTACACCAAAGTAGTAACTGAGTTGTCCAAAGGTTAAAGAGATTAGAAAAACTCTCAATAATTGAGTCTTTGAGCTTGCAGCTCAGGTCTTTGCAACTGTGTCTTTGTCTTGCAATGGCCATCTTTTCTTTCTCCATCTTCCCATAATAAAGGCAGTGGTACTTACACAGGTTTGAAGCTGCTGAAAACTTTACTTGTCTGATTCATCATGATCCCTTCTTTATATAATGAAATTAGGGGAAATTGAAAAATTTTAAACTGATTTTCAAGCTCATTCTTTAGCAAAACATTAAGTGAAAGAGAGAAAAACATCTCTGTGGATGAAATATAGTACATGTCAAGGAAGAGCAATACATCATTCCTTCCAAGAATTCTTAGGACTTCATTAATTTCCCAAGCACATTTCTTACAGTTTATTAATCCAGTGTTGCTGAATCTCCTTGCCTTGTGATTTTTTTATTACCTCTTTTATATTCACAGGATGGGTTTCCCCTGTGAATCATCAAAATTCACATTATTTATATTTGCCAGACTCCCTCTATTTCTACAGATATGTCATATCTGGGTGCTGATTGGGCCTGGGAAGAAACAGTGCTGTTTTCTGTGTGCATATGGTATCACTGATTGCTTTTAATCACTGACCTATGGGCTGTTATCCAAAAGATCAGCAACGTGAAAAGGGTTCTGCTGTGCTGGTAAGACTATCAAGAGAAGTTAGGTATCTAATCTGCAGAGATGCTTCTGTAAATCTTGTTTGTCACCTTCTGCCTTCTAAGGTACCTCAATAGCTATATAAATCTTGCCTTTGATCTACAGCTCTTCCTTCATATTGTATTACAGCAGCACCTACTCACCCATGCTCGAGGCACCATACAAATTCAGTAAGAGATCTCTCCCATCCTGAATAGCTTAAAAGACTTTTTCTATCTGTATGAAGGAAAAAAAAAAAAAAAAAAAGAAAAAAAAGGATAAAAACGAACTGGAAAAGGCTCAGAGAAGGAACACATGGATGACCAGAATTATGGAGCGTCATCTGAAGGAAGAACCACCAAATACACACTCCCTCCCAGAAAAGAAATCAGTTTAAGATCCCCCAAAGGAACGTGATCTATAAAATCATGAGTTACATAGAGAGGATAAACAGAGAATGATCAGTCACTGTTCACTGTTGCAGTACAGTGACATCAAATCAAACTAGCAGTTGGCAGACTGAAAGCAAACAAAAAAGACTCGGTTCTCACAGTGAACAGTGAAGGTAAGATGCGGACCTCAATGCTGCAAGACAATGGGAGGTTCCAAAGGTTTTCCCAGCTTCATGCTGACAGAAGAGAAATCTGTAAGGGGGTGATTAAATACTAAGATAGTGCCTCTGCCTTGGACGGTCCCTGAACTTGAAATCACTGGAACTGGAAAGAGAATTCCTGGCAAATTCTGCTACATTTGTCCTGTTCTTAAACTCCTCTGTAGGCTTTTTCTCATTGTCAGAGAAAGATTTTGGACTAAATAAACTTTTAATATGATCCAGAAAAGACTTTTTATGTTCTTATGTTACATTAAGTAAGCAAGTCAAGAAGACAAAGCAAATATGAATCGATCGGTGTCATAGGCCAGAAAAAGAACTGGAATCAAGTCTTCCAAAACGGCCATGCACCATCAACAGCTGCATCTGTTCTAGTAAATAAAAGTGACCAGACAACGTTCTTTGGCCCTGAAGCCAAGTGTTGTGACATGGCCATTGTCCATAGAGTTGAACTCTTTTACCTGCTGAAAGTAGAGTTACCACATCCAGATTGGCCATTGGGAATGTTCCCTGGCTCATGCCAACTCTTGAAGATGATCATAATGCTAAGAAAAGCCTGAACTCTTTTCTCCATTACCAGCACCTGGCTATGAAGAAAAATGGAAAAAAAAAATCCTTTCTGTGTCAGGTACCTTTGTAACTCACAGGCTCTGAAAATTTAAGCGTTTCTAGACATGGGATTTTTTGTTGCAGAATAAACCAAGTCTCCTGTCTAGCAAATGCTTGGCATGACTCATATTATTGGCCCTGGACCGTTGGCAATCCTGGAACAGTGCTTATGGTGATTATTAACCAGTGACAGTTAGTAATAATGCCATTTTTTGTAGTTGTGGTTACTTCTATTACACAGGAGCACTCAGAAGATGTATTCATATTTTCAGTATCATTTGAAATCCTTGTATATACATACAGATGACAAAATGCTGTTCTAATACCACCGTGGGGCTCCAGATGCTGGAATTAATGTTTTGCTACAGAAACTTGTATGTGAGTTCCCAGAGAGCTGAAGAACAGTGAAGGATAGTAATTCTGTATAATTTATGCTGCTTTTGCAAGACTAGATTATGATAACTTCTATTATTGAGTTGGAGAGGGGAGATAAAGAATCCTAGCTTTTTGTTTTCCTTCTTTTTTTCAAAATTCAGCATCTGTAGTGAGCTAAGAAATATGGTTCTTATCTCTCTCAGTTGTATACACGCACTAGTGTTATTTGATATTCCTGACACCAGGAACATACTGTTTAAAAAACGGAATAAAACAATGGGAATTACTCCACTCTCCATATTTTCTGCTTCCCAATCAAAGAAAAGTACTTGAAAAGCGTGAACATTATGTTTAAAAATAGTTCTGCTGAAATAAGCCCAGAGATCAGAAGAAACTTCCATATTTGGAAGAACCTACAGTATGTTCTGCCAAAATATTTGGCTTTTCTTTAGGTCAAGGCAACCCTGGGCTTTGCTGCTGTTCCCATAATGTGCTATAGACGGGGTGAAAGTGCTCTCCTGTCATTTCCAGTTTACAGTACAGTTTGTCCTAACTGGTATGGGACATGCCTTTGCAGTCAGTTCTACATCGAAAACCTCAGTAACTACAAAAGCACATTCTCCCCTGCTGTACTTGTACTTCCCGTGGGTAACCATGGACAGCAGGCGGAATTTTCTCCTGGAAGACTACAGGATTTCTCTCCTTCTTTTTTCTCATTGACTCCTGTCCACTTGTCTGTTCAAAATTATTCCTTTTCATTTTTTAAAAGCTTCTTTTTAGAACACTTAGTAGTAACTACTGCAAAAATTACATTGCATCTATGTAGATTCTTTTCCTTTGCTTTATTTTTTTTAAGAAAAGAATTGATCACACTATTTTCTTAAAATCCTGTTTTCTATCAAATATTTCATTTCAGGAGCATTCCTGTTACCAGTAGTCATAGTGAGTTAAAGCTCCATTGATCTTAAATTGGATTCAGCCAACAAACTGGAATTTCCCTAAATTTATGCCTATTGACACCCCTTTGCCTGTCTAAAGAATGAAGTACCATTGCAATGCTTCCAAATACTGTGATGTATTACTATGTGAATTAACTCAAGCACGACCTTATATACCCCTTGCCCTACTCTTTGTGTAGTTAATTACCACATTGGTATATTACATTTGTTTTGTCTATTTTTTGCCTTGTTTAACTTTACTGTCTCTCCTGACACTGCCTTTCATGCTCTTCCTGACACTAACACTCACAGAATCACAGAATCACAGAATCATTAAAGTTGGAAAAGACCTGTAAGATCATCAAGTCCAACCATCAACCCAACACCACCATGCCCACTAAACCATGTCCCACAATGCCACGTCCACACATTCCTTGAACATCTCCAGGGATGGTGACTCCACCACTTCCCTGGGCAGCCTGTTCCAGTGTTTCACCACTCTCTCAGTAAAGAAATTTTTCTTAATACCCAGTCTAAACCTCCCCTGGCACAACTTGAGGCCATTTCCTCTTGTCCTGTCACTCGTCACTTGGGAGAAGAGGCCAACACCCACCTCTCTGCAACCTCCTTTCAGGTAATTGTAGAGAGCGATAAGGTCTCCCCTCAGCCTCCTCTCCTCCAGGCTGAACAACCCCAGTTCCCTCAAATGCTCCTCAGAAGACTTGTGCTCCAGACCCCTCACCAGCTTCGTCGCCCTTCTCTGGACACACTCCAGAAACTCAATGTCCTCATTTCCATGTTTTAAAGAAGGTTGCCACCTAAGCTGGAGGGCTGGAGGCATTATACATCTTCAGTTTCAGTGTGTTACCTGAGTATTTAAATTTTGCTCTGTTAGCGTACGGATCCCAGGCCTTCAGAAAGCAGGTTTGACTACAGTGGTACCTCTGCTCTCCTGTGCTGTTGTTCCAGCAAAATGGTCCCCTCTTGCTAAATCAGGGACTGCTTCCTGGGCAACCCTGGCAATAGGATTGTGCCATTTACTATCTCAGCATTTCCTCTTGTTCAGGCTGCTCAGTTGCCCTCCCAAAATACCTCAAAGGCAGGATGAGGTGCCGCCTTCTCTTATCCTCACAGGGTTTCTGGTTTGTAAATTTTATTCAGTGTACAAAACTATATATTGCAAAAAGCATAATGGGCAGGGCAGTTGGCAACAGTTAATGTCCAAAAGAAATTCTTTAGTGCTTCACTGTAGCTTGAGCCAGAATACTTGATAAGTAAATAACAGCAAGCAGCCAAAGACTCCTATTTCTGATCTAATTATATTTGCAATCCAGTTCTTTGCCACACTCAGTCCCACCGTTCCTGAGGTGCTGCCTGTGCTCGTGGGACTCTTTGGCCAAGGCAGCTGAAATGCAAAAGAAGCTGAGGCTCAGCCCTTTACTGAAGGACTCTGATGAGCTCACATTATCTCATAAAGTGCAGGATAAAGAGTTAAAGATTTGCTTTCAAGCTGGAAAAATGCATCCAGTAAATCCTATGGCTGTGTTTATAGGGAATTTGTTTTGTGGGCAAAATCAAAGTTAGGAAATAAAATTTGCTTCAAGGATTAAGCCTCTAATCCTTGACTCTCCTTTGGCCAGTAAAGCGTCTGATGGATAGTGTAAGCCTCCACCAGAGTCTGTGTCTCAGCACTGACTCCCCTGGTCCCCAGAGCAAAGAAAACGAGAAAACTTCACATGCTGCTTGGAGCCATGTCACCAAGCAAATCAGTAAGGCCAAAATACAACTTCAGGAATATTCGGATTTTGCATAACAATTTACTAGTTGGTAAGTGCTGCATAAGCACCAATGGCTTAATTAATAATGTGGCATATCTCCAATGCCTACCCTTGATTCAAGGGGGTGCTCTGCAGAAAGTCAGCATAGACCATCAGAAGACTTCCCAGAGAGCCTTCTTTCAAAATCCTAGTGAGCACACATTGAATCTCTGAATTCATCTTTTTGCAGAAGTCATGTTCATTTAGGAGAAAACTGAGCCCTGTGCAGCAGTCAGGGCAAATGCTGGGTTTCAATCTGCTGGGGTTTTTTTATTCCTGTACCTAGAGAAAAGTGAGGATTCAGTGCTTTTTTTCCAAGGGGAAAAATTATAAGTGCTTTGTATAATGACTTTGGGTTGACTCCGACTTGATGACTGATGACAATTCAAATGTAAGAAAATAACGTAACATCTTATCTGTCAAGAGAAATGAATTGCTTTTAAAACCTTAGGTAAACTATGTGTTTTACTGAATAAAATGAAATTATGGCTGAGGTTAAACTGGGATATGGTACTATTCAATTATTTTAATTTACACCATCAGTATCTGTGACTTTTTCTGAGTCCTTGATAATTGAATTGGGGTCTTAATCTGTTAAACATTCAATTTGCACTGAATTTCAGTGGACTTCAGATATTTTTACCTCCTTAGGTTCCTTTGACAATCTCTCTTCACATGGAAGTATGGCTTATACACAATCCTGGAGGTGACATGAGGTACAAGGACAGAATGGCAAATGTTTCTGCTTCTCTGTGTGACAACATTCAGGTGTGGGAGCAGTATTGACAAGTGAGATAACATTGGCTCCAAAGCAGTGTTTGTGGAAGCTTAGATGCACTTAGCTCAAAATCTTCCCACTGTGGACTAAATTGTCTCAACTCATCTGACATATGCCTTTGGCTAAGAGCACTCACAAGAACATTTGCCATGGCCTTGATGCATGGTAACCTGTTATTCTGAAGTCATTTGACTGAACATCTGACTCTACCTCACCAGTGCTGTTTCAGTTCTCAAAACTGAAAGAGCAAGTTGGGAAATTAGGGAATATCTTAAAGGGACTGAGGATTTACTGTTACTAGACGTTCATAATTGAGCCTTCTGACTCCTCTTGCTGGAGCTGATGAGAAAACACTGAGTAGTTGGATGCCCTCACACCCTCCAAGGCCTTTCAGTAATGACTTCTTCTCAGAAGACCAGAAAGCACTCCAGGCTGATCAGCCAGCTGCCATCTTCCTTCTGGATTAAAACCATCAAGAATCCTTTTGTTCCAGTGAGAAAGTTGTTGGTCTGTTGTCTGTATCAGTCCTTCTACCTTTACTCTTTACTCAAGCGCATCACCAGCTGTAGGTTGGCAGATCTTTTTGGACCTTTTTAGTATGGGAATTATTCTAATAAACGCCACCACTGGCAGAAGCTGAGCCAAGGAACATAGTACACGAATGTAAAGCACTGCCAATTGCTAAAGGTTTTGTCTAGTACTTGTGGAATGCCACTTCCCATACTTTTTTTCTTCTCTGATGCAGTACATACTCTCAGTGTTTCACATCACTTTAAATGAATGTGTCCTTACTGTTCCTTTGCTTTCCTTTTCTTCCCCTTCTACGAACTGCTGCTTTTATTTTCCTTTCTGGTTTACACTAGAGCCAGTTTAGATTTGATCACTACCAGTGCATCAGAGGAAATATATAGTACATACTCTGCTTTCAGTTGGGTGGACAGGGAGCTATACATAAAACTCAGTTAGCAATAATATGACTAATGAATATGCTGTACTATGGGTTTCCTGCAAAAGAGCAGCTTACACAACTGAGCCTTTATCACATTGTTTTTGTTAGCCATCGCTCTTTATTTACTGTCACTGAGGCTGGGAAAGACGGCTTATTTTCTCAGCGTTGTGCATATGCATCTGTGCTGGAGCTGGCAGTACAACTTGTTCTTCTTCATTTTCCTGCATGTTTTATAACCTGTTTTTATTTTATTGTACTCCAGTAATTTATTCTCTCTAAATGAAAGTGGAATGTCTATTCTGTACATGGACTACCTTGCACATTATATTCTACTTTTAAGAAAGCATAAAGGATTATATTGGAACTTATACATCTTTCACCAATATGCTGAAGGTCCTAGAAATCCAGTAGTCTTAGCTGGCCCATTCAGAGGCACAGGTTGAATTCCAAGCTGTCAGCTAGCTAAAGGCCTTCAGTGGATACAATTTGCAACCTCTATAAAGCATACTGCTTGTTTCAGTATCACTTCTAGCTGCTTATACATGGGGCAGATGTACTGGACATCCAAGAAAACTGTTGCTCCATCCTTTGTCTTCACCAGTCTGTGTGCTTTCAGAGGGTAAGAAAACAGACAGACCACTGTCAGTCTCTCCTCCCACACAATACTTTCCATTCTTTGCCACAAAAGCTGTACCTTTGCTGCTTAGGTGCTCATGCTTTAGATGCTTATACCTTAGGCATATAAACATCCACTATCAAAACTTCAAAGTGTTCCTTGTTGCAAGATGGAGGCCCTTCATACTGACTTAACTGCCCAAGGGGAATTTGTTTATCCTGTTATGTGGTCGTTAGGTAAAAGCTAGGTCCCCATAATGGCACTTCAGCATCACTTTTTCCAGAAGAGAACAAGTACTTTTCTGACTGGCATTTATAACAATGGCTGCAGTTGGGTCCTGAGAGCCTCTTGATGTGAGAGCTGGAGGAAGAGCACAAAAAGTTTTACAGGACTACTTAGTCTTTAACACCTTCCCTTCCTCTGGGTTTGTGCTCCTTGCACATTTAATCTCTACACTTGTTAGAAAGGCAGTCGCAGTAGCATGAAGGCAATACTGAATTCCAAGGCAAGTAAATTGTAACGGACTCTCACCAAAGATCTACAAGGGTAATCTCTAAGATACAATCATCCACTTAAATCGCAAATATGTATCTTAGCAAAACAGTTCAACTGCAAGAGAACAGCCATTAGAAAGTCACTGTTATTTCAAATTAATGCTACACAGCATCTCCATTTCATATTGTCCATCTCTCCAAATAATTAATTGTTTCTCCTGATTGCTCTTTATTAGCCCCTTTAGCCACTTCCTCAGTTCTACTTTACCGTGCAGAATCAGGTAATTTACAACAACGTAATTATTCATACTTCTGTAAAAGTAGCTCATTTAGACTGAGGGAGTAGGGGACTATGGTGCAAAATGTGTGGGGCTGATGTACACTCTGTCCAATATTTCTTCTAGTCATTAAGCCAAATCTCTTTCAGAGTTTAAATATTTAAAAGAAGAATTCAGTGTTATTCTTGGAAAGCTTATTATTTACATAAAGGAGTAGACTCTACAAAAAAATCAATTCTCGGGCTGTGAGAGTCAGCAGCCTCTTAGATTTTGTTCTTCTCTGACTCAGACAAAAAGGCTTCATGTCACATTTTGGCTCTTAAGGTGAAATCCTTATCTGGCTTGTTTGTTCCTCTACAAAAGCAACAAGAAATTACTGTAAAGTCCTATACCCGCCCGAGGGCTGACCCCTGTGCTAGGGAAACCAAGTGACATGCCAGCTCAGTCTGCTGTACCCCTCACTACCAACGGAGCACAGGCTTCTGCATGACCAGTCTAGAGCAGCTGTTGCAAAATACTGTGTTCTGTACCGCTACAACACAGCTGTTGTAGTTTGTGTCACCTCGCCTCTCCCCATATCCTCCTCTGGGACAGGGATAAGATTTTTAAGTATGAATAGTATTGTGTACCTAGGTTAAGGTATTTTAAAATATTTGTTATTCTCTCTCAGAATGAAAAGTCACTTTAAGATATTTTTGTTTAGGGACTAAAAATGGAACTACTAGGTACTTTCACACTTTATTTTAAATGGAAATCACAAGCAAAGTTCTGAAGAGAGACCATCCAGCACTACACATTCCTAAAATGCATTCACTTGGTGTTTTCATTTTGCTTCCCTTTTTTGTCCAAATACCCCAGCTCTGTAGAGATGTAAAATAAATATTAGATATTATACAGATGTGAAAAAAGATATCTCAGTATTTTGGAACTGCTTAAAACAGTGGGAGCCCCAGACTGCAATCGTTATGTAGAAATTACCCAAATAAAGCTCCCACTGAAGCCAATTATTTTAGTGCCATTTATACAATTGTATAAAATGAGCTACATGCTTTACAGAACAAATAAAGAAAAATCACATGGTGCCTTTATCTCCTTTCCTAGTTTGTCTTACTCTCACAATTCATTGCATAAGAGAAACAAACCATAGGAGCAGAAGAGAAAAGAAACACCATAAATGGCTATAGAAAACTCTATAAAAACAACAGCTGGATGGGGCAAAAGTTCCTTTGCTGAAGTCAGATGGCTACTTATTTTTAAACATTTGGCAAAATATTTTGCTTTTTGATTGACTAGCTGATAAATCAACTGGAGTTTTACCTAAGTGGACACTAAACGAGGACTTGTGAATAAACCTGTTATAGATGATTAGATCACTGCTGTGTATTATGGTATTATTTTTATCCAAAGTCTTTTACTAAAATAGCACAGCTTTCGTCTGAGCTCCCTTGTCAGACAGTGCTGTGAGGAGCAATTTGGCACTGTTTGCTCCCCGCTGCTGATTCCCCGTCCCGGCGGGCTCTGTGAGGACATGGTGGGGCAGCAGCCCTGCCACTCTCCTTCCCACCCTCCGTGTGCCTCACACCTCTCTGCTCTGGAGGCTTCTCCTCAGAAACACAGCTCACTGAAAAGCAATTTACCATAGTTATTGTTGTTATTATTATTATCATTATTTTTAAGCAAAGAAATCAGCTGTGATTTTTTTGGTTTTTGCTTGAAATCTGACCATCCACATTCAAAGAAGCTCTCCACAAAGAGATGCTCAAAGGGAAATCTTAAAGGGAATTTGGTTTACAGAGATTTCTGATCCTTTCCCTTCTTTTGGTGACACCAAAATAAAAATGCCACTTTAGTTGACAGGATTATATTGCAGTGAAATGGAGCTATGAGTAGGAGTAAAGTGAGATCCATTGTATAAAACTCCCATTACTAATCATATAATTGGAGAGTAAAACTATTTTCAGATTAGCCTTGGCTTTAATAAGAAAGGACAGGGACATCTCTTTTCAGGCACCTTAGCAATAGAGCAGAAGGGACTTGCATGAAATGTCATGAGGACATATGGAAGGGTAGTGCAGAACCCAGAGGTGGACAAGTAGTGGAAAGGGAGGGAAGTAGAGGGTTGGGTCCATGCTGTAGGCTGGGGTGAAACTCTAGTGTCAAGTGTGTACTTAAGTATATTTATGTATTGCTGAAGCCTAGGAAGACTAAGAATTTACAAAAATGACCTGAAAGAAAATGTTCTATGAGTAACCTGTCTCCCAAGTACCTCACAAAGATATTGGAAGGTTGTAAAAGAAACTGAAAAAAAAGAAAGAAAATATTATGATAAGCAAGTAGACAATGGATTATGAAATCGGTATGTTGTTGTACCTGTGTTATAACCTTTCACTGACTTGGACTAAGAATTTAAATGTGAGTTTTAAATGTTCTACCTAACCTGGCTGCAGTATTTCTTTGATAATGACGCATGGCAAGCAAATATATTACTATACTCTGCTTCAGCAACAGAAGTACTTTTCTCTCCATTCTGGTTCAGCAACTTTATGACACTGTAGAAAGAAAGAGATCAGTATTTAAATATAGCTTAACAAAAAGAAGCAAAAAGAAAACTGAAAAATGAAGACATGCTTCTCTCCTCTACTTCAGGCCAGGAAATCCCTTCTGCAACGGCTTTCGCCCTTTTATCAAGCATTTGTAAGCCTGTGATGTAGAGCTAGAGGAAGGTCCTCACTACTATTCTTTGATGAACCAAAAGAATAATAGGACCAGACTGGTTTTGCATGCACACCAGGCCAGCTTAAATATGTTTTCCAGGATTCAATTAATTTTGTATAGATATCCCTAAGCCGAAAATATCATCCACTATAATGAAAATGAACTAATACAGTAACTACACTTAACCTTGCTGTGTAACTAAAAGTACTATAAATACATTCAGTATGACCTGAGTTTCTGCTCAGCATAACTAATAGCTTATTCATAGGTAATGGAGTTTGGAGCTGACTGAAACTACAACAAAAGGGAGAAGGGAAATGTGATATTTTGGTTTTTTGGTGCTAAATAGATTTAAGAATTTTCTGTTTCAGTAAAACATTATCTGGCTAATGACCTGATTCTAGCACAAGGAGATCTCTACTAATTTATTTAGAGCAGGGCTCTAAATAAACTCCTGGTTTGGCACTGAGGTAAGAAACAGTATAGCGGTGGTGAAAAGGGCTTTATTGGGTATTAAAAGGGCTCAGACCTAATACTGGCAGCATGGCTAGAGATAAACTGATGGAAAATTTGAGGTGCAGAATACCTGCACATCGCTCTGCTGGGCCCTCTTAAAAGCCTTACGCTTTTCCATGTTATATGCCACTCGCCACTCTCAAATGCAGAGCTAGATGGGTATAATCCAAATATCTTACTTATATTCTATGCTCCTTTAAGAGACAGCATGATGACAATGGTGCAGTAAGAGAACAGGTCAAAGAGGATACTACAACAAGAGACATCATGGCTGAAGGCAGCATCTCTTTTCTGGCCACCAGGCAGTACTTCCTCTTAATGGAGGCAGAGCTACAATAGCATATTGCTGTATTACTAAAGCCAAGAATTTTTGAAGACGTATTATTTTGCACCTGCGAGTTCAAAAAAGAAATGGAGTAAGTAGTAGGGAAATAACAGAGGGACTTCCAGTGGGACTTAAGTTCACATCAAACTTATATGCATAGCGTTTTCAAAAATAGATTATACAATTGCAAATAATTTCTCCAGCATGTCCCACATTCTGAACTCATGGCTTTGAATGAAAACGTCATAAATAGCATCCCTGTAAGCAGTACTTATTGGCACCTTCATAAATCACCTTATCAGAATCAAAAGTCTGGATAATCCTAGGGACTGAGACCCAGATTCTTAAAGGTATTTTAAGGACCTGTGTGTGTGGTGCCTTCTTATGTTTATCACTGATTCTTACAGTCTCTGAGAAAACTATACCTCTGACATTTTCTTATCTCTCTGACCACACTCCCTCTGCTGCTCAGGTCTCTAACCTTCACCTGCCTCTTAGGGTAGAGTCAGACAATTTTCCCATTCTCAGCCTGGGTATCCAACACAGTCCCCACACAGCAAACAAGATTTACTGCAGAAGGTCTGACTTTAGTCCAAATCTTGCAGTTCTGGTCCCTTTTGGCAGAAGCCTCCTTAGAGTATAGCATTATTTACCAAGAACAAAACAGTTTCTGAGGAAACGTATCTACAGAGCAATACGACAGAGAGTTGATTGATCTAACTTTTCTCCCATAGCTTTGCTAATTCTGACACAGCTCCGCTCTCTACTGCTTTCAGCCTCCCCTTTCCCTCTTAAGACATACTGTCCTCAAGAACAGATACGCTAAGTCAGCCCCAGCCAGCTGTCCTGTCTCTGAAAGTGGAGTTTAGCAACTTATTAGCACCAAAGAAGAAGGGCAAGCATGGAGTAATCTTTCCTCTGTCATGCACACCCTCAGTCAGATGTTGCATCAGACAACTGTTTTCAGTAACCAGCAATGTACCTATCTCAACAAATAGCCCATTTTTCTCCAGATAAATATTTTTTACCTCTTCAATGCTCTTTTCTCTCTCTTCCCTTCATTGTTTTTTCTTTTGAAAAAAAATGACGCTCACCACCCGCTAAAGATGAAAACAGGTTCCTTAGAGATTCCCTTGACTCTTCTTCCTTCTATATGGTAGAGAAATTTCTATTAACTGATTATGTACTTTTTTTCTGATGACTTTTCCCACAGCCTGATGTTAAATTAGTTTAATGTTTTCAGACAGAACAGTTCTTAATTCCCTCCATAGCCTACAACTGTCTAGCAACTTTTCTTGTTGATCACAGAAACAATTATCCACAGATGAAAATACAGAAGTTTCATGCCAACTGCATTACAGCAAAGTTTGTGATTCTGTTGTCTCTAAGCAGACAAATATTGTTTTCAGTCTCCACTGCTTTCATTCCAGCAGAGATTACAGACACTACTTTGCCTTGGAAGATGAAAATTAAAACCAAAAAGATGGAGAATTCAGTTTTAGAGGATTAGATATGATGCTGACATCCACTAGTCTGGAGTTGGAATAGCACTGAAAGGAAAACAGAAGAGAGATAAAAAGAGAGAAGACACAACAAAAAATTATCACCTTCAAATGAAGTGATGAAGCCAACCCAGGAGGAGACATGAAAGCAGACAGAAAATAGAGTTCATCACATTTCTATATATAAATCTAAAAGAATATAAAAAAGTTGTCACTAAAGGTGCCTATGAGCAATTTTATTGACTGTGTGTAGTTCCAGGTATTATACACCCTTAATAACTCCAAGCTTGAGCATTGGATTGTGGAGATTTTGAAAGGCACTGCTAGGAAAAAATATACCTGGTCTATCTCAGAAGACTTGGCTGTTCAGAGCTAGGCACAGGATAAGCTGATTGCTTACTCCTTCCAGGGAAACCTAATCAGCATTGTTTGTGTCTGCAGCCAAAAATCCTGGGGAAGAGGCAAGCTGAGCCACAGTGATGTGTACTCTGTGTGAGCTGTGTGATACCTGACAAAATCATCAAAACAGAGGAAAACCTTGAGGAAATACAATGGACCTCCATGGGCTGGCCAAAAGGTCTCATGACAGAAAAGGTAAAGCAGAGCAGGAAATGTTTGGCTGTTGGGTCTTGACCTGAGGAAAATCCTTGTAGGAAACAGCTCTTTCTCTTTCAACTTATACAGACACACAAGGATTTTTTGTGGGGATGGAAGGCAGTGAGTTTGTGATGTTTTGGTTTTCTAAATAAGCTACAGAAGATTGAGCATTTGTCATTAAACTGAAGAGTTGCATTCTGAAGCCTCTTGCAAAGTTCTGTAGTATGCACATGCACCCTACACCTGTTAAGTCCATAATGGCTCTAGGAACCAAGCACAAAGCAATTAATAAAATCCTGAAGCCATTCATGGGTATTCATTATGGTCTAGATCTCACTTTCACTTCACATAAGACTTTTCTAAGAGTATTTAAATTATGAGATCTTCAAAACTCCATACAAGAAGTATCTCATAAAGATATGAAAAGCTATGTTTCAGGTCTCTTGAGCAGTAGCTATAATTAAAACTATTGAATAGTGATTATAGACTTGAACTATGAAAATACGGAGGAAGAATCAGCCAAAATAAAAGTCTTGATTAAATTGGGACTTGACGGGGAAGAGCTCAGAGACTTCAGTAAAGAATAGTCTGTAATAAAAGTTTCAAAGTCACAGACTGAGATTACAACAGGAGAATTAACTTCTAACTTGCAGCTATCACTGATTCTTTACTTATCCAAATTCCCTTTGGTTTTATTCACAATATAAACTTAACAATCATCATAGAGTTTTGCCAACAGCAGGTTGCAAGAAATGAACTGAAGTTTGGACCAGGTGACTGTTCATTTAGTAAAAAGATCTGAGCTCTGGAAATTGGACTAGAAATGTCAGATGATGAGCTTCTCTTTTTCTGATTGCATTGGTAGGAATTACTGTAAAGACAGGCTGTGCTTTGGCTTTTCATTTTTTTGGGCAGGGGCAGAAAGTGCTGAGACACACAAAAATGTAATGAAATGCCAGTGGTTTCTTTGCTAGCCAAGTGCGCTTATAAGCCTACAAGCTTGCTACATATGCAGGCCACATATGGACAAATGATTAGCTAGTTTGCTTCTTAGTTAATGGTCTGAATTAATCGGTGACATGAAGGTTAATGACTTGAATGGTGGACTTTCTGTGCCAAAATGCTTTTATGTGGGGACATAGTTAAACATGGCACTCATGCAAAATTTAAAAAAAAAAAAAAAAGGGGGGGGAAAAAAAAGAAGGGGGAAAAAAAAAGCCTAAATGCTTCCAAACCAAAGATCTGGTTTGTGCTGACCTGGCTTTGAACTTCTGAAGGAATGAATGAATTCTGATGAGCCAAAGTAGTTTTATCCTTCATTCCTGAAAACAGAGTGGGATAAATAACTATATTGATAGCTCCGCAACCATTGCATCATTACCTGAGCATGAGAAGTGGAGCAGAATCAGCAGAGCGGGATGAGAGGCTGCTCTGCCATGACTAAACTTGCAATTCCTTCTAAACCTGAAAGGCCATCTCCCCCTCACTCTGAACGGAGCCTCCTGCATTTTCAAATGCTTTGCCATGAAATTCCTCACCACCCGAAAGGGAGGGGGGTATGGAAAGATTGAAAACAATAGAAACAAATTAAGCTGGTGAAACAGGCTGTGAGAGGCAGCTCTTGCTGTGGTCTCTTCGCTGCGCAGCTTCTTACTTACGTGCTTACTGCAGCCCCAG